>NC_141534.1:190430000-190730000 GCF_021556685.1 Rattus norvegicus
CTGAGTAGTTAAGAGCACTGACTGCTCTTCCAGAGGCCCTGAGTTCAATTCCCAGCAACCACATGTGGCTCACAACCATCTGTAGTGAGATCTGATGCCCTCTTCTGGTGTGTCCGAAGACAGCTACAGTGTACTCATATCAATATAATGAATTAATTAAAAATAAACAGTAGATGCCCAGGCTTCACTATGAAGGTTGCCCTGTGCCTTATCTCTACTTCATAGATTTACTAACTTAGTCTCAGTCTGGCTTGTCCTGGACTCTTTTCTGCGGTGTAGTCAAGGATCCAAGTTTACTTGAGTGGAGGTCCCTGTGGAGAAAGAACTCCTTAGGCTGTTGGCAGCTATACCAGGCTGCATCTTCCTGTCACCACTGACAACCCCAGCCCTTGGGAACCGCCACACTAGTCTGTTTCTAAGAAGAGATTATTTAATCACAGTTTACAGATCAAAAAAATCCGAGTCCACAGCAGCTGTAACTGTATACACTAGAGCGGCCAAGATCAAGCCAGACAGTGTCCCAGCATTGATGGAAGAGGGACTGTAGAAGTCCTGCCCAGCTGAGGTGCTGTTGTTGCTACTGGGGAAGAGTCCATTTTCTTCAGGGAAGTGGCCCACCCTACATCATTGCACATACATGGAGCGCTAATCAGATTCAATGGGTTAAGAAAAGAGAACATATAAAGTTGGAAAGGAGATGTGGGCCAGGGGAGGGATAAGAGGGAAGAGAACAGGGATGGATTTGGTCAAAATACATTATGTGAAATATCTATGAAATTCTCAAGCAATAAAAGTTATCATAAAACAAACCAGGACCCACAACCTAAGTTATAGAACACAGAGCAAAATTAAAAACTTAAATTCTGTGTTGGGCTAGAGAGAAGGCCCAGTGCTTAAGAGGACATACTGCTCTTGCAGAGGACTGGGGTTCAGTTCCCAGCAGCTCAAAGCTGTAACTCCAGCTCCAGGGTGTCTGATGCCTCCAGCCTCCCTGGGCACACGCATATTTGCAAGTGCGCACGCACACAGTTAAGTCTGGATTCACAGTGGAAAGAAGGTCAGGCTGTTAACAGCAGAGAATTAAGCCCGTGCTCAGGGCCCTTCTGCACACAGTCACGCCGAAGTCATGAGGCAAGGCGATGGAAGCCTAAGGCCTCAGACGATAAGTGACCTTCCTGAGGTCACACAGCAACTGGGGCCAAGATCCAATCTGATAAAGCTCTGTGACTCTGAGGTGGGGAACATGGCAAACAAGGGTTTGATCCTTGTTGTCACGCATACTGGTTATGGGAGTGAAGCCCCTAAACTCTAAGAGGATCAGAAATTCAAGATCAGCCTCAGAAGCAGAAGAGTGAGCTTGAGTCTAGCCTGGGCCACATGACACTCTGTTATAGTCTGTCTACTCTGACCTTAGTTCTTCCTATATTGTCTAATGTGAAGCCACTGGTGGCGTATTCATGCTCCCAGGGCCACTCCCAGTCTCACTGTCAGGTTCCCTATCTGATTTCAGTATGAGCAAATGAGAACTTCTTTTCCCCTTAATTCATTGGTTCTAGTGTTTCGAGAAAACTATTAACTGTTCGCTGATAGATGTTATCCCCGAGGAGAGGATCAACTAAACCATAGTCCTCTGTGACAACTCTGCTTAAACTTCTAGCATGTCACAACCCCAAGGTAGGGGGGACACTAGGATTCAAAGTCCCCCCCCTCAAAAGTCTTTAAAAGTTTGGTCATGGAGATGACTTAGTGATTAAAGCCCACAAAACAAGTATGGGACAGTAACTTGAATCCTCAGAATCAACACAAATGCTGGACACTATACCCACCCATAGTGTGAGCCTCAGCAGACGCAGACAAGGGCTCCTGGAACAAGCTGGTTAGGAAGACCAGCCATATCTTGCAGATCTGGGTTTGATTGAGAGAGTCTGTCTTGATGAATAAGGTGAAAGAGTTATATGACTCCTGACCTCAATCCCTGGTCTCCACAAACCTACACACCCATGCACGGCACACTCATACATGCCCGAGTACATGCAAACATGCACACGTGCATGTACACCACACACATATAAAGGAAGAGAAAGAAAAAGAGAACACAGTCTATAAAAGTATTGGGCTTTCCTTTGTTCTGCAAGTTGCTGTTGGATATCCCATCCTCCTAGCTTCTCCCTGGGTGAGTGGCCTGCATCACTGAAGGAGGCCTTACTTGTTTTTTTTTTTTTTGTTGTTTTGTTTTTGTTTTTGTTTTTTGTTTTTTTTTTCTTTTTCTTTTTTTCGGAGCTGGGGACCGAACCCAGGGCCTTGCGTTTGCTAGGCAAGCGCTCTACCACTGAGCTAAATCCCCAACCCCTGAGGCCTTACTTGTAATCAGTCTCAGTTCTTCTCTCTATAGAAGCAGAGAAGGAAAATTTTTATTATTTAAAACAAGAACCATATTTTGGGTTTGGAGAAATGGCTCTGCAGTTAAGAGCACATGCCAAGGGGTTGGGGATTTAGCTCAGTGGTAGAGCGCTTGCCTAGGAAGCGCAAGGCCCTGGGTTCGGTCCCCAGCTCCGAAAAAAAGAACAAAAAAAAAAAAAAAAAAAAAAGAGCACATGCCACTCCTACAGAGGACCCAGGTTGGATTCCCAGCACCCAGACGGCATCTCACAACTGCCTGTAACTCCAGTTCCAGAGACTCTGAGGTCCTCTTCAGAGATGCACTGCACACATAGGGAAAAAGAGAACTCCAAAGAATTTAAGATGCAAGCAAAAGTGAATGTTATTCATGGTTAAAGAGCCAAGCTTGGTGGCAAATGTCTGTCATCCCAGCACTTGACACGTAGAGGAGTGTTTCCAGGCTAATCTGCATGATTCATGATACCCTGCCTTTAAAAAAAAAAAAAAGCCTAACTAGATTACTAGATTAAAATCAGTCTAGGCTAAACTAAATAGACTAATCTTAAGTAGATTTGAGACACAAGCCTAATTCTTATTCCTTTGGAAAGGACTACATTATTTTATTTGTCTTAATGCTTGTGAGAGTCTTTGCTGCAGTTGAGGAAGGAAAGAGTATGGGGCCAAACGAACGGCTAGGTCATGTTTCTAATGTCACTGATGTGGGTTCTTGGAGTAGACTTAACCCACAGAACTAGGACCCCAAAAACTCAACACCCACCAAAGTCACACAGAGCCAAGTGGCTTCCAAGAATTTCCCTTCTTACACCCAAGAAAAATAAAGAAACTTGGAAAAGGAGTAAATAGAATCAACACAGATTAATTAAGAGAAACAGTGGGCTGGAGGCTCAATAGTTAAGACTTCTGGTTAGTCTTCCAGAGGACCCTGGTTCAGTTCTCAGCATCCCATGGTAGCTCACAACTGTCTCTATAACCAAAGGGTTCCCACACTCTCTCTGGCTTCCTCGGCATAACACTCATGGTGTACAAACATATACGTGGGGAATCTACCCATACATATAAAATAAAAATAACTAAGTCTTTTAAAAATATTTTTATTATATTTATTTATTTTATGTGTATTAGTGTTTTGTCTGAGTGTAATTATGTGTACCAGATGTATATTCTTGGTACCCAAGGAGGTCTGAAGAGGGGTGAAGGAGGGTCAAATACCCTAAAACCAAAATTGTAGATGGTTATTAGCCATCATGTGGGTATCAGGAACTGAACTCAGGTCCTACCCAAGAGCAACAAGTGCTCTTAACCACTGAGCCATCCTTCCAATACCCAATACAGTAATTCATATTCTCTTTCTCTCTCTCTCTCTCTCTCTCTCTCTCTCTCTCTCTCTCTCTCTCTCTAAGATAAAAACGTGAAAAACAACCCCCTCCAGGGTAGGAACTCCTCCAAGAGAGAACTACATACAACACCTGTCCTGCTGGGTTGGTTTCCATGAGGTGTAAGGCAGGAACTGGACAGAGAGGGAGTTGGCCTCTCTGTAGCTAATGGTGATTTTTTTTTTTTTTTGAGTAAATCATGGGCTGAGCCAGTAAGGAATCCATATACTTATACACGTTCCTTCAGCCCAACCAGAGAGTTATTCATGCATTCAGTGGAAGGATCGGTCACGTGTGCTC
The DNA here is from genome assembly GCF_021556685.1 of Rattus norvegicus. Classification (NCBI taxonomy): domain Eukaryota; kingdom Metazoa; phylum Chordata; class Mammalia; order Rodentia; family Muridae; genus Rattus; species Rattus norvegicus. The sequence continues at coordinate 190,434,074 of NC_141534.1, forward strand.
CATGACATGCTCAGGATCCACCGATTGGTCCCCACCCTTACTGCCTAAGGGAAACTGGCTCTCGTCTCCTAGAGGTATCTTGTCACCCTTGTTTTCTACACGACTTCCTGCAAGTTTAATTGCTCATTCTTGACTTTTAGTTAAATAATGAATACTTGCGACCCTACTCATCTGCCCAGGAGCAAATCCTTTGGAGTAGCATAGCTCCTGCAGGCTTCCCTCAGGTCATGATCATGAAGCTCGAAAGTAATTGCCATCCTGAAGTGTTTTTAAAACATGTATTAAATGTGAACCCTTAGACGTGTAATGCTTAGTTTTACATGACTTTAGAATTCACAAAAAGATTTTTTTCATAGCATGTCCTCGAGGGGCTGGGAGACATCTTGGCAGTTAAGAGCACTTGCTGCTTTTTTGGAGAGCCAGACTTGGTGTGATGGCTGCTCCCAGTGGTCAACTTGACCGTATCCGGAATGACCTACGATCCAGAGATGGAGGGCACACCTGCGATCCAGACCTTGAGGCTGGAAGACACAATCTTTTGATCTGGATCTTGAGGCTGGAAGACTCAAGCCTTTAATCCAGATCTTGAGACACACCTTTAATCTGGGCCATACCTTCTGCTGGAGACCTAATGTAGGAAGAAGGCAGGGTTGGTTCTTTTCCTGCTTGCACTTACTTGCCAGTACATCTATTGGAGCCTACTTCTACTTCTTTAGGATTCCAGCTTATACATTATACAGAAGACCAAATGAAACACCCAGCCTTGTGGGACTGAGCAATTACTAGATTCTTGAATTTCCTACTCACAGCTGGCCATTGTTGGGTTAGTTGGACTGCAGCCTGAAAGTCATCACAATAAATTCCGTATGTCTTTGGAGTAGCGTATTCACACAAGTGGTGCCCATGAAACACCACACTCGCCCCCTGGCAAAGAGACACCTTTTTGGTGGTAGTGTTCTTATATCAGTGAGGGACAGACCCGATAGAAGTCCTTTGTTCATCCTAACTTGAAGCCTGGCTTAGTGGCTATCTTAGATAGGGTCTCATTTGCTGAGAAGAGATATCATGACCAAGGCAACTCTTATACGGGAAAACATTTAATTGGGGCTGGCTTACAATTTCAGAGGTTCAGCCTACTATCATCATGGCAGGAAGCATGGGAGTGTGCAGAGTGTGCAGGCAGACATGGTACTGAAGGAACCGAGAGCTCTACATCTTGGTCTAAAGACGACCAGAAGGGGATTCAATTTTGCAGGCAGCCAGGGGAGGGTATCATTCCACACTGGGCAGAGCACAAACACAGGAGCCTCAAAACCCACCTTTCGAGTAACGAACTTCCTCCACCAAGGCGACACCTTGTCCGATAAAGCCATATCTCCTAATAGTAACCACTTCCCATGGACCTGACCAGGCATATTCAAATCACCATGCCTAGGACTTTTCTGCCTAGGACTCATAAAAATCAAATCAAGTCAAATCTAGGAAGTACAGCATGGGAGGGGGAAGACAGACAGAGACCTGTGGACCACCATATCACCCACAGACTGTGGCACATGCAGGCCAGCCTGCTGCTGGGCCACACAGTGTGGTTGGAGGATGTTACTCTGGAGTCCACCAGTCATGTGGTTGTGAGCCACCTGGCCTAGGTGCCGGAACAAAATTTAGGTCCTCTGGAAGTACACTAGAGTCCCTTAACCTCTAAGCCACCACTAGGCCTAGGTTACTTTGCTGTTTTGTTTTGTTTTTCAATTTTAGATTTATTTTATTTATGTCTATGAGTGTTTTACCCTCATAAATGTCTGTGAACTGCCCGTGTACCTGGCACCTGTGGAAGTCTGAAGAGGAGCTCATTCTCCTGAAACTGGTGTTACAGAGTGTGTGAGCTGTCAGGCCATGCGAGTGCTGGAAATTGAACTCCGATCCTCTGCAAAACCAGCAAGTGCTCTTAGCAGCTGAGGCGCCATCTCTCCAGCCCCGAGTTATTTTTCTTATCCACAGAATTCTGTTTCCAAAGAAGAGACTTTCTTGGTGTATTGTGCAAGTCTGCAACTGGAGAACGGAACAATGGCAGGGATAAGGCAGTCAAAGCAATCCTTTCCTTTTTCTTTTTCTTTTTTTCCTTTAGACAGGAAGCCCAGGCCGACTTTGAACTCCTGATCCTCCTGCCTCCACCTCCTGAGATTACAGGTATATATACCTTTTTTATACACAGGATGAACTTAGATCAGAGATCATCAGTCATTTTTGAAAATCTTGTTTGTGATGTTTCTCAACACAGGGAACATGCCTGGTTCATATACAGGTGGCTGGGTAACTACGCTGAAACCCCTGGATGTCAGCTGCTGAGTGACAGAAATCAATCAGGAGCATGAAGAGGGGTCCATTTCTCTTTTCTTGTCCCCTTTAGTTCCTAACTAGTTATCGTGTTTTAGTGCAGTGTCAATTTAAGACTTCAGCTTTCAGTATGCCAAGCTTTCTGTCTTTCGTGTTCTCTTCTGTGGCAGTCTCATGGAGCAGGCTAGATTCAACTTTGCTGTATAGCTGAGACTGACAGGATGGTCATGGTGGCTATTCTTGGTTATCAACTTGATTACATCAACTCAAAGTAACTAAAAATAAAAAACGGAGGGCACACGGCGCGGGGGGGGGGGGGGGCGGGGCGGTGGATTTTCTGCCTAACTTGAAGTAGGAAGATTCACTTCTAATCTGGATTTTTTTTAATTTTTCATTTTATTTATTTCATGTGTGCATTCATTTTGCCGATATGTATGTCTGTCGTGAGAGTGTCAGATTCCTCTGGAGTTGGAGTTATTTAGATAGTTGTGAGCCGCCATGTGGCTGCTGGGAATTGAAACTACAGAGTCACCTCTCCCGCTCCTTTAATCTGGAACTTGGGGTAGGAAGACACACCTTCAGTTTAGGCCACACCTTTAGTTTAGGCCACACCTTCAGTTTAGGCCACACCTTCTGCTGGAAACCTGTATAAATAGGCCATGGAAGAAGGATGCTTTTGCTTTTTCCTCTCGGCTTGCCAGCAAGTGCATCCCTTCTCTGGCAGTACAGCCTACTTCTTTGGGATTCTAGCTTTGACTGAAGACCAACTGAGACATCCAGCTTCACCGACTGAACAAATACTGGGTTCTTGAACTTTCCATTCATAGCCAGACATCACTGGATTAGCTGAAGCATATCCTGTAAGTCATTCTAATAAGTCCCGTATATGTAAATCCCATACATAGATCCAAATATATCTATATGTATATGTGTATAGATAGAAAGAGAGAGAGGAGAGAGAGAGAGAGAGAGAGAGAGAGAGATTCATTCTATAAGTTGTTTCTCTACAGAACCCTAATATAATGCCCTTTACCTGGGAATTACTTGTATTTGATACCATGTCCAATTTATTAGTTGCTGAGTAGAACCACACCCAGGGTTTCTTGCATACTAGACAAGCAATCTACCAATGGAATTACACAGAATTACACACATTGAGTGGGGCTTTCTAAAAATAAAAAAAAATGAACATCATTTTTATCTGATATAAATTATAAAACATAGATACTAAGAAAATTCAAGTCTAGGGCCATTGAGATGGCTCTGCATGTACTGGCATTTGTTGACCCTGACAATCAGGGTTTGATACCCACCTATGGTAGAAATGAGAACAAAGACCTACACATTGTTTGACTTCCACATCAGTGCTGCCTTTAATCTGAGCAGAGACAGAGGCAGGCAGATCTCTGTGAGTTCTAGGCCAGCGTGCTCTACAAACTGAGTTCCAGTATAGCCAGGGCGCACAAAGAAACCCTGTCCCCAAAAACAAAACAAAAAGTTCAAGGTCATCAGTAGCTCCACAAAAACAAGTTGACGGATAACCCGGGCTCCACGAGACTCTGTCTCAAAAACAAAGTCTGAAAAACTTGTAACAAAAAGGTTTTTTTGTGTTTCCAAAGGCCATACATGTAAACAAGTACTCTACCATTGACCCATATCCCCAGCCCCGCATCCCCCACCCTTTTTGGACAATATTCCAGTGAAAAGGTTGGATACTGTGTGATTCTCACTGTGTAACATTTTAGAAAATATGGCCAACCTATGAAACCAGTTAAAAGATCAGTAACTGCAGGGGTTTGAGGTTGGTAGGAGAGACTAAATCAGTAAGATCAGGGCTGCGGATGTAGCTCAGCATAAGAGTGCCAACTCAGCATGAAGAAGGCCCTAAATACAAAACAAAATCCTTTAAACAAAACAAAAACAAAGCCCATTTAACACAGAGTGAGCTATGATGTAAATTATGGACTTCAGCTAATAACAATACAGTGATACTAGCTCCTTAATTGTAGCAAATTACCACACTAAAGCAAAACGGTTAAAAAACAAATGTCTATGAAAAGAGGACATTTCTGTGGTAGCTTAATGCTTTCTACTCAGTGTGCCTGTAAATCCAGGAAACGAAGTCCCTGAGGGAGAATAAGAGCTTCAGCATCTCCTATTGACTGTGTGTTTCCCAGAGACACAAATTCCTCCTCTGATTAGATTCTGACACCCTCAGGGTGTGTCTCATGGATCAGCTGTTGGATTTGGTAAAGCAATTAACTATGGTGTGTAGAGAGAGGATTGAATCTGCCATCTAGCTGAGTGAATATCCGTTTTTCTGTTTTTTGTTGTAATTCTTAATACAGTCATAGACAATTACACCCCTGGATCTTACCAAAGATGAACCAGTTCATCCCTCTGCAACTCTACTGTACTCTTTCATTCAAAGATTTTTTTTTTTTTTTGAGATAGGGTCTCACTATATAGCTCTGGTTGGCCTAAAAGGTATTATTCCAGGCTGGTTTGGAATTCACTGAGATCTGCCAGCCTATGCCTCTTAAGTTCATGGGTACCACCATGCCTGACATTCATTCAAGTTTTTAAGAAACTCACTCTAAAGTGGACCATATAGCAAGAAATTTTGAATTACCAAGAGAGGGAGAAACTTATCAATTATAAAAATTAATCTATAGGTGACTTATTTAAGCTGTGCTTCTGTCCCTGGGGTTATTCCTTATAGTTACCTAACATTGCCACAGTGTTTCTATAGATAACATCAAAATGTATCTACAGTGTCCAGATACTCTTTCAAGACTTAGGAATGTAGCAAAAATCTGGGTAAATTCCATGTTCTTAGGTGAGAGAATGGGAAAGACTAACCAACCGACAAAAACCCGGCAATACAATCGGGAAACAGGCAAGATTGTGATTTCAAGGCCAGACTTGGGCTACATAGTGAGACCTCAGAACAAACAAGTAAAAATAATTAGTAATAAAAAAAGAAAAGCCCTAAAGTACAAACAGGTATATTCCTTTGCAGCTAAGAAGGCCAAAAGCAACGACTATCTTAATAAGATGGCTTTAGGAAGGCTTCTCTGACAAGATTTAAACCAAGTTCTGTCAGAATCTGGGGCGTTGGCATTCAGGAAATTCCTGAAAACTCTGCCACTTCTTGGGTGTATGATTTTGTTCTCAGTTACTGAACTTCTCTGAGCCTAGCCTGTGAAATTCAAAGAGCCCGGACATCGGACACTGTAAATGACAGTAATTGCACGGTTTTAGAGTAATTTTTATTATTTAGGAATTTATAAAGGCAATATGTCCCTCATGCCACAAGAAAAAAGAATGTCAACCCTCCTAAGGGATTTTGTAATTTAAAAGGGAATGAGGACCCTGCAATCGGGCAAGCATTCCCTTCTTTGAAAATTCGAAAAATGCACCCCCGTCGGTTCTAGGTTTCTATTCTATAAGTTGAAGACTTTTTTTTTTCTGTTGTTCATTTGACATTTATTCAACCCCTGTATTGAGGCACAAATATGCCAGGCTTGGTCTTAAATATGGAAATATATTCATGGTTTAATCCACAGCGATCCAACAAATCCTTTATTCTCTGACAGCGTCTTTGGGAGACCGGAGTTACTTCCGACCCAGACTGGGCTCCAGAATTTGCAAACATCAGCGGGCAGCTCTGTGCCAAACACAAGGTAAGAGTAGGACACATCTCTTAAGATGCTACTGGTGGTGATGATGGTCCATTCTCACCAGCAGCTTTGGAGGAGCTCAGGGTATGCAGTCTGTTGGGAGGGGAATTGGTAAGCGCTGGTACAGCAGCCATCACAGTGATGAGACTTGTGCGTGGGTGGAATTAGCTGTTCACCCACTTTGGGACCGTGGCCGCTTGAGCGCCCCTTTTAGACCGGACTGGTGGGACGGTCCGCCTCCCCCTCTATCCCGACGCCCATAGTTTCTCCGGTTCACCGCGTAGCCTCAGGTTCCACGCAGGGAGTCACAAAGCGCCGGGTCACGTGGGCGGGCCAGTGCGCTTTGTGACGCAGACGGTCCCGCCCCCGGCCCGCCTATCGGCGCACGCCCAAGCCCCGCCTCGCCTGCGCGGCCCTTGCAGTCCCTGCTTAAGAGACCCCGGAGTGGGGGCGCTCGCCCGAAGCCAGGCCGCGTCCGCCATAGTGCCTGGCGCGGAGGTGTCGTCGGCGCAGGGTGCGGGCCGGAGAGCAGCCGGGGGGGCAGAACAAAAAAATAATAAAGAGGGAATCCAGCGAAGCCCTCGCCGCCGCCCGACCGTTTCCGGGCTTCCCGACGCGGTCGTGGGCTCAGAGGCGACAGGAGCGGGAGCAGCGCGAGGAGCAGCAAGAGGAAGAGTCGGGCAGCCTCGGTGGTGTCCCCGGGGCCAGCGAAGCCGCCAACCGGGGCCCGGGGTGGTGAGGAAGGGCCTCGCGGCCTAGCTGGGCCCCGCACCGGCTTTGTGTCAGGCGGCGGCGGGGGGGAGGCGGAGCCGAACCGGGCGGCCGCTGGAAGGCCTCTCCTCCGCCGACCGCGCGATCTCGGCCTAGGCCGCGGGCCGCTCGTGGCCTCCGGGGAGCAGGCGCCAGGGTGTGTGTGCGGTGGGGGCCTGGGCCTGGGGACGCCGACGCCGGTCGTCCGGAAGCCGGGAGGAGGCGAGAGGCCGCTCGTGGACTCCGGGCCTAGGCCCTCTCCCCGCAATCTTCTCCCGGGGCCTGGGTCACCCCCATCCACGGAGAGAGACTAGCCGGGAGGTGCGGCCGCTATGGACCCCTGACCCCGCGGGGTCATTCGGACTCTAACGTGTGGACTGACCGCTACTGACTGCACCGCCTGCCCCCGTCTCTTGCCGGCCCTTAGCATGAGCGAGTGGGACCCAGCCGGGTGACATTGTGCCGGTTGGCGGATCCTCGATTGCCCCTTTTCCCGTCCTGCTCCTCCCTCATGAAGCGATTCTGAGTACGGGGGGGTTCCGGATTATTGTTCTCACGAACCCCCGCTTGTGGTTGGGGGGTATTTAATCTGAGGCCTTAGGGTCCTTCGTTGTCTTTTGAGTGTTTTGTGTGTGTACATATTTTGCTCTTAAGTTTATAAATATACATATATTGAGAGTGTCCACGTCTCCTCGCTGAACCTTAGGAATCCTTTGCCACAATGTCCTGTGTGCACTATAAATTTTCCTCTAAACTCAACTACGACACCGTCACCTTTGATGGGCTCCATATCTCCCTCTGCGACTTAAAGAAGCAGATTATGGGGAGAGAAAAGCTGAAAGCTGCCGATAGCGATCTGCAGATCACCAACGCGCAGACGAAAGAAGGTAAGAGGCACATGGGCCGAAGCTATTTATTGGGTCGAGATGGGTATTGTACGTTGCTTGTTACAGGCATAACTTCCATTCTTACCCGTTGTCATACACAGCGTTTCATTGATAGCCAAAGATTGAAGTACCCGATCTTGGAGTTTAACTGGCCTTCTGAATGATGGGGTCGATCATTCAGGCTGATTCTTCTCAAAATGTCGCCCCCTCCTCCTCTTTAACTGTGGGGATGGATTGAAAAGAGAAAGGGATTGTTTTCATCTAAGTCTGTTGGGTGTTTGCTTTGTAACTTTCCCTAACTTGTTTTCATCGGGAGAGGAGAGCCTGTGTAAGGTTTCCCACTTGTTAAGGCAGCAGTAGTTACCTGTTTTGGAGCTGATGACAATTTGCATGCCCCCTTTTACTAATTTATATGGGGTTGCTTGTGGAAAAGCCATTTTTGAGGATTTAATTAGTGTTGGAATTCGTTTTGTATTATAAAATGTTCTGAGATAAACACTCTGAGGTGTAATTCCAGAATTCGAGATATTTACTCAAAAGTTGAATTCTGTAACCCAGATTGGCCTCCAACCCCAACAACTCCCTGTTTGAGCTCCCCAAGTGTGTGGGGGAATGCGGGTGTTAGACCACACTTTAACTCGAACAATTCAGCAAAGTTTCAAAGTGCAAGGCCTTGGGTTCTTTCCCCAGCACTCTGTGTGTGTGTGTGTGTGTGTGTGTCTGTGTCTGAAAAAGAGTGCTACTGTATGTGAATATAAGTAAGCCGCTGATTATAATATTTGAGTTCTTCATTTTAAAAGTAATAATGGGGTCTCTTTCTGAGATAGTTTTTCTGTGTAGCTCTGTCCTGGAACTCAGATCCACCTGCCTCTGCCTCCCTAGTGCTGGGATTAAAGGTGTTCACCACCTTGAACTCAGAGATCCTCTTGCCTCTGTGGCTGAGTGCTGAAGTCAAAGGGGTGCACCACCACCCCTTAAAACATATTGGTGCTGGGACTTGAATGGTGGTGATGTCACAGTCACCTTCTTACTCTGAGCTTGGTTTGGTTTCTTTTTCTCAGACGATGCTCGATGAATGCTTTCTAGTAGATTAGACTTGTGACATTCATTGATAGTATGGGAAGAAATGGAGTTCTATCTGGAGTTTTGTTTATGACATGGTCTTACTTAGTGGCATGGACTTCTCTATTTAGATCAGGCTAGCCTCTGACTCACAGATCAGCTTTCCTCTGCCTCTTGAGTGCTGGTATCACAGACTGCTCCACCAAGCTAAATTTGATAGGTGTGGAGTTGTTTGTTTGTTTGTTGTGGTGTTTTGGGGTGTGGCCTCATCTTAATCTCAATGACCTGTAGTTTGTTAGGTCAACCAAATCTTGTCAGGTAGAAGACCAGTTTTTCATTTGTAGTATAGATATAGGTAAATGCTAATCCTAAAAGAGCATTGCCTGTTTCCTTTAAAGTAAATACATTTTAGATCATTGTCTTTTTTGGTAATATCTCTCTACTTAGGAAGAAAGGTTGCTATGGTATAAGTAGCTAAGAAATAACTCTTTAAAAAGTCCACAAAGCAGCACATTGATGTATATAAAACACATGGCTTCTTTAAGAGTTTTTGGCTACATTGCTATTTAAATGCATCTTTATGAAAGGAAAGATAGTATAAATGATGTCAGGATATTGGGCACTGAATTATCATCTACACAGGTTTCATTTTTATTACAACTGAATCATTTGAAGCTAGGATTTTTCCATCTTGCTGCCAACCAACATTTAAAGGCAACTTTTAGACTGGAATAAGTTGTGACTGAAAAATTCTTGTCCACAAATTGACATTATGTGACTTTGCATTATTTTCCTAGTTCTGGACATATCCGAAACCTAAAGTACAGGGAAGTTCTTTGCCTCACAGCAAGTTTTCTTCTCTGTGCTGCCCTTAATTGAAGAAGGTTTTATGTTAGGTTAGTTAAGAAAAGAGTTGTGAGAGCTTTCTTTGTTATATGCACTCAGATTAGGGGAGGGCATTGGGAGGGATACAGAAACTTAAGGAACTGGAAAGATGGCTCAGTTCTTAGAGTATTTTTCTTGCATAAGACCCCACTTGTGTTCCCAGCACCCACATGGGAACTCAAAACTTACTGTCTGTTCCTGGGGCCCTGATGATGACTTCTGGCTTCACAGACACTAGGCATGCTTGTAGGCACAGAGATAGGCCCACTTTAAAAGGCAGTTGGTTTAGAGTCGTCTAGTGAATTAAGGCTTGCAAAATAAATGCTTGGGATACTTAGAATTTTTTAGATTGCCTAGATTCTAGGCCCTAGAAGAAAACATTAAACTGGACGATTTTAGTGAGTTTAAATTACTGATATACCATGTTTCTGTAAAACATTCTTTTAGCTATAGAAATCTGTCAGGTATCAAGGACCATGAACAATTGGTAAAACTAAAATGTTTGTGTCAGAGTTCTGTTTTGGACTTAATTCTGCTTGTTTCTACACTATTTTACAATGAATCCCAAATGGTCTTTGAATAAAACTTTTGGAGGCTAGGCTTACCACCAAAAGTACACTGACCCCTCCCTTCTTCTTCTTCTTCTTTTTTTTTTTTTTTTTGGTTCTTTTTCTCGGAGCTGGGGACCGAACCCAGGGCCTTGCGCTTCCTAGGTAATCGCTCTACCACTGAACTAAATCCCCAGCCCCCTGACCCTCCCTTCTATCCAGGAACTTTCACGCTGAACTTGGTTGAGTTGGGAGCTAAGTATGAAGGGTTTTGTTTTTTTTTTTTTTTTTTTTTTAGTCCTACTCTGGCTATCTATCTATTCCTCAAATTCATCTTGTTTTTCATTCTATCCACTTCTCAAAAAACGTACAGTGGTAAGCCTTTTTGTTTTTTCCTTCCTGGTGCAAAGTCAAGTGCTTTATCACTAAACTAAATTTCCAGCCCCTGATCCTTTTGAATCTAAAGGAACTGCTTGTTCAGGATTTATATGTCAGATACTCTTGGGCTTAGGAAACCATGTAAATGCAAGTGCTATAATAAGCCAGCTGGAACCTTATATTTGAGGGGTGTTGGGGCACCTGACCTTATCACTATAGTTCAGCACTGTGCTGATCAAATTAGTCATTTGTTCTAACTAGATCTTGCTGTATGTAATCTAGGTTAGCCTTGAACTCAATGGCAATCCTCCTGCTTCAGCCTCCTGGGTATTGGAATTGCAAGCATGTTATCACTCCATCTGACTAATAAGTTGTCTTTGAAAAGTTTTGTGAATACACTTGAAGGGTTGTTACATGTAAAGAAGCAGCCAAATATTTGACACTCTTTAGTTTGAGTTTATTATTTAGACTTAAAATACCCCAATTTTTTGCTTCCAATTTTTCTTACTCATCTTGCTTGGGATTTGGAAACTGTCCAAGATAATGATAGTCTTACCTGCCTACATCTAGAAAATTGCATCATTCTTGATTGGATGCCTGTGAAATATAGTCAACAGCTGAAAGAACTCTTGCTTGGTCAATTTGCTGTAGAACAAGGAATAACTAAATGCTTGATGGCCAAAAGTAGTAAAATTGATAAACATTAAAAGCCTGAAATATGTAAAATAATTGAAGGCAGGAAAAATGAGCCATTTTGTTTTAGGTTGTAGGATTAAGGGAGATTTTTGAATCTCTTAAATTGTTTGCTTGATAATTTTACTCTTTCCTTCCTTAACAAATCTTTTTACTATACTTAAAGTCCACTTAATTTCATTCTTACAGAACTATTGTAATTATAGAATAGACAAATGTTACTCATTCCTCTTGATTTACTCAAAAAGTAATATCCACTTGCCAAAGCTGTGAACATAGAAATTTATGCATAGTTCTTCTTTCTCCATTGCAATGTTCATACCGGGAGCAGCCTCCACAGCATTGTTACTAATGCTGGCTGTCACTGGACCATAAAGCAGCCTTCTTAGTCACTCACCCAGTTTCTGTTCAGTTTGTTTCCTATGCAAATGTAAATTGTCATCACTTGTCGGAAAATCCACCAGTGATTTCCTTGTTTTACATGGAAATAGTATAAGTCAGTATACAGCTTATACTTGTTTTATATCATTGCTTGATTTCCTTTAACATTGCAGTCTTCTTTGTGTCTTGTTTTTCCTCACATTGCTCTCCTGAGTAACTACTGTTCATCTCCTTTGCTTATGTGTGTGTCTGGCTGGCTTGTCATTCTTTCCATTTACAAACTTAAGTCCTTCAGAGGGACTTTGTTTAGAACAACATTCTATCCAAAGTGTTAGCCTCTGTCCATTCTTTAATTTTAAAAACAATAGGTTATAATTTCATGTTTAACCTGCCTTTTCTAGTAGTAAGCTACATGAGAACAGGGGTCATAATATTTAGCTCATGTTTAAGGACTTGGGAGGTACACTCATTTCAAGTAACCCCGTATTTTGCATGTTAAGCATTACTTGGTTAAATGAGCTGGGAAGTAGCTTAGTCTTAGGAAATTGAGTTTCATAAAGTCCATTCTAGAGCCAAGGATCTGACTAACCATATTGTATTGGTTAAAGGAACTCACTTAGGACTGGGATATTTCTTTTAACAGTAGTTCCTAGTTGCAAGAAACATGGATTTTGGTGTTCTTGTATTGTAAGCTCACTTCATAAAATTGATGTTTGGTTGACGTTTTCCCATTTCATAAAACTTATATCCCTGAATAGAAATTTGATTCTCTGTTTACAGAATATACTGATGATAATGCACTCATTCCTAAAAATTCATCTGTAATTGTCAGAAGAATTCCTATTGGAGGTGTTAAGTCTACAAGCAAGACATATGTTATGTGAGTATAAAAGCTCATGTAGTTATAAAAATGTCCTATTTTAAAGGTTTTGAAACATTTTACTAATGTTAAAATTTTGTCATGTTAATCATGAAAACTGCAACGGGAGTTCGATTGCTTCTTTTTCTTCTATGTTTCCTCCTGGCTAAGTCGACATAGTTCATAGTTAAGGGAGCTATTACTAAGAAACATTTTTGCTTCATAGGGAGTGTTTTCACCACAAAAATGATTGAGTTATAGAGGTCTGTTTTACATATTTTGACAGCATTACTGGTATTAAGTAATGCCAACATAAGCTTTTTATCAATAAGAGGTTTTGGCTCGAAGGCCATAGAGTATATAAGTATATTCATGAGTCAGGTTCATATTTGACTTCATTTATTGCCTCAAACTAGTGGGACTTTGAATAAATTATTCTCATCTCAGGATTTCTCTATAGTAGGGTTATGAATGCAACTGGCAACACTGCTCAGAACCTTTGTCCACCTCCTGTTGGCATTAAGTACAAAGTAACAGAATCACAATTGCTTATATAGCACATTTTTCTTAAATAATAAGCAATCTGAAGATTTTTTTTTTTTTTGGTTCTTTTTTTCGGAGCTGGGGACCGAACCCAGGGCCTTGCGCTTCCTAGGCAAGCGCTCTACCGCTGAGCTAAATCCCCAACCCCAAGATGTTTTAAGATACAGAATATTGCAGAGTTTATATGAAAGTTCATACTATTTTCTGTAAATGATTTGAGCATCCTTTTATCTATGGTGGATGAGAGTAAGAATTCTACATCCAATTTTATATTTATGGGGATAAATAGGTAGGGATAGCTGTCCCTCAGTCTTGTCTATGAGGAATTAAGTAGTGCTTGGCATAGGATGAATACTTATTACTAAAATAAAGTTAGAGCAGTCTCGAGTATTTTAGAACTTGTATTTATTAAAGAGACAAAACTATATCCTTAACAATTCCTCTTTATTATTAATTCAGTAGTGAGGATTAAACCTAGTCCCTTGCTCGTATTGAGCATTCTACTATTGAACCACATCCATAGATCTCTTTCTCCTTCAGTTTTTCAAGACAGACCCATCCTCTTGCTAAGTCACTCAGGCTGGTGGTGGTAGATTTGAATCTATAGCTCTTATGACCTTGAATTTGATGCCCTGCTGCCTTAGCCCCATGAGTAGCTAAAATTACAGTTTTTCACTAGGCATGGTCATCTCAAAGTTTTATATTGACAGCAGAACTATAATACATAAATAAGGTAGAATTATTTTCTATGTCTTAGCTTGAAATTACACTTGCCATGTGGTTTTTTTTTTTAAAACATATAACAAGCAGGGTGTGGTGGCATATGTCTTTAATCCTAGCACTCAGGAAACAGAAGCAAGTGGATCTACATAGCAAGCTTGGTCTACGTAGCAAGTATCAGGACATCCAGGGCCATATAGCTATATAGAACGACTTTGTCTTTTAAAAAATGAAATAACTAAATAACAAACATTTCATCTCTGAAATTCTTTTGGTACTTAAAAACTCTAGAGAAGTTCATGCCATGAAGGTGCTTCAAATAAAATTGCTTAATTTTTATGTAGAATTTTTATTGATAATGTTTGCCTCATAAAATGCTCAGTTTCAGCAAATGATAGAAAGTTCAAGTTATTTTTGTCAGCAGTTCAAAGTTATGTGTGAGCTTAGGTGCTGTCATTTTTTCTCTACAGTAATCTTTAGGATGACCTCACTTCTGACTCCCCTTCTAGTTTATTTAGGCTAAAGAAACTTTGGGTTTGTTTATCTGCTCTTCTAGCAACAATTTGTCCAATTATACTTAAGCATGAAATGGATTTTAAAATATTTTCAGACTATGTTGTATTTTCCAGACACCTTAAATTTTGTTAAATACTTGCTTATTGTTTTGAAATGTTTATCTAGTTTTGAGACGCAGTCTGTGTATATAGCCGTGGCTGTCCTGGAACTTACAAAGATCCACCTGCCTCTGCCTCCTGAGTGTTGAAATTTAAGGTGTATGCCACCACTACCATCTTTAAAATATATTTTAAATTAAAATAATCATTATCCTATGTGGATTTGAAAGCTAGTTTTGAGCACTGCAGTCTATTAGAGATCCCATTTATAAACATATCAGCAATGCTTTGCTTAAGAAATTGGGTATGTAGAAATTTATATCTAGGTTTACAAAAAAAAGGAAAGACTACTTTTTAAATTCATTATAAGTAAAACACAAAGTTTATAAGTACAGTACCTTTCCGAAGTGATATGTTATAACTGATAAGACTCTTAAAATTCCTCAATATGAATTTTTTAGAAAGTATGAATGTATCTTAAACAATTTGGAAGTAGTAAATAGTGATTAAAGTTGCTTATTTAGTATATCAGAAATTATGTTAAAGCTTTTTTAATTAAAAGAAAATTATTCCTAAAGATGTAAGTTTAGAGCTATATATTAATATTTATTAGTCATACATGGCAATGTACACATTCCAGCACTTGTGAGGAAGAGGCAAGAGGATCTGGCCTTACTGTATAGTGAGTTCAAGGCTGGCCTAGGCTAAAGGAGACTGCAAACCCACACATATGCATACACATACATACATATGTATATGAAATTCATAAATAGCTAATGCTAGTTTTTGTTTCTGTTTTATTTTTTAGAAGTCGAACTGAACCAGTGATGGGAACTACAAAAGCAGTATGTAAAAACACAATCACCCTTTTTCTACACAATTGCTTTTACCTTTATAGCGTTTCAGTGAAGTAACTCACTTAGAACACCCACTGACCATAGCGCCCACTGTAAACAAATTGTATTTTGATGACAGTTCAGTTGAATATGGATATATATGTGGTATAATTTGCAGTTACTCTGTAGAAATGGGTAATTTGTACCCTTTACTGTTTCATATTAAATATGACAGCACTCTCCCTATATGACACTGTTGTACAGTAATGTATGATCCTTTTTAGATGATGTAGGTTTAACACTGAAGAACATGACAACATGTTCTGCATCTGTCTGTCTATAGTTAGCATTTTGTATGTATGTACAGGCTGTTTTGTGCTTTTTGTTTCTTGCAATAAAAAATTGTTTTGGAGTGTATATTTTGCCATTTCCACGTTGTTTCACTTAGTTTACTAGGTTTTTTTCCTTGCCTAATTGATGGCTTTCAGAAATGGATTAGCACCATGCAGAACTTACATTATTTGATCCTTTCTTCAAGTGCAAACACATAGAAGAGAGCTTTTGAGAGACCTCTGATGCAGCTTTAGACTCAGTCTTGCTTTATTTATTTGGTGCCTTTGAGCACCGGTCCTTTGTGTACCCGTGTACTATACAGAACAGACTGAAATTGCGTCTCCACCACCCAGACTGCATAAACATGCCAGTGATTCTCATGGTTTATACAGTTCATACACAAACTAGTCTGTTCAAAGTAGAAAGTTTCCCTTTCTCAGAAGTTACTAAACTGCTTCACTAGTTACAGATTATTGAAAGCTGTATCTTATCAAAAGCAACCCTGTTAACTGGGGTAACATCTTTTTATAACTACAGGTTAACCCAAAGTGTGACACTATTTTGACTTGGAGCTTTTAAGTAAAAGCACCACTTCTAAATTGTGGGACAGGTGTAGAACACAGGGCTGTTTTAATTGGGGTCTATAAATTTAATGGTTCTCTATAAACATTTTGCTGCTCAGGCTTAATTAATACTTGTACACAAAACACAGTATTTGAAAACTTCATTTAGAAGTCAGGGGTATTGCTAGCTATTTCATTTTACTCTTTTTAAAATAATACTGACGTTTGTGTATGAGGCATTTCACTAACCTTGAATCATTGGATCTTAAACGTGATAAGTAGAATATCTTGTTCTCTACAGTATATGGGCTATAGTTCCTGTCTAACTAAATACAGTGATTCAAAGATTAAAAAGTCAGTGTTTCGGGAGTTTTCCCCACTTTTGGATAAATGAGTTTTTTGGGGGGAGGGGGTTGTTTTTTTTATTCTTTGGGTTTTTTGTTTTTTAAAGCATAATGCTGTAAAAACTGTCCAAGTTTCTGTTTTGCTGGTGATTGGTTTAAAACTGATTTTTATGTATCCAAATGCTAGCACAAATTAGAAAACTGTCCCGGTGACTGTAGTAGCTAATGTAACACATTTGTATAAACTTCTTATATAGTATTTAAATTAATTCAGATGAAATTTTATTTCTTGAAAATAATTATTTCCTTTTTGTTTATTAGCATGTGTATAAACACAAGTCACATGTTCATAAATAAAGTTAACATTCTTTTAGCCTTGTGTGTTCCCTGGCATGTCTGTATTACATTTATAAAAAGTTTATGGTAAGCTTATTCAGATTTCTCTTCCTTTGAGTGCCTTAAACAGTTTTAATTTTAGATAGAATTAAGTGAGATGGAGACATAACATAATCTGTTGTCTCTCTTTTTTTGCTTGGTTGCTGCTTTGTTGACATTCAGGATCACGGAAACGTTCACTGACTAGTACTCATAACTTAGGAATAAGGATGGTTTAGGTATACATATTAACAAGCAAAATAGAGATCCTGGACAACATTTTAAAATTGTGATTAGGAAGAGTATGTTCATTTACTTGGGATTTTTTTTTTTTATTTTGAGATTGGATCTTGTAGCTCAGGCTAGCCTCTGTATAGGAGGCTACCCCCCTGAGCGCTTGAGTTTTGCCTCACCTCCCGTGTACTGGGATTGTAGGCTTTACCATTATGCCCAACTTTGTTTTTTTTGTTCTTTTGTTTGTTTTTTTTTGAAGACACCAAGGTCTTGCCGTTTAGCAACTCTAGCTGGTCTGGTACTTGGTATGCAGCCTAGGCCAGCCTTGAACTCATGGCAGTCCTCCTGCCTCAGCCTTGCAAGGGCTGATATAACAAGTGTGGATCACCATGTATCATGTTCATTTTTGGTATTTTAAGCCAAGTCTGATAAAGATGACTATCTATTCCCTAAACCTTAGCCATCCTTCCTTCCATGTTGCTCTGATACTCCGAAGCTAGATGTTCTTGCTAACTAAACATTGTGATTACATTGTTTGGGTTCTTTTAGTTTCATTCAGATATAATTGGCCTAAACAGATTTCCCAGAAACAAGGCCCTAATACAGAAGAGAGTTAATTTCAGTGAGCTCTGTAGTAATCATTATTTTTTTAAAATCTTATAAATATGGAAGGTTTAACAGAATTTTACTGAGAAGTCACTTTCTATTTATGTTTTAGGAAATAAAAATTCCTAAATTTTTCAGCCAAACTTTGTGAACATTTTTTACTTGTGTCTTAATGCCCTGCTACATTTGCTCTCTTAGACTATAAGGTCATTAGATAGTATAGAGATCATTTGGTGGGAACACCAAATAAGCAGTTTGTGTGGGAAACCACTTTGAACTCAAGAAGTTCATAATAAAAGAAAAGGAAGAAAGTAACAGGGTCAGAATTACGTTAGATTTGATTGCTCCAGCAACTGTTTACTCAGACCCTTGTCTGAGTAATTCCTGGTGATTTAAAATGTAGCCCTGTACAAAGAAACTTGAGTAGCTTAGACTTTCTTATGGATAAGGATATTTATATTTTTTTCCTAATTTCTGCTTCTTCAGATTAGTCCTTAAAAAATTTTTAGAGGCAGCAAGAAAGCTTTTGCTTGTGCATTTATAGTTATACATTAGAAATGTAAGCTTGGTACACAGTGAACCCTACAGTCCGTAAGTGTGGAACAAAGAACATCTGTTTAAATAAACATCCCAGTAATAATACTCATCAGACTGAACCCAGACATCTGTAAGATTTATTTTGAGGCAGAGTCTTGCCACGTAGGTCATGCTGACCTCAAGCCCACTCTGTAGCCCAGCTCTGGAACTTATGGTTCTCTTGCTTCAGCTTCATAGGCAGGTACCACCATGGCTAGCTAAGATGCATCTTAAATTTAGCTAATACAATTCCTGCATTTATTGAATTTGTTCTAGAGTGGATATTGGCAAAGGACTTCATAATGAATCTTGTTGCATTTCAGTTTTTGTGTTATAGAAGGCTATTTGAAAACATTTTCTTTGAGACAGATATCCTATTGAGTCTGTCCATTCCAAAGAATTCTCACCAGTAACATGAGAAGCTTATAACATTGAATAAGACACTAAATAAGTAGATTTAGGGATATTTTATCCAGAAGTTAAAAATTACTAAAAATGCCTTTGCAGATAAGCACCTTAAAAAAATCATTTAATGAGATCAAGTGAAGGAGCTTTAAAAATATTAACATCTTAAAATACATTTTAAAAGCCCTCTTGTGTCCTTAATATATTCTTGCCCAATTGACTTCTCCGAATACTAAAATCTATCATTGTGTATGACAGCTCTTTGATGTTTTCCCAGGTTACCTTTTTGGTTTCTTTTCTGTTTTTCCTTTTTCTTTCTTTGGGGGTCTGTGTTTGGGGGTGGAGTTCGCTTAGCAGTCTTTTGCCTTGATAAAGAAACCTGTGGTTTCTTGACAAGAGGAGCTATTGTTACTCTTGGATAGGGAGACAGACAGACTGAGCAGTTAATGTTGAAAACGGAAAACAGTAGGGATTGCCTGGGAGATGTTACCTTCATAGCAATGACCTGGGTCCTAAAGAGCTGCTTGTTTTTACAATTACAGAAAAAAATAAGATTATTTAAAAAAAATTCTCTTGCACTGTACATTGTTGTGAGCATTATCAAATTTTAGAGATCATAGAAAGACATGGGGTTCGTATCGTCCCCCAAGTTTTCACTGTTTTAAGTCCTCCATACATCGTACACAGCCTTTTAAACTAGGTATGAAGTGTAAACAAAAGATAAAATAGCTTGAGCATATTTTCAGGTTTCAAACAAAATTTAACAGTCTTAAGAGAAGTAAGAAAATGCCCAGTATTTGACATTAAGTGACTTTAGGGGCTAAATAATCACTTTCAGTTGTTTTCAGTGTGGAACTTGAATGTGTGTTTAATTTTTTGTGAACAGATTGATGACTCTTCTGCGTCTATTTCTCTGGCCCAGCTTACAAAGGTATATATATATTCTTGAAAATATAAGTCTTTATAACATTTTAAACATGTGAAACTTTTTTTAAAAGATGGGTGGGGGAGGATTATTTTGTGAATGCATTGTACATATTGTTACGGCCGTGCTGGCCTGAGAAGATAGAGGGGATAACTTGGTCAGCCCCTGGATAAGGTTCATCTTCAAGACTGAAGAAACACAAGAAGCTACACTTAACCATTTTCCCCCCCTTACACCATTTTGTTTAATTAGACACTGGAAACTAACATAATTCTGGAGGAATTCCCTGGTTTTGGCTGTGAATTATGTGGACTTCTTTTAAAATAGCCAAAACAGAAGATTTCCTTTACATGGACGATCGTGCTTAATTCTTGAAATTTTTAATTGATCCCACCAAGGTCAATATTTTAAATGTGGTACAGTTGTTTCTTTATGCTTTAGACTTGTAGTCTGTCTGCATTAGAACAATTTAAACAACCTAATTTGTTTGAACACAGACTACGTGAATTGTGTATACTTATGAAGCTGTTTGCAGGAATATGAGTGTGTATGTTTGGCAGAGGGTCACTTTGTTACCTCCTTCAATCACTGTATACACCATGTTGTTTGACAAGGTTGCTTGCACTTATGCTCCATACTGTGTATCTTCTGTGTGCTGAAAGCACGAGTGGTGGATCCTTTTTTCTTTTTTTTAAGACTATATTTTAGATTGTAGAATGTGTCTTTAGAAGAACAGGACAGGTAGAATTGAGGGCTCAAAAGGATTCCCAAAAATCTTTTTTCCCCCTACTATCAAGAAATGTAAAGTCCAATTTAATAGCCAACTTCAGAAAAGAAAATGGGACGTTATCTTTTAGTGATATCCCTGTCTTATCCTTGACTTAGTCATGGGTTCTTTTTTCTAGGATGTATCCTTAAAAGATGTCCTGATAACAAATTGCTACTTAAGCTCTAGTCCTAAGAAAACTAAACACCAAAATTAATGATCTTAAATAGTGTGGATGAGCCATCTTACCATTTTCTAGTGTAAAGTGGTTTAGCACAGAGGTCACCTCTTTGGCAGCTTATAGTAGATGCTATTTTATGTGTTGTAAGGGTTGAGTGTCGTTCTTTTCTACTATTGTTAATTGGCTGGGAGGAGTCGGGAAGGTTTGGAAGTTTGGGTTCTTTTTTTTTTTTAATCTATTTGTAAAATAATGTTTAGGTTCAAACAAATTAGTTGAACATCTGTAATCAGTTTTCTGTAAATGTTAATGTTGTTCCAAGTTCTGTTACTATTAAGCATTCTGTGTATTTAAAATTACAATAAAATGTTAAAACTGGTTGCTTGTTTTGTGGATGAATGTAAAGATAAACCCGAGTGAGTGAGTGGCTGGTATGAGCAGTAGATGCTTGAATATCCAGGTTACTAGAAAATCACTCCCTTAGACCCTGTTTATATCCAGACTTATATTTATTAAAAATAAAAGTTCATAAGGCTTATCCATAGTTTAAATTTTTGAATGCTTAATGCATACCTTTGAACTTAATGTACAATCAGACACCACTAACCAAAAAGCCTTGTAGTGTGTAGTAATGTTATTTACCTCACCCCTACCTTCCAAGTTCTAAATGTAAATTATAATCTCAGTGCTGTGATACTTGAAATCTTTTAAATATTTGACATGTGTTTTCTCTTTTGCCTTAATCTCACCTGGCCTTTAATGTAAGGTACAGACAAGGTCTAAGGTTTGAGTCCCCCAAGAAGGACTTGTGCAGCCTCCCTTGCTCCCCTGGACAACATAGAGTGATGTCAGAATGCCCAGTGCCTACTATTGAGCACAGCCCACTTAGATAGATGCTGCTCTGTGTAGAATGCGTGTGTTGTCTTTGCTGTGTGGTCTTAATGTGTTTCTAATGTGTGTGTCAAATAATTACCTGTTAAACAGACTGCCAATCTGGCTGAAGCCAATGCTTCTGAGGAAGACAAAATTAAAGCAATGATGTCGCAATCTGGCCATGAATACGACCCAATCAAGTAAGTTTATAAATATTTTTATGTTAGTAGGAACTTTGGGGTGTTTCTGCCCCCACAATCAGAAGCATTATTTTCCTAAGCGTCTGTGTACATACGAATTATTTTTCCTTTTCAGTTACATGAAGAAAACTCTAGTAGGCCCGCCACCTCCGTCTTATACCTGTTTTCGTTGTGGTAAACCTGGTCATTATATTAAGAATTGCCCAACAAACGGGGTAAGTTCCATGTAGAAACTGATGTGTTGTTATTCTTAGAGTCATCTCTTAACTGTACTTACCATGGTCAAGCTCCCCTTTAGTCTGGTAGATGAGCACAACTTCTGGAGTCCAGGCTGCCAGGTCCAAGGCTGTCTTGTTGAATAGAGCATGTTCCTTGTCCCTAAGTCTCATTTTCTCTGAAATAGAGGCGATTAGTACTTAGCTCACATGGCAATTCTGAGAACTGAGTTCCTGTGTATGAGGCATACAAGTCAAAGTCAGTGAGAAGCACTGTGTGAGGTGTGCACAGACATTACTAAGATTGTTTTGTCTTCCTTTCCTCTTGCTTCCTCCATATAGGATAAGAACTTTGAATCTGGTCCTAGGATCAAAAAGAGCACTGGAATTCCTAGAAGTTTTATGATGGAAGTGAAAGATCCTAACATGAAAGGCGCAATGCTTACGAACACTGGAAAATACGCAATACCGACTATAGACGCGTAAGTATGCAGCTAGCTGTGACCTGTGGGGACCAGGCAGTCCCAGGGTATAGTGTTTCACACTTGGGCTAATTCTTGGCTACTTGGTTTCCTTGGGAAGTTTCCATTCCAGAATTGTTCATCTCCACATGTTACATGTCTGTGTTAATTCTGAGAGGCTGCAGTCTGCTCCATTTATGCAAATTTCAAATGAATTTGGGGATTTTTGTCATTAGTGAGTGCCACTTCCCTTGTAGTCTTCTGATTTTTTTTCTTTCTGTCATTTCTTTCTTCCTCATTCTCATACATGCTCCTACATTATCTTAACATAAGCTGTTTCCATTTCCTAAGTGAATAAAACATGTAATCACTGTGAGAAACAAACGTTTAGGAGTGAAAGTGCAGTGAGATACCAAGGCAGTGTAAGTGCCAGGCAGGGCTGAAATGCCAAGACTCTGGCTAGGTTTAGCTATACCACGTCATCTTCAGTTACGCTCTGACTTAGTTCACAAACTACTGGGTCAGCCAGCTCTGTACAATGCCTTAGTGTTCTTTCTTTTTCTTTTCTTTTTCTTTTCTTTTTGAAACAAGTCTTTGGAGTACAAGATAGTCTCAAATTGTGTTCCTCGACCTTCCTTCTATTGTTGGTGTTAACGTATATGTACCACCAGACCAGTCTTAGAGCCTATTTCTAATATGCCTTCAGACTGTATTTTTAAGCCAGTTTTTTTTCCTTCTTAGTAGGGTTGTGTGTGTGTGGTGTGTGTGGTGTGTGTGTGTCTGTGTATGTGTGTGTATGTGTGTGAGAGAGAGAGAGAGAGCGTGCGCCCCTTTGTGGAGTTGGTTCTCTTGTAACTTTACAGGAAGTCTGGCAAACAGTTTACCTGCTGAGCCATTTTGTTAGGCTCCTTGTAAGGCAGTATGTAACAAAGGAATAAACAGGAAAGTCTGGCAGTTTGATTCAGTTGGTGTTCTAGTGTTCTAAAGGGCTGCTCTTAGGAATGAGGTTGGCTGCCGTCTTTACTATCCTCTCCATACAGCTTGAACACACAGGTAGATTTTAAGTGTTCCTCTACGTTGTGATTCTAGATTCTAGGCTATGAACCTCCAGTTTTTATTTAGAAATTGTGATAAGATCCTGATTCTGCGTTGTTCAGCTAGCCTTGCAGAGGATCACAAAGTTGAGATCTTAGGACATCCTTTGAGTAACCCCACTTCAGAGGCTGGGTATCCATGTTCTAAGTGAGAGGTCAGCTCCTGGGCTTTGCACACGACTGTTGAGGCGTAGTGTGGTGAGCAGGCGGGGTTGTATGAACACATGGAGCATTTAGGGATGTATGTGTACTCTAATATTCAGATGCTTTCAAATAAGAATGATTGTTCCTCCACTCCAGCCCCACTCACAGGCTCTGCTCACTCCTGCTTTCATCAGCCACCATCCTGAGTTTTCTGTGGTTCATCTTATAGCAGTCTGTTGTTATGCTCTACCTGTCTAATTCAGAGACATGTCATTAACGCTATGGAACAATTTTAAATTGCAATTGATTTTTGCAGTCAATTTAAGAGCAGACTGCTTCATCTATATTATGTAAAAGTTCTTAAAGAATAGAAGTTTGTGTTGGAAAAGTTAGCATCACCTGTGAACCCTAACTAATAATAATTCATTGCTTTTGAGTTCTGGGGGAGAAAAGCCCATTTGTGTTAGACACACGGCCTATACTGGGGAGAGATGGGAGCCCAAATATTTTAAATGAAACATTCACTCTTTCCACTGACACCACTGATAAGCAACTCAGACTCTTCTTCTGTTTCTTTTTCTATCCTCTGTTTTCTTCCCCTCCCTCCTTTTTGTTTTTCCCTTTTTTCTTTTCTCTTGGGCAGTGGGAGACTCCTCTTTCACAAATTGGGAACAATGGGGCATAAGCAAATTGATACTTATTTGTGGAATCGTGGTGATGTCTATGGAGCAGCTGCAACACAAATAACACACCTAAGGTACCCTCCTCCATCCAGCCGAGACTGTTCATTTCAGCCCTGAGATGAGCACAGCATGTTCCTAAATGAGACAAAGGTTCCTTTCTAAGAATTCCTATGCTTTACAACTTGGAGTATGGAGAAGTGGGGGGGAGGGGGGGTTGTAGAAGCAGCAGAGGCAAGTCTCAGAGTAACTCTGTGTGTGTTCTTAGATATATTTAATTCCCACCACCAGAAAAATCATTTCTACAAAAACACTGGACCCAGAATGTGTAATGATGTGTTCTTTCATATTTGTGTAATGCATTATGATGATTAAATCATGTTTAATTGACTTAAGTAGACTAATCTTTTAAAGTAGTTACAAGCATATCATATAGTCAGGTTGAGGGCCTGGTCATAGATAATACATGGGACATAGTTTGGTGTCTGCATGGCTGTTACAGAATGCTAGAATGTGGGCAAAGGTGTTTTTGGTCTTTTTGTTTCTTTGTTTGGTTTTTTTAAAGAAACACTTGGTAAAGGAAAACTTGATTTAGGGTATTCTCTTAGTTCAAATTCTGTCTATGTCTGGCACATAGAAATACTGGTAACCTAACATGTATCCCTGGCCTTTACTTCCTAGAGTTAAGAATTCTAAGATCCTTTTAGTTTCTTTTAAGTATTCTTTACTTTTAATTACTTGTGATTCTGTTCTGTGTCTATAGTATAGCTATAACTGCCCTCTAGCATCGAAAGACATGTTGGTCTACACAGTCATTGTACTGAAATCATGTGTTGCTGTTATGATACAGTGTACTGAGCATAGAGCACGACTCCTTTACCTTCTGACAGTCTTAAATGCCGGAACTCTTTTCCAGAGAGGCCTATGCAATTGGGAAGAAAGAGAAACCACCCTTCTTACCAGAGGAGCCATCGTCATCTTCAGAAGAAGATGATCCTATCCCAGATGAGCTCTTGTGCCTCATCTGCAAAGACATTATGACTGATGCCGTTGTCATTCCCTGCTGTGGAAACAGTTACTGTGATGAGTGTAAGAGATTGCAAATCCTTGTAAAGATGTGTATTTCATGTTTGGGTGGATGGATGGTTGATTGATTTTAATAACTGGTCTTTTTTACCTTTGTTAACTTACTTATTTTTTAGCTTAAGCTAGCTTAAGCCACCCTTAGTTTAATATATGCCCTGACTTTTAACAAGATCCTTACGTGTGTGTGTGTGAGAGAGAGAGACAGACAGGCGCACACACACACACACACACACACACACACACACACACACACACACACACACACACAGGAGAGGTTGTTTTGCCTGCATGTATTTCTCTGTACTGTGTGTGTGTGGTGACTTAGAAGCCACAGAGCAGGATATGGGCGAGCTGTCATGTAGGTTCTAGAAACTGAATCCCAGTCCTCTGTAAGAGTAGTAAACTAAAAACTAAAGAATTTGTCACTCCTTTTTAGACCTAGTTCTATTTTCTTTGTATAATATTTTGATTTATAATGATTTAAAATTTTATCTAAATAAAAATGAGTATTTGATATAATACATTTTATACCTGTTTAAACATTTGTTTGAGGTCCATATATGGTGGCATTTTTTTTTTTTTTTTTATTTAACTTGGAGGTAGAGTCAGAAGGAAATCTGTGAGTTCAAGGCCAGCCTGGGTTACACCGTGAGACCTTGTCTCAAAACTGTTTGAGGGGTTGGGGATTTAGCTCAGTGGTAGAGCACTTGCCTAGAAAGCCCAAGGCCCTGGGTTCGGTCCCCAGCTCCAGAAAAAAGAAAAAAGAAAAAAAAAAACTGTTTGGGACTGGAGAGATGGCTCATCTATTAAGTGCTGGCCGATGTTTCAGCAGACCCAAGTTCAGTTCCAAGTACCACATAGTAGCTCACAATCATGTCGATAAAGTTACTTTTTTTGTTTGTTTGTTTTTGAGACAATCTCATGGTTTAGGCCTGGGAGGTATCATTAATTCATTATGTCAACACCAAGTTGCTACTGTGCCAGTTCATGTTTAACATCTTATCATACATAGGTATAAGGACAGCACTCCTGGAGTCAGATGAGCATACATGTCCAACATGTCATCAAAATGATGTTTCTCCTGATGCTTTAATTGCCAACAAGTTTTTACGACAGGTAGCTTTTATACTGTTTTTTTTTTTTTTTACACAAAAAAATATCTTTAACATTTTTACCGATTGAACTCATTGAAATGAGTGATACGTTATTTATTCTGCATTTTTGTGTTTGATGTCTATAATAGGCTGTTAATAACTTCAAAAATGAAACTGGCTATACAAAAAGACTACGAAAACAGTTACCTCCACCCCCACCTCCAATATCAGCGCCAAGACCACTCATTCAGCGGAACCTGCAACCTCTGATGAGATCTCCCATATCAAGACAGCAGGATCCTCTGATGATTCCAGTGACATCTTCCTCAGCTCACTCAACTCCCTCTATATCTTCATTAACTTCAAATCCATCCTCCTTGGCTCCTTCCGTGCCTGGCAACCCATCTTCTGCCCCAGCTCCAGTGCCTGATATAACTGCAACAGTATCTATATCAGTCCACTCAGAAAAATCCGATGGGCCTTTTCGGTAAGTCTACTATATGTCTTATTATTGAAAACAAAAGGATTTTCCTTTGATAATAGTTATTATTTTTGAGGTACAGTCTCACTATGTAGACCCAATCTGGCCTCTAAATTCAGAGATTTACCTCTGCCTGCCTCCTTCCTGGTTGCTAAGTTAAAAGTCGTTTTTTTTTTTTCTAATTTTATTATTTTTATATGTATGGGTGTTTTGTCTGCATTTATGTCTGCAGTTGCAAAGGCGGGTGTTGGAACCCTTAATTAGAACTGAGTTACAGATGATTGTGAGCTGTTTGTTATATGAGTGCTGGGAATAAAGCCTGGGTCCTAGGACAGCAAGTGATGCTCTTAACCTCTGATCTATCTCTCCAGCCCCTAAAGTATCACCTTCTTTAATGGACCCCTGTGCTTACTAAAATACAAAATTTTAGCCTAGCAGTGGCGGCATATGTGTTCAATCCCACGACTCAGGAAGAAAAGGCGGGAGGATTTCTGACTTCCAGAACAGCCAGGGCTTCACAGAAAAATCATATCTAGAAAGACCATAGGGAAGGGGGATGGGAAGAAAGAAAGAATAAGTTGTGGTGACCTCCTGAAAGCAACAGTGGATTTTGTGGTCCACTAACACATGCATTCTCTTAACAACTAGCCAGCTTTGGGGACTGGAAAGATGGCTCGGTAGTTAAGAGTATTGTCTGTTCTTCCAGAGGTTCTGAGTTCAATTTTCAGGCAACCACATGGTAGCTCACAACCATGTAGCCTGGGATCTGATGCCCTCTTCTGGCGTGCAGGTGTACATGCAGATAGAGCAGTCATTTACATAAAAATCTAACAAAACACAGGTGTCAGGTTTTGTTTCATAGATACTGAAAGAAAATTTTAAAGGTGAAACCTTTACATATATAAAAATACCCACTGTTCGAGTTTAGCCTTTATTTAATCAGTAAAGGAAATAATACAAAGACTGCTCTTAGAGCAGTGATTGGTTCTTAACTTGTGGGTTGAAACCTCTTTGGAAGTTGACTGACCCTTCACAGGTTGCCTAAGACCACTGGAAAACACAGTTATTTGCATTATGATTCATAACAGAAGCAAAATTATACTTAGGAAGGATTAACAAATAATTTTATGTTTGGAGGTCACAACATGAGAAACTATATTAAAGAGTAGCAGTATTTTGAAGTTTTATATTTCTGCACTTATTTTTCTATCATATTATCGTATGTAGTATTTTTTTCAGGCAATTCCATCTTTTTTTAGTGTATATGCAGGAGTGTGGCAACCCCAGCTATGTGGGTAGAGATAGAGGACAACTATAGGGACTTGATTCTCTAGTGCCATCTTGTAGGGTTTTGAGGGTCAAGTTTCTGTTGTTAGGTCTCATGGAATGCCTCCTCCTAAAGCATCTCGCTGGCCCACCGCTTATGTTATGCACAGAGAGCTCTTTACCGGCCCAGGCCTTTGACTTTCCTCATATACAATCATTATCACTAACTCATATGCTGGGTATAGATATAATAGATAAGCAGTATTACTGATAGTTGTCATTTTACTCATCATCATCCACTATGGTGACGTTTTCTTATGTTACACTGTTTTCTAGGGATTCTGATAATAAACTATTACCAGCTGCCGCCCTTGCATCAGAACACTCAAAGGGAGCGTCCTCAATTGCTATTACTGCTCTTATGGAAGAAAAGGTAGACTGTACTGCCTTTATAATGGAGGGTTGTTTTTTTTTAACAATATACATTTTTTTTTTCATTTTTGCTTTGACTTTTTAAAACTTTAACTATTCTTGTTTTGTGTGTATGTGCTTATTCCTAAAGGGTTACCAGGTGCCAGTCCTTGGGACTCCATCTTTGTTGGGACAGTCATTATTGCATGGACAGTTAATACCCACAACTGGTGAGTAAAATTAATTTTGATTTGGATCTTTTTCCCTTTAGGAAATAAATAGCATTGAATTTCTTATTCATCATTTTTGTTTTGTTTATAAGGTCCAGTAAGAATAAATGCTGCTCGTCCAGGTGGTGGTCGACCAGGTTGGGAACAGTAAGTATATTCAAAATAACCTCAGATACTTGCCTTTGAACTAAAATGTGGCAACTTCATATCCGACAGGCTCTTGCTGAATGCTTTTTATTGTAAACCTCTTTAAATATGCCAAATTAGTACAGGGTTGTTTTTGTTTTTGTCTTTTAAGATTTATTTATTTTTATTTATATGAGTACACTGCAGCTGACTTCAGACGCACACCAGAAGAGGGAGGGCATCAGATTCCATTACAGATGGTTGTGACCCCCACTATGTGGTTGTTGGGATTTGAACTCAGGACCTCTGGAAGAGCAGTTAGTGCTCTTAACCACTGAGCCATCTCTCCAGTCCTAGTAGATAGTTTTTAGAACACAAATTCAGATTTATATGTTGAATTATTTTCTGAAAATAATGCTGTTTGAAAAGCTTGGTTGGAGACAAATTTATACAAGAGAAAATGTACACATAAGTCTGTGTGTGGATGTGTGTTTGTATATATGGATGTGTGTATGGTGTGTGTTACTAGGAATTGAGTGCAGGGCTTCAGCACAGGGAATACCTAAGTTAGGAACATATTCTGCTCTGGAGCTTTGCTACCGCCCATCATTTTTGACTCCCCAGTGTATTGACTGACCTTCCCCTAGTAACATAGTTGGTTCTATATGGTGAAAGTATCTGATAGCCAGTTGAGCAAAGGCAAGCTGCATATAGAGAGCAGCAGCAGTCTTAGGTGCGTACTGTGTAGCCTTTCCCAACAGAAGCCACCTTCAGAGTCACAGTGGCACTGTGTGCATAATGATCAATCTTATCCAGTCTTGATCTGATGCTGCATCTTGACTTCTCTTGACCAGATGGTGCTGTGTATTGTCTATGGAGCTCAATAAATTTTAACTTTAGATGTTTTGTGGTTTCAAAAGAAACAATTAAATAGACTTTTAATCACACTTTATGTGTTCACAACACCATTTTCTTATTTCTTCCAGTACTTTTATGCGGTCTACAAATATTTCAGATTGCTATCTGAAAAATCTCAAAAGTCCACAATAAATGGGCTCATGAACTTTAAACCCATTTCAGAGGTCACATTGCAATTCTTTTCCAAAACAATGAAATAACAAATTTTTAAGCTCTTTTCTGCATTTAGTACATTTGGATCTTGATTGGACCTCAAATTAGTAAATTGATCCCATATTTAAATTTTCTAGATTCTTCACTTTTTTAAACAGTTGAACTCTTTCTGTCTTAATTTGGATGATCAAAATTCAGTTTAGTAAATAAAAACATTGTAAGATTAATGTCTACCACATTAATCTCATTTTTTTCTGACTTGTTAATAGTTATTAAAATCTATAGGATGTGACTTTGCTGATGCTTTATGGCATTAAAAATTATTAGATTTGGTCTGGAGAGATGACTAAGTAATTAAGAGCATTTCATCTCCAAGAGGACCTGGATTTGGTTCCCAGCACCCACAACTGTCTTTATCTCAGCTCTAAGGTATCTAATGCCCTCTCCGAAACTCTGCAGCTACCATTTGCATGGACCTGGTACACAGACATACATGTAGGCAGAATGCTCATACACATAAATTCAAGTATTTTTTAAATTAATATTCTGATTTATTTCTATGAGTTACATAGACATTTCTATGAAGCTTACATACTAAATTTTGTTTTCTTTTGTTTGAAAAGATAAACCAAATTTCTTGTAGAGAAAATAGACTGATGAGAGGCTAGTAGAACATATCATTAGAAAGCATATGCCCCTCAGAAGAAAAGGGAATTCTCTGAGGAGCCTGAGGCTGCTGCAAGCTGCACAAAGAGCCGCACAAAGAAAAAGAAAAAGTCGCAGAAGGCACAGGAGGAGGATTAGAACGGACCTGCTTGGTGGGAGGGGCATACTTTATGGTGGCAGTTCCTCCTGCCTATAATAAACCCCAATAAAAACACAAAACCAGAAAGAAAAAAAAAAAAAAGAAAGCATGTGAAGTTTAGAGACAGGTGCACCTGTGTGTGGATGTAGGGACAGACACAGTGGAGTTGGCATCGTTGCTGGGTACAGGACTGTGAGTGTATAGGTTCCTCTTCAACTTCTATTTTCTCATTGTTTGCACTCAAAAAGTATTCTACTTGAGCATGTGAGATACCTACATAGAGCCTTGCTAAACACTAAAATTATATAATTAAGTTTAAGATTAGGAAACTTTAAAGGAAGTTAAAATGCACTGACTGGTTATAATGTACTGTAATAATGATACGTTACACCTAAGAAAAATAAATACTCAGTTCTGTTTTGTTTTAAACCTTTCACAGTTCCAACAAACTTGGGTACCTGGTTTCCCCACCACAGCAAATTAGAAGAGGAGAAAGAAGCTGTTACAGGTAAGAATGCTAAAACTCTTAGAAAAGAACCCCATAGCACTGGGAAATATACAAAGAAAACTCTGGAGTGGTGAGGAAGGAGTGGTTATTTGCTCTCCTCCTTTCTCTTAATAAGTCTTTCCTAGTGATCCTTCAGAAATTTGGGAACTGGGAGTTACAGTTCAGTGGTTAGTTTCTTGCCTGGCCTGTATAAGGCCCTAGGTGTAATCCCTACCAGATGCAGAATAAAGTCTCATTTGAAGGTTTGTTTACAAAAACTCTTTATTGAGAAGTTTAGAGCACAACTATAATCCCAGGGTTTGGGAGGCTGAGGCAAGAAGATTGTTGAGTTAGAAGCTAGTTTGCATGACATAAAAAGACCAGGAAGGAGGGATGGAAATAGAAAAACATAGAAAAGTTACATCTTGGTATGTATGCTCCTGTGTATATGAGAATACATGCTTATAGAGGCCCAAGAAGGATGTCAGGTACCCTGCTCTGTGACTTCCTGCCTTACTCTTGGGAAAAAGTAGCTCACTAAAACTGGAGCTAGACTGGGAAACAGCAAGCCCTAGGATTTGGCCTGTCTCTGCCCCCACAACACTAGGGTTAAACATAGGAATACATGGCCACACCTGGCTTTTTATGTGGGTGCTGAGGGTTTGGGCTCTGCTCCCTGTACTTGTGCAAGCACCCTTACCTACTCACTGAGCCATCTCCTCAGAGTCCCTGAGACTCTGTTCTTTGAATTCCTTCCACTGATTTCTTGGTTTGTATTGGCACATGGCAGGATACAGCTTATGAAAGTTAGCTCAGTTTCCAGATGGGGAAAAACATTGTGTTTCTTTGTCTCAATTTTTCCTCACCTTCTCTTTTCCATAAGAAGAGACCAGGAGATTTGTTTAGGGCTCTTACTCTCACAATGTTAACTTAAGAATCCTAGGTTTTATATGGTGATAGTTATTTAAATCAGGATGCAGAAATTTCCAAGCTTGATAAAGGCTATGACTGATCTTCTAGTGGGCCACTCAGAATTGCCAATCTCATGGCAGATTGCATTGAGCAAAGGGATGTATACTGAATCATGGATATAGTTCTGAGCAGACAAGTCTGAACACCTGCCTTACATACCACCTGCTCAATTTGTTTAGCAAAAGCATTCAAATTCTTTGAGACAATTCAGACACTTTAGCACTATTAACCTTTTTTGTTTAACCTTTTTTGGGGGAAAATGTTGATATCTTCAGTTTTGATTACAAATACTAGAATTAGTATGATTCTGTTTTGTTTAGTTTCACCCACTTCTTCCAAAAGGAAGTTACAGTGGGGTTTTTGTTTTTTTGTTAATGTAAACTTTGAGTCTAGAAAAGTATCTGGGAGAGAACTAGGTCATAGGTATATTAACCTGTCACTTCCTTCCAAATACGTTTGCTGTCAGTTGATAAAGACCTTTAAAAATTAGTACCTTGGGAGCTGGAGAGGTAGTTCAGTGGTTAAGAGCACTTGCACTCTTGCAGAGGGTCCAGGATTTTGAAATAAGGTTGTTGAGAGGTTTTTATATTTAGCCAAGTTCTTGGTATGTTACCCAAGCTGGTCTCAAAAGGCTTGGGACTGTAGACCTTTATCACCATACCTGTCCTGTAGGGTTAATGTGTGCAAATAACACCTTCATTGCATTTGTACTGAAGTAGTTGATTCTATTCCATTTTTGCACTTTGGAAAATAATTATAAACAGAAAAAGAAAACCTCATTTGTCAAAGACGAATTTAATGTAAAGGTTTAATACCTTGGAATTTATCTCTCCAGAAGTATAAACCGCGGGCGACACCACAGCGAACGATCACAGAGGACTCAAGGCCCATCACTACCAGCAACTCCAGTCTTTGTGCCTGTCCCACCACCTCCTTTGTATCCACCTCCTCCCCATACACTTCCTCTTCCTCCAGGTGTACCTCCCCCACAGTTTTCTCCTCAGTTTCCTCCTGGCCAGCCTCCACCAGCAGGATATAGTGTCCCTCCTCCAGGGTTCCCGCCAGCTCCTGCCAATATATCAACACCTTGGGTATCATCAGGAGTGCAGACTGCCCATTCAAATACCATCCCTACAACACAAGCACCTCCTTTGTCCAGGGAAGAATTCTATAGAGAGCAGCGACGACTAAAGGAAGAGTGAGTATTTTAGTTTGAAATTACCATACACTTTTTTCATTTTCTGATATAACATTAAATAGGTATTTTTGGAAACATTTTCCAGTGTTTCCAGTTAGTAAAGAAAATTCACCTAAAATTTAAACCAAAGCCATACAAGCAACTTCCTCAGGGATACCTAGTTATTCATAGTTTTAAAGTAGAAAACTAATGGCAATTTCATTCATTTCATTCATGATCTAATTACATTTGTCTTGTTAGTTTTCTTAAATGGTTTTTGTTAACTTTCACTCTTTAACTTTATTTTACTAGGGAAAAGAAAAAGTCCAAGCTAGATGAGTTTACAAATGATTTTGCTAAGGAATTGATGGAATACAAAAAGATTCAAAAGGAGCGTAGGCGCTCATTTTCCAGGTTAGTGTTTTGCAAGCCTTCACAACAGAATTACAAATGGGACTTTGAATATCCAGGGATTACCTATGGATATAAATAACATTGCACTTAGGAGATTTTTCTGATTCGGTCTAGTTTTACAGAATGGAGGAGATGTAGCTTATTCCCCAATATGTCCATTAAAATAATCTCAGTGTAAATTCTATTGTGTAGAACTAGCATTTATGGGGACTAAGTTGTCCTTGTCCCTTGAAGGTATTCATAATATGAGATAAATGGGAAATGTTTATGGAAGGAAAGACATAGGGGACTAGCCCGAGAGTATTCTGAGGGCCTTTGCCATAGGCTGCAGCTTCTTGCTGTAACATTAACCTGTGCGATAAAAAGTAGTGGTAGAATACACCTTGCTGGATTGTTAGAAAAGAAAAACCAGTTATGGAAGTTCCCTGGAAGCTTGTTTAAAGACTTTGTTTTTTAGACTTAACACTTAAAATGTGGTTCCTTTTAAAGCTAGACTGTTGGCTAGTGTAAGATAAAAAATAGATTCCTACCTAAATAATCAGACAGGAAGTGAAATTTAAATTTAATTGGCATTTGTTTGATGTTAATAGCTCATAAAACTCACGGTACATTAATGCACTCCACTCTGATGTCAAGCCTTGGCTTTTGTTTTGTACTAAGTGACTTGTGTACTTTATTCCATTCCAGTAGAGGTCACTGCACCTCTTTAATCATCTAAGATGAAACTTGATGCAAAGAAAGAGAAAGCCGTGAGAAAAGAATACTAGACTGTCTATTTTTACTTTATGTATATTTCTCAACCATCAACTGTGCTTTTGTTTTTAGGTCTAAATCTCCCTATAGTGGGTCATCGTATTCAAGAAGTTCATACACTTACTCAAAGTCAAGGTCTGGCTCAACACGTTCACGCTCTTACTCTCGGTCCTTCAGCCGCTCACACTCTCGCTCCTATTCACGGTCACCCCCATACCCCAGGAGAGGCAGAGGCAAGAGCCGCAATTACCGTTCACGGTCCAGATCTCATGGATACCATCGATCTAGGTCAAGGTCACCTCCCTATAGACGATACCACTCACGGTCGAGATCTCCTCAAGCATTTAGGGGACAGTCTCCCACTAAACGCAATGTACCTCAAGGAGAAACAGAGCGTGAGTATTTTAATAGATACAGAGAAGTTCCACCCCCTTATGATATCAAAGCCTATTATGGGCGGAGTGTCGACTTTAGAGACCCATTTGAGAAAGAACGCTACCGGGAATGGGAGAGAAAATACCGAGAGTGGTATGAGAAGTACTACAAAGGGTACGCAGTGGGAGCCCAGCCTAGACCCTCAGCCAACAGAGAGGACTTTTCTCCAGAGAGACTCTTACCTCTTAATATCAGAAATTCACCCTTTACAAGAGGGCGCAGAGAAGACTATGTTGCTGGACAAAGTCATAGAAATAGAAATCTAGGTGGCAACTATCCAGAAAAGCTTTCGACAAGAGATAGTCACAATCCAAAAGATAATCCAAAGTCGAAAGAGAAGGAGAGTGAAAATGTTCCAGGAGACGGCAAAGGAAACAAGCATAAGAAACACAGGAAACGAAGAAAGGGGGAAGAGAGTGAGAGCTTCCTGAACCCAGAGCTACTGGAAACTTCTAGAAAATCCAGGGAATCCTCAGGGATCGATGAAACAAAGACAGATGCACTGTTTGTTCTCCCAAGCAGAGACGATGCTACACCTGTTAGGGATGAACCAATGGATGCAGAATCTATCACCTTCAAATCAGTATCTGAAAAAGACAAGAGAGAAAAGGATAAACCAAAAGTAAAAAGTGACAAGACCAAACGGAAAAGTGATGGGTCTGCTACAGCCAAGAAAGAAAATGTTTTAAAACCTTCTAAAGGACCCCAAGACAAGGTAGATGGAGACCGTGAAAAATCTCCTCGGTCTGAACCTCCTCTCAAAAAAGCCAAAGAGGAGGCTACAAAGGTCGACTCTGTAAAACCTTCCTCATCTCAGAAGGATGAGAAGGTCACTGGAACCCCTAGAAAAGCCCACTCCAAATCTGCAAAAGAACACCAGGAGGCAAAGCCAGTCAAAGAGGAGAAGGCAAAAAAGGACTGTTCCAAAGACATCAAGTCAGAAAAGCCAGCCAGTAAGGACGAGAAGGCCAAGAAGCCTGAGAAAAATAAACTACTTGAAAGCAAGGGAGAGAAACGAAAGAGAAAAACCGAAGAGAAGAGTGTAGATTTTGAGTCCTCTTCAATGAAAATCTCTAAAGTGGAAGGAACAGAAATAGTGAAACCATCACCAAAGCGGAAAATGGAAGGTGATGTTGAAAAGCTGGAAAGGACCCCAGAAAAGGACAAGAGTGCATCATCAACTACCCCAGCCAAAAAAATTAAACTCAATAGAGAAACTGGAAAAAAAATTGGAAATGCAGAAAATCCATCTACTACAAAAGAACCCTCTGAAAAACTGGAGTCAACATCTAACAAAATCAAACAGGAAAAAGTCAAGGGAAAGGCCAGACGGAAAGTAGCTGGGACAGAAGGCCCCAGCTCCACGCTTGTGGACTACACCAGGTATGGAGGCCGGGGGGGGGGGGGGGTGGCAGCAGAGAGTGTCCTTTATAAGAAATGATATCATTTGATCTGATCCATTTATGTTCTTAAGAGTCTGCATCGTGGGGATTAGACAGATGAGTCTGGTTGCAGCATTGTTTCAAGTTGGGACAGGTGAACCACATTGGTTTTTTTTATAGTTTGATTATGTGTGTCTTTCTTAGGGCAGAATAATTGAACTTTTTAAAGCTAAAATGACATCCTATTTTAAGCTAACTTTTAAAAAAATTTACTTACCAATGTTTTATTAGGAATAAATTTTTTATTAATTAAAAGTTTCATTTGTTTTAGTACAAGCTCAACTGGAGGCAGTCCTGTGAGGAAATCTGAAGAAAAGACAGATACAAAGAGAACAGTCATTAAAACTATGGAGGAATATAATAATGATAATACAGCGCCTGCAGAAGATGTTATAATTATGATTCAGGTTCCTCAGTCCAAATGGGATAAAGATGACTTTGAATCTGAAGAAGAAGATGATGTTAGAACCACACAGCCTATACAGAGTGTAGGGAAACCATCCAGTATTATAAAAAATGTCACTACTAAGCCATCAGCTACAGTTAAGTGCACTGAGAAAGAAAATGAGCAGTCTGAGAAAATTCAGAAGCTTACCAAGGAGGTCAGCCATGAGGTGATACAGCATGAGCTCAGGAGCTCAAAGGGCTCTGTGTCCAGTGAGAAGGGGAGAGCCAAGGACCGGGATCACTCAGCGTCAGAGAAGGACAACCCTGACAAGAGGAAGACCAGTATCCAGCCAGACAAGGAGAGCACTGTGGACCGCCTGAGTGAGCAAGGACATTTTAAGAATCTCTCTCAGTCTTCCAAAGAGACCAGGACTTCAGAGAAGCATGAGTCTGTTCGTGGTTCCTCAAATAAAGACTTCACTCCTGGTAGAGACAAGAAAACGGACTACGACAGCAGAGATTATTCCAGTTCCAAACGAAGAGACGAAAGAAGTGAATTAACAAGAAGAAAAGACTCTCCTCCTCGGAGTAAAGATTCTTTATCTGGACAGAAAAGTAAGCTGAGGGAGGAGAAAGATTTACCTAAAAAGGGGACAGAGTTAAAAAAAAGTAATTCTAGTCCCCCAAGAGACAAAAAGCCTCATGATCATAAAGCCTCCTATGAAACCAAACGCTCATGTGAAGAGACAAAGTCTGTAGATAAAAATGCTGGGAAGGAACGGGAGAAGCATGCTGCTGAAGCTTCTCGAAACGGGAAAGAGTCCAGTGGCAGCAAGTTGCCATCTATACCCAACCCGCCAGACCCTCCCATGGAAAAGGAGCTGGCTGCCGGGCAGATTGAGAAGAGCACCATCAAGCCAAAACCCCAGTTGAGTCATTCCTCAAGGCTTTCCTCTGATCTCACTAGAGAGACTGATGAGGCTGCTTTTGAACCCGACTATAACGAGAGCGATAGTGAGAGTAATGTGTCTGTGAAGGAGGAAGAAGCTGTTGCCAGTGTCTCCAAGGACTTGAAAGAGAAAGCAACAGAGAAAGCAACAGAGAGCTTGAATGTAGCAACAGCC
Organism: Rattus norvegicus; assembly: GCF_021556685.1. Lineage (NCBI taxonomy): Eukaryota > Metazoa > Chordata > Mammalia > Rodentia > Muridae > Rattus > Rattus norvegicus. Next base: position 190,471,980 of record NC_141534.1, read on the forward strand.
AGCCAGCCAGGTGCAGACAGGAGCCAGAGCCAAAGTAGCCCCAGTGTTAGTCCAAGTAGAAGTCATAGCCCTTCCGGCAGCCAGACCCGGAGCCACAGCAGCAGTGCCAGCTCGGCAGAAAGCCAAGACAGCAAAAAGAAGAAAAAGAAGAAAGACAAGAAAAAGCACAAGAAGCATAAAAAGCACAAGAAGCACAAGAAGCATGCAGGCGTGGACGGTGATGTGGAGAAGAGCCAGAAACATAAACACAAGAAGAAGAAGGCGAAGAAAAACAAAGACAAGGAGAAGGAGAAAGATGACCAAAAAGTGAAATCTGTCACTGTGTGAAGGACGGATGTTTTAATTGACTTAATTACTAAGTCATCTGTATTAAATTCTGTTATAATGTAAAGAGATTCCAGCCTTGTAAATAATGAATGGAAGACCCTGTGCTGCACTTAAAGTATTTGCTGCTTGATTATTTCATTTTTACATCAGAGCTTTATAACGAACTTTTGTACAGAATTGTGAGTTGTGACCATGGAACATGAGAGGTTTTGCTAGGGCCTATTATTTTTAACCACCATTAATTAGTTGGGGTGGAGTTTACTGTGAAATTTTCACATTTGAATTTTTTTAATTGCCTGGCAAATGCTGATATCAGTTCAAAAATATCAGCAGAATGATTTGCTGAACTCATTACAGCCCCGTTATGTCACTTTTTGATTACAATAAAAGTTTTCAGTAAACTTTTCACTTGTTGAAAATGTATATTATTTAAAGGTAGTAGTGTCTCATTTCTTCTCTTTCCAAGATCCTTTGAGCCTGTAAGTCAAGCTGACTAGACAAAATTTTCAACGTTGAAAATGTACTTCAGAGGGGGCTGGTGGAAGATCATTGTTCTTAATAATTAGAAGCTAGGTTTCTAAAAGGAGGGCAGGGTGCTTAACTCTCAGTGATGAGGAATTGGGCTGTTCTAGCTGTATGGTTTTCTTGGAATTCTGGGTTGGTATTAAATTCCTTAATGAAACAGAATCCGCTTAAAATGTGTGGCTGTGTCCACTGTCTGTCCTGCTGACAAGCATGTACTGTGAGGCTGGAGGGGGGTCTTCACTACTACGTCTGTCTGGAGCTCAGTGAAGGCACTCAAGGATTTGGACAGGTTATGTGGTTTTAGAGAACCTGGCAAAGATAGGGCTGGTCCTATGGTTAAACTGCTAGTCTGCTGTCCGGTGCAGTAGCCGAGGGTTTTGGTGGTGGAATCAAAACGCAGGCACATCTAGCAGCAAGGTGCGAGGAGTGTCGTGTACATGGTACTTACATAATTGCTGGTTCTCTGGTGCTTGGGTCAAGACACTTGAATGTCGAGTTTTACCATTTAAAATTCTAAGTGATAACCCCTCCCCCCTTTTTTCTGTTTTAAAGTGTGTGTGTCCATGGAGGGAGAGGAGAGCATTGGAGCCCTCTAACCAGCTGGAGTCACAGGTAGTTGTGAGCTGCCTGATGTGGATGTTGGGAACCAAATTCAGGTCCTATGCAAGAGCAACAAGCGCTTGCCACCACTGAGCCAAAGTAACACTAGTGCTACAGATGTGGAAGTCATCCAGAGATGCTGCCTTTGAGCCAGATCAGCTTTGCTGGGGCAGCTCAGCTCTGCCCTGATGTCAAGCGCACACACCTATGCCAGGGCTAAGCTGTCCTGACCATTTATGCCCACGTGCAGCATACTCCCTCTTTAATTGGAGGTAGTCCAGCAAGATTATATTCTTACTTCCTACTGATGAGATCTACTACTCGATCCTGTTTCCCACACTGACTAAAGATTTGGTACACAGAACTGTCAAATCTGAACTGGTTACTCACATTATTGAGCTCATTCTTGAAGCTCACCCAGCCTTCACTTTAATTGCAGCTCCACTCCTGTAACAGGTTCCTGGCTACCGATCACCTCAAAGTGTTGTTCCTTTTGCAACGAAGAGCAGTTTCCCAGCTTTGTTGGTGTTTGAACTTAGTTTCTTTCATACGCTGAATGTTGTTCAACAGAAACATGCAAAGGCTAGAGACATGGCTCAATCTGAGTTAAGTGCTTCCATAAGCCTGAGGACTTGAGTTCAAATCTCTAAAACACAAGTAAGTCTAGATGCTGTGCGTGCATCCGTAACTCCAGTGTTCTACAGTGAGATGCTACAATGAGATGGCAGGTAGAGACCTGTATGCCACAAACAAAAGACACTGACTCAAGGGGGAAGGGCCAACCCCAGGGTTGCCCTTTAATGACGGCGCTGTGGTACATGTGTATCCACTCCCAGAAACATATATGATACAGATTTTTTTTAAATGTATGAATGTAGCATTTGGAGGTAACTTGAAATACTACTCAATAAATGGTCTTGGTTTTAATTAATATTTGTTAGGCACTGCCAGGTGCTCTGTACTTTCTATAACCATTAAAAATGCCCATGGCCCTTGATGGTACATGTGATCTTTTTTTTCCAACCTCAGTTATTAATGCTAGTGTCTGATTGGTCTAAACTTGTACCTTGCTGTGTAGAGTCAAGACAACAGGAAGTCACCCTGTTTTACTAACCCCCCCCCAGAAGGCCACACTACATCTTATTATAAACTTGCCTTGCCCTTTTTTTTTTTTTTTTTTTTTTTTTTGGTTCTTTTTTTCGGAGCTGGGGATCGAACCCAGGGCCTTGCGCTTCCTAGGTAAGCGCGCCTTGCCTTTTTAATAATACTGTGCATTTGTGCCTGGAGTTATGTATCTGAGTATAGTGCCCATGTGCAGGCCAGAAAAGGGTGTCAAGTCCCCTAGGACTGGACTTAATAAGTGATTTTGTTATCTTGCCCCAACTGGGTGTTGGGAACCAATTCAGTATACTCTTAACTGTTGAGTCATTAGGCTGTCTCTCCTGCCCTGTGGGATTGTTTTTTTTTTTTTTCCCAGTCTTCTCCTGTAACCCCAGACTAATCTTGAGCTCTTGTTCTATGGGTCTGTTTGTTTTGTTGTTTTGTACTAAGGATTGAGCCTAGAGACCTTGTACATGCTAAGCAAATGTTCTGCCGGCAATCTATAGCCCCAGACATCAGACTGCCCTGGCCCCATTTGTGTGTGTGGGTACTCAAAATCTAGCCTTATGGAATCTAGACGCATTGTTCACTGTGGTCGCTACTTTGTGTAACAGTGTACCACAACCTCTTGCTCCTGCCCGCCAAACAGTAACTTGATAGGCAACAGTTGCCCAGCCTCCTCGGCCTCACAGTGGCTGAGCACTATTGTACTGTGCTCTTACCTGTAAAATCAATGTTCTGTGCTATTTCTAGCTTTTTGGTTTGAGACAGCGTCTCATACTCTAACTCAAAATGGCCAGTTACTCTATATGTAGCCCAGGCTGGCCTCAAACTACTCCAGCAGCTTCCCAAGTACTGGACCTGTAGGTGTGAGCTGACAAATCAGATCAACCTTTATAGCCTTATGGGAAGGGTGGTGGGTAGAACCCACGTGGAAGAAAAAACCAAGCAAGTTCTCTGACCTCAACATGTGTACCCTTTGCTCATGCATGTCCATAGACATACACGTAGAGAGAAGGTATACCAGAACTTGTAAAGAATGTTTAAAGAGCACTCACAAATTACAAATGCCAGGGTTTCATTCTTTCTATGAGCAAAACATGATGTGAATAGTAAGTACTTCATCTTTCTTCCTTGAACATTTAGTGGATATTTAGGAATCCTTTTTTTTCTTCTTCTTTTCTGTTTTGGCTATTTGTGAATAGTGTTACAATGGAGAAGTTTTGTTTTACAAATTGGTTTAATTCCTTTGGATGTATACACCAAACGTGTTTACTGATCTGTGTCAATACATCTGACTAATTAGTTTTGAGATGGAGTTGCCTGCCATGTTGCCTGGCCTGGCCCTGCACTCTTTGGCTCAAGATCTCTACCCGCCTTCACATCTCCGCTCTGAGTAATAGTGAATAATTATAGGTGCACAGCGCTGTATCAGCTACTCAATCTTTGAAACCTTCATGGTTCCCATAATGGGCTGTGCGACCTTACTTCCTGCCAGCAGTGTACAGAGATGATGTTACTCACACCCTCACCAGCAGCCAACCCACTGGCTTTAGTAAAGTATGAGGGTCTGAGTTGAGACCCACAAAAGCCAAGACAAATCAGACAAAGGAGCACATACCTACAACTCAAGCATTCTATGATGAGGTGGGAGAGAGCATCCCCAGCAGCTCCCAGACTTGTCTCCTGACATGCAGAGAGCTGAACAGCAAAGGACCCTGGCCTACCCAAGGTGGAAGGGGAAGACGGACTGTCAAGGTTGCCATCTGAGCTCCACGAGTACAGACAGTAAATTCCCAGAGCTGTTGTGTGAATGACGACACAGCATGCTAAATGCAGGAGACAGATTCAAGATGTCAGTTGTGCACAGTATAAGCAACTTATCAAAGCATATCATCTTTTTATTCAGATGCTGCCTCAGGTATCCTAGGGTTGCCTCTGTGTAGCCTGTGAGTGACCTTGGACCTCTGATTTCCCTAGCATATCTTCCCAAGTCTTCAGTTATGGACGTGTGCCACCTGGACTGGTCTATGAAGTGCCAGGGAGCACACTTGGGCTTCATGCTAAGCAAGCCCTCTGGCCTCCAGCACATCTGCTTCCCCAGTCCCCTCTGACATTTTTAGCATTGTTAAGGATTTTCTAAAAGAAACCATTGCTAATTTCCTTCTACACTAACTATAAAAAGCAATGGAGCTATACAGGTGCTTTGTGCTTGTCATCACAGAGTGTTAGTAGCAGTGTAAGGGGAATACCATAAATTCAAGGCCAGCCAGGACTACCAGGGTGAGACCCTGAGTCAGGCCTCTGGGGAGGCAGAGAGAGGCAGGTGGATCTCTGAGTTCAAGGCCAGCTTGGTTTATAGAGTGAGGTCCAGAACAGCCAAGACTGTATAGAAAAACCCTGTCTTAAAAACCCAAAATAATATAATAAAACAAAAACACTAATGGAAGGTAAACAATGATCTTATTGAATCCAACATGAATCTTGCTTTTTGCTTGAAATATGACTGGGGCTACAGTGACTGATTGGGGTTACAGGGACTGTGGCTACTGAGATTACAAGAACTGACTAGGGTACAGGGACTGCCTAGAGCATAGGAACTGACTGGGGTGCAGGGACTGCCGGGGCACAGGAACTGCCTGGGGTTACAGGGACTGACTAGGGTACAGGGACTGCCTGGGGTACAAGGACTGATGGATACAGGGACTCACTGGGGTACAGGGACTCACTGGGGTACAGGAAAGAAATTGGTCCACACATTTTAAACCTTGGCTGAGAGGCAGCTTTCATAGCATTGTGGTCTTGTACCAGAAGTGGCAGGCAAGTTATCAGAACTGAATAGAAGGCCAAAAGGGGGGCTAAATGTGAAGTTATCAACTATGAACTATAAAGCTATATTGTGTTGTGCATCAGCATAAGCAGATTTTTCTTTCAATGTACTTTGAAAAAACATCAGCCATATATGGTGCTTCACACCTTTAATCCCAGCACTTGGGAGGCAGAGGCAAGCAGATCTCTGAATTAGAGGCTAGCCTGATCTACTAAAAAGCATATTCCGGGGTTGGGGATTTAGCTCAGTGGTAGAGCGCTTGCCTAGGAAGCGCAAGGCCCTGGGTTTGGTCCCCAGCTCCGAAAAAAACCAAAAAAAAAAAAAAAAAAAAAGCATATTCCAGGATTGCCAGGGCTACACATAGAAACAAGGTCTCTGGAAAAAATTCACATCTTCAAATTTTAAATATTTCATATCCAAAATTTTATTACATGGCCTTGGTGTTCGTCAGTGTTTCCATTCTAGGATCATCTCATCTTTACTAGTTTAAATATGTTTTTCAAACCTGCTAGTCAACTGGAAACCTAAGTTCTCTATAACTATCTAGAGATTTTTTTTTTTAACTTCATTTCCTCTTGCCTTTTTCTGTCTCATGTGTCCCAGGCTGGCCGCAAACACACTATGTAGTCCAGGATAACCACAATCTCCGGATCTTTCTAACCCCACCTATCAAACACTAGGCTTACGGAAACAGCACCCTGATTATCGTCCTGTGAGTGTAACCTGGGTCTTCATGCGTGCTAGGCAAGCAGGCTGCAGAGACAGCTCATCCCTAATGCCTTTGATGCTTGCAGTGCAAGATCCAGTTCCTGTTAGTTTACTCCTTTTTTTTTTTTATTTTGCTGGTATTTTCCCTATAGGGAGATCCCAATCTTCACAGATGTCCCGGTCGTTCTCCCTTCTCAGAGAACATCTGAGCTTTTTCACATGCACCCTCGCCATCCCTGTATACCATAGCTCTTCATCTTTTAAACTGAAATTAGTCATTAAGATACTTTCCTTAACTGAGAGACAAGTTCCCTGAGATATATATGCCCTTAGAGGGCAGAAACAGCTACAGACAATGCTTTCAAACAGCAACAGTTCCTCTGTCTATAGTTTGTCAAAACCACAGCCTAAGTTACACAGAAGTACAAATAACCAGCTGGCTTGTTAATGTTAAGCGTCACTGACAGCAAAACCAAAATGCCAATAAAAGTTGCGTTATTGCCAGGTAGTGGTGGTGCACACATTTAGTCCCAGTGCTTGGAAAGTGGAGGCAGGTGGATCTCTGTGACTCTGAGGCTCTGGTTACTTGGAAAAACCCCATCCTGAAAAAAAAAAATCTTCATAAATCAGATTTACAAAGGCACAAAGCAACACTTTGAAGCACCTCTTTCCAAGTAAAACTTTAACACTGGCTTAAATCAAAATGGGCTTTAGAAATGTTTATGTGTAAACTCCCTGAAGCTGAGAGCCAGGGAGACAGCTCAGCACCATGCAGCTCACCTTGAAAGACAAATGACCTGAATTCAATCCCTGGAACCCACAGAAAAGCAGAGGAGAGTACAAATTCCAGGACTGTCATTGGACCTTCCCACATGTGCCTTGGGCAGCCCTACCCCTCCTCATGTTATAAACACTGCAATCATAAAGACAATATAAAAACGCCAAAACTTGGTTGTTTGGTATAGTAACTTTCCTCATAAAATCTTAACTTTTCTTGGAATTAATAAATTCTCTCATTTTAGAAAATGGTTTGCAATAGATCCCAGAACTATGGCTTCCTCTCAGTACATTCAAATGAACCAAGGGTTCCATCCATTTCACAGTTTTCTTTCCAGTGGGTTATTAATAGCCTTTCCCTTCCCATTGAGGAAAAAACAGGCCGCTCATGCAGGCTGGTCACAGAGCTACCATCCTGCCAGCTCTTGGGAAGTCACTTCTCATCAAATCATCATTCCACCCAATATTTTATAGGTATTTTTCTTTTAATTGAAAATAGATTTTTCATATAATGCTGATTACTCTTTCCCCTCCTTAGCTTCTCCCAAATCCCCCCATTTCCCCACCCAAATCCACACTCCTTCCTCATTCACATTAGATTACAAACAGGCATCTAAAGTAATACCTAATAATAATAATATAAAACAGATGAAAACAGGACAAAACAAATAGTGTCATCCCTTATCATTTGGGTGACACATGTTCTAATAAATCCATGAATAGAGTTCACAGAATAGGGTAAAAAATGTTTCACCCTGTAATGTCAGAAATCACTCATACTTGGAGAGAATTCTCTACAACTTCTGATATCAGTAAGGAGTTCAAAGCCATTTTGATTAATCTAATTCTATACAATAATCTCTGTGGCACATCCCTTCATTTTAAGGAACACATGCGCACACACGCGCACGTGCGCGCGCACGCGCGCGCGCACACACACACACACACACACAAATATGCACGCATACATGCTTGGGGTGACGATAGAGGGGGAAACCAGAGGACAACTCCCACCATGTGGGGCTCAGGGATCAAACTCACATCATTAAGCTCGGCGGCTTTGTCCTGCCAGCCCTACTTTTGCTTCTGAGTTGTATAAAACATCTGATGTCTTGATGCCTCTGTGGGGAATTTGATCATCATCATGATGTTAGAGCTGAGCCAGTGGGGCATCATCACTAACTGGTCCATTTTGATGATGCTCTTGGGGAGTATCCGCTCTTTCTACAAGGGATGGAGAGCAAGGCCTTTAAGAAGTGTGTACATCCTTCTGTCCTGTGTAATAAGTCTAGTAATGTCTTCACTCCTCATGACATTTAACTCCCCAAACACTAGCTAGTGGTCATGGTTTGGGGTTTGTCTGTCTATCATCTGTCTGTCTGTCTATCTATCTATCTATCTATCTATCTATCTATCTATCTATCTATCATTTATCTATGTATCTATCATTTATCTATGTATCTATCTATCTTCTTTTTCTTTCTTTCACTTTGTGACACAAATTCTCTCTATGTAGCCCTGGCTGTCCTGGAACTCACTGCATAGACCGGGCTGGCCTCACATTCACACAGTTCTGCCTGCCTCTGCCTCCTGAGTGCTGAGTTAAGACACAGCCACCACACACCACTGGTCTTGCTCTGTTTTTAGCCTTGGAGCTTTTCTTTTGAATTTTGCTGTGGTTGTCTTGACATTGTTGTTTGGGGGTTTGCTATGAGAAACACGTTCCTGGGCTTGTGTCCTTGGCGCGTCCTTGGCACCCCACCTTTGGTGATCACTGACATCTGAGTGGCTTTGTAAAGCTCAAGAGGTGCCTTGCTGGCTTGTGTGTGAGCCTTTTCCATCTGGAAAGCCATGTCTTTGGGCTCTAAAAACCATGATTTGTGGATAATAATTCTCATTTGCTTCTGCATACTTTTGTTTTTGGGGTTCATTATTTGGGTTTTTATTTCTTCTACTGAACGCCTAGTATTCTTACCCTTTATTCTTAATTTTAAAATCTTTTAAAAAATTGTATTTATTTGTGTGTGGGGGCGGGGCTGTCACAATCCATGTGTGGAGATCAGAGGACAATGTACAGAGGTCACTTCTCTCCTTTCACCATGTATAGCACGTAGGTCCTACGGATCAAACTCGGGTCATCAGGTTTGGTGGCAGGCATCTTTACTTATTGAGCCCCCTCACATGCTAAGAAGTTTCATTTTCCAACTCTTTCATCAGCAACTTTTCTGCTGATGTAGTAATATAATATCTTAGTGTTCTATTGCTTGCATATCTGACCTCCTTTTCATAATACCCTGTTCTCTTTCGTGGTCGTAATAGGACATGTGAAGATGTGGTGTGTGTGGTGGCTTGGCCCATGGGAAGTGGCATTATTTGGAGGTGTGGCCTTATCAAATGAGGCATAACCTTGTTAGAGGAACAAGGTGTAGGTGGGATTTCAGGGTGCCTATGCTCAAGCTCCAACCAGTGTGAAACGAGATCCTCTTTCTGGCTGCCTGCAGAAAACGGAATCCTCTCCTGGCTTTCTTTGGATCAAGATGTAGACCTCTCAGTTCCTCCAGCACCATGTCCGCCTGTATGCTGCCATGCTTCCTGCTGTGATGATAATGGACAGCAGGCCTTGTATATGGTGATGCTCCTCTTTGGCATACTTTAGCCTGTCTTCCAGGTCATCAGTTGTCGTGTCTAGTTTGTCTACAACTCTGTCAGTCGATTCCATACTGCCTCTTGGACATTATTTTTTTTTCTTCCTCATATTTGTTGCCGGTTTAAAGGACTTATTTACCTTATTTTATATGTATGTGCATTTTAATTTATATTTATATATGTGCACCAGGCTTGAGATGCCTGAAAAGCCAACAGAGGGTATCATTGGATTCCCTGGAACTGGGTGATCGTAAGCTGCCTGTGGGTGCCTAGAAATGACTGGATTCTCTGCAAGAACAGCCAGCAGCCTTGATGGCTGAGCCAGGTCTCCAGTCCCTTTGTCTTCTTTTAAAGACTTTTTTTTCCTTCAGTCCTTCAGCAGTTCAGACATTTCAGGATTTGGTCCATCAGTCTGATGTGATCTGTCAGACACTGGTATCTGCCAGCTCAGTTCATTTCTCTGGGCATTAAAATCTCCCCTAGTAACACCAGCTTACATGCCACTTCTTCATGGGACCTCTCTGCTTAACTTCTTTCTAGATTCCCCTCACCATTCAGAGCCTGGCTGTCAATCCCCTTCACTCCTGGCTGTCAATCACCATCACTCCTGGCTGTCAATCACCTTCCCTGCTGGCTGGCTGTCAGTCACCTTCACTGCTGGCTGTCAGTCACCTTCACTGCTGGCTGGCTGTCAATCACCATCACTCCTGGCTGTCAATCACCTTTACTCCTGGCTGTCAATCACCTTCACTGCTGGCTGTCAGTCACCTTCACTGTTGGCTGTCAATCACCTTCACTGCTGGCTGGCTGTCAGTCACCTTCACTGCTGGCTGTCAGTCACCTTCATTCCTGGCTGTCAATCACCTTCACTGCTGGCTGGCTGTCAGTCACCTTCACTTCTCTCACTCTCATCACACTTTGTTCTGCATCCTTTGGCATCTGCAGGCAGGCGTCCCTGTGCCTCAGCCACAGCCCTCCGAAGGGATAAAGTGGTATCTCCTGGTTTTGATTTGCGTTTTCCTAAGGAATGAAGACCAAGACTGTATTTCCCATGCTTATTGCCTATTGGCATATTTGAGGGCAATGTCTATTTTAATGTTCTGCCATTTTTGCTTGGTTCCTCCAGGGGCGGGTGCTTGCTTGATTGATATTTTTGTTTTTGTTTCTGAGACAGGATTTCTTCTTATAGTCCAGGCTGGCTTGAATTCAACACGGAGCCTAGATTAGCTTTCAGTTTATGGCAATCCTTCTGCCTCATCCATTATGCTTATTTTGGGATTCATTTGTTTTATTTTTCAGTGAGGTCTCACTAGGTTGCCTCGGTTGGGCTCAACCACTTGGGCTCAAAGTCTCCCCCTGCTTCAGCCTATGAGTAGCTGAAATCACAGGCCCTTGACATTGCGCCAGCCTTCTATTTGACATGGAGCCACACCATACCGTCACCATCCTGTGACTGGTCTTCCCGCATGTTATCTTTCCACACACAGAGGTTTTGAATTTGGATGATGCCCAACATATTTATTTTCTCTTTGATCGGTTATACTTAGGGGACAGACATGTAATCCCAGTGACTGAGTCAAAAACCATGGAAGTCTACTCTGCACTTTCTGACAAAACTCCCAACCCTGAACCTGCACATTCAAGTCTATGATGCATTTTGGATTGATTTTTTTTTCCATATATGATATGAAGTGGAGGGGTCAAATTTAAAAGATTGTTCTTGGGGCTGGGGATTTAGCTCAGTGGTAGAGCGCTTACCTAGGAAGCGCAAGGCCCTGGGTTCGGTCCCCAGCTCCGAAAAAAAGGAACCAAAAAAAAAAAAAAGATTGTTCTTAGATTTATTTATTTTATTCTCATGAGTATTTTACCTATGTGTATGTTTGGGTGCCAGCAGGGTCAGAAGAGGTATCTGATCCCCTGGGACTGGAGTTACACAGAGTTGTGAACTGCCGTGTGGGTGCTGGGAACTGAACAAATGCTCTTAATTGCTAAGCCATCTCTCTCGCCCTGTTTAAATATTTTTGCATAGGAATATTCCATGTCCCTGAACCACCTCCTGAAGAACTAGTATTTGCTCTGCTGAAGCTTGTCGCCGTTCCCAAAATTGCCTGATGACTGGAGTAAAAAATTGTGTCTGGATTCTCAAATTTTTAATTAATTTTACATCCCTCCTCTCCTCCTAGTCCATCTCATCCCAGCCCCACCCACTCTTCCTCCATTTCTTTTGAAAAGAGGAGGCGTCCTGTGGTTATCAACCAGCCCTGGCATATCAAACTACAGTAGAACTAGGTGCGTCCTCTCCTCTTGAGCCTGGATGAGGCAGCTCAATAGGGGAAAGGCTCCCAAAGGCAGGCAACAGAGTCAGAGACAGCCCCTGCTCCTACTGTTAGGAGTCCCACATGAAGACCAAGCTACACCATAAATGAACCCTTGGAAATTTTTTCTCACACCTCTCTTGTTCTCAGGTAATTGCAGGGCAGTTCTATACCTGCTCTAGCCCATTTTAGCTCCCAAGTGACTAACACAGAGACCTGGTATTTTTATGAATGAGCTTCTGGTACTGTGTTGTGCAAGTTCTGAGCTATTCTAGAACCCTCTATTCTGCCTACTACCTATCCCATATCCATTACTTGACATCTGGGCTTGCCCTGGTTCACTGTGGTCCATGTCTGTCCTCATGGTTACACTCTCATCGAGACCTCATGGCGAATCTTCCTGGTCTATCCACGTGGTTTTTTCACACCTCCGTCTCCTCCTCCTCCTCCCCTTCCTCCTCTTCTTCATCTCCCCCCCCCCCGCCTCCTTCTCTCTCTCTTTCTCACTCTTTGGGACTCTGTCACTGGGCTAGGATGTCCTCTCCTGCCCAGCCATAGGCTGATCAGCTCTTTATTAACCAATCAGAGATGGTGGAAAAACAATTTTTGCATAACAATGAGATCAGAGACCCTTGGCCATGCCAACATCTAGACTGTAGATAATGTCTGGGCATGGGAATCAGCATCCGAGTACACAGAGCATGACGACAACCCCCAGCACTACACAGCTGTAACAAAAGTGCAGAGAGCCTCGGTCTGTCCCATGCAGGCTCCCTGGCTGGTGGTTCAGTCTCTGTGAGCTCCTATGGCCCCGGATTAGCTGATTCTGTGGGGATTTTGTGGTGTCCTTGACACCTCTGTTTTCTACAATCCTTCCTATCCCCCTTCTGCAGGATTTCCTGAGCTCTGCCCGATGTTTGGCTGTGGGCTTCAGCATCTGTTTCCATCAGTTGCTGGGCAAAGCCTCGCTGATGAAAATGATGCTGGGTATTTGCCTGCAAGTACGGCAGAATATCATTAGCACTGTCAGGGGTGGGCTCCGTCTCATGACATGGGTCTCAAGCTGGACCAGTCATTGGTTGGCCACTTCCTCAATTTCTGCTCCATCTTTTACCTCTGCACATCTTGTAGACAGGACAAGTTGTAGGCTGAAGGTTTTATAGCTGGGTTGATGTCCCAATCCTTCAGTTAGAAGTCTTGTTGGTTACAGGAGATGGCCGGTTCAGGCTCAATTGTCCCCATTGCTAGAAGTCTTAGCTAGGGCCACCCTTCTAGATTCCTGAGAGTTTCCATGGTCCGACGTTTCTAGCTCCTCCCAGAGATGCTCTTCCCCATTCCAGTTGTCTCTCCCTCTGTTCCCCTCCACACACCCCATTCCTCCCGTTCCCACCCCTCCCACCCCATCCAGTCCCCTCCTCCCATTCCCCACAGTGCCTATTCTATTTCCCCTTCTCAGTGAGATTCACGTGTCCCCTGCTAGAGTCCTCCTCGTAATATCCACTTATAAGTGAGTACACACTATGTGTATCTTTCTGGGTCTGGGTTACCTCAGTCAAGATTATCTTTTCTAGTTCCATCCATTCGCCTGCAAATTCTCAGTTTTATTCCATTCACTCATATAGACAGAGAGGTAATATATGTACATACGCTCACATATTTACCTATATGCTAGTACCTCTGTATCTTTATGAGACGCTTTGGCATTAGGAAGTGTGAGCTCTCCAACCCTGCTCTTAAAGTTTGTTTTGTTTAAAGATATATCTATTTAGAAAATCTTTTTATTTGTATGGGTGTCATGCATGCCTGCAGTGCCCAAAGAGGCCAGAAGAGGGCATCAGATCATCTGGAACAGGAGTTACCAGAGTTTGTGAGTCGCCAGGTAGTGTAAAGAATCCAGTCTAGATTCTGTGCAAGAGCGGAAAGTGTCCTTCCTGCTGAGTCACCCCTCCAGCCAGCAGTCTAAAAGGATTTTAACGATTGTTTTGGTTATTCTCAGTTCTTTATGTTTCCATAAAATTTTAGGCTTATCTTGTCTGTCTTTGAAAAAACGATGGCTGAGATTTTGGTCAAATTGCACTAAGTCTGTACAGTGCTTCCGGTAGCATCACAGTTTTAGCATTCTGCGTTCCAACCCACAAGCAAGGCGTGTCTATACAGTTAAATCATCTTTGCCTCAGAAAGTTTTATAGTTTTATAGCATACATGTCCTTCGTTAATCCTAATAGCACTTTGTTAAGCCAATCTATTACTTTGATGCTACTATAAACTGAGGGGCTTTTGAAGCTTTATTTTTAGTTTTTTAAAAAAAATTATATTCTGTGTGGAAGCGCACATGCACATGAGCGTGTGTGCCATGGCAAATCAAAGGATCGTTTTCAAGAGTGAGTTCTGTGTCTTACTGTGTGAGATCCGTTACAGTCAGTCAGTCAGCCCTGTCAATTCTCACTGCCGTCTCTCCGCCAATGAGATTGAACAGTGTTGAAGTTCTACTTACGTCAGGTCAGATACACTACTCTGTAGGGCTGGAGAGCTGTCTCAGCAGTTTCGAAAGCTCCCAACACACACACACACACACGCACACACGCACACACGCACACACGCACACACGCACACACGCACACACGCACACACGCACACAGAGGCTCACACCCCTCTGTAACTCCAATACCAGGGGCTATGACAGCCTTTTCTGGCCACTGCAGACACAAAGCACACACACGGGGCACAGAGAGATACACATGCAGACAAAGTGCTCATGCACATAAAAATAAAAATTTAGAAAAAAATACATCTTTTTACTCCCATTTATTACGTATTTGTGTTATGAAAAGCTGTTAGAGTTGATCAAATGCTTCTCCTGCAGTTGTTGGCATGGTTGCACAGGTTTTATCCTTATTTTGTTCACAGAGTATTGTAATCATTTGTTTTCTTATGTTAAGCTAACTGTACGTGTTTCTGGGCAAAATCCCACTTGGGTATAATTCTTTTCTATGTATAACTGAATTCAGTTTGCTGGTGTTTTACACACTTTTTCTCCCCATCTATAGAGACATGAGTGTCTGGCTGCCTGGGTGCTGTTATCTGGTTTTGGTATCAGGCTCTCATAAACCGAGCTTGGGGGCATCGGGATGGTTCCTCTTGAGTTAATGCGTCTGCATAGTGCGATGTCCTGCCCTGAGCTCTCCGTGGGCAGGTGTAAATTAGCTGTGCAGTTACCTTTGTTTTAAGGCCCTACTGTGTCCACTGCACTGCCCTTTGTGTTGTTGGCCGTTGGGTCTGCCTGCGAACTCTCTGGTGAAGAGAAGAAGAATGGAGGTATTCTTCGTCTGTCTTTGCATTCGCACTGTGCCATTTTGAATCCTCTACCCTCCAAAATTGGCCTTATTGAAAGTTTTACCCTTATTTCCCACATTCTTTACTTTTCTATACATTTTAGAATTGACGTCTCAATATTATGACTGCAGTTAATTTGTATAACATAAGATTTCTATATAAATCATTTTTTGATTGCCTGTCACTGTGGTTTTATGAACATTTGCACCAGAGGCTGGAGAGATGATGGCTCGGCGGTTAAGAGAGCTTGGTGCTCTTCCAGAGGACCCGAGTTCAGTTCCCACTAGCCAGGGGTGGCAGTTCACAACCATCTGTAACTCCAGTTCTAGGACTCCCTCTTCTGGCCTCTTCGGGAACTGCATACACATGCCTTTCCCCCGCCCCCACCCCGCCTGCTCCCCAACACATACACACACACACACACACACACACACACACAGAGAGAGAGAGAGAGAGAGAGAGAGAGAGAGAGAGAGAGAGAGAGAGAGAGAGAGAGAGAAAATCTTGACACGACATTCACACTGACATACAAGCATAGACAACATCCACTTCAGAACTTCCTCATTCCAGGAAATTCTCTTCCCATGAAGAAGTCTGTTTCCCCTCTTCCAAGATCCTGGAAATCACCATTTAGTTCCAACATATAAGTAGAAGCTCTTAAAGTGTTTGTCTCCTTATATCTAACTTATTTCATTTGCAATAAAATCTTCAAGTTTCTTATATGTACATGCTCAGAATTACCTTTCTTTTGAAGATTACATAATATGTAATATATTAATTAATTGCTAATATACAAACTATTAATAAATATTTAATATTAATGATATTTAATCCCTTGTATGTTTATATACATTAGTTTACCCATTTATCTCTTCATTGACGTTGGGTTATTCCCACTTTTATTTATGTACTCAATTTTTTAATTGAAAAGAGGAAAAGAAGCTAGTTATGAAATCTGCCTGTAATCTCAGAACTAAGGGGGGCAGAGACTGGCAGATCTCTGTTTGATAGTGAGTTACGGACCAGCCAGGGATACACACACTGTCTCAAAAGGCAAAACAAAACAAAAAGAAGAGGAGGATGAATAGGGGGAGCAGGAGGAGGAGGAGCAGGGGGAGCAGGAGGAGCAGGAGGAGCAGGAGGAGCAGGAGGAGCAGGAGGAACAGGAACAGGAGGAGGAGGAGGAAAGGGTGGAGGAGCAGGAGGAGCAGGAGGAGCAGGAGGAGCAGGAGGAACAGGAGGAGCAGGAACAGGAGGAGGAGGAAAGGGTGGAGGAGCAGGAGGAGCAGGAGGAGCAGGAACAGGAGGAGGAGGAACAGGAGGAGGAGGAGGAAAGGGTGGAGGAGCAGGAGGAGCAGGAGGAGCAGGAGGAGGAGGCCAACAGCAGCAGCTGGGACTGTAACTGGCATTTCAGAGTTAATAGAGTGACGTAGGTGGGAATATGTATCTTAATAAACTATGCTTTCCATTCATGCTAATACCCTTGAATCTCAGCAGTGTTTACTCAGTTTCAGCATAAAAGGAACTGACAATTTTTTGTAGACTTATCCTCAAGTTTTCCAAGTAACAGTCTTAGTTACTGCCCTATTGCTGTGAAGTGACACATCATGACCAAGGCAGCTTGTAAAGCAATTAACTGAGGGCTTCCTTGCAGTTTTAGAGGGTGAGTAGACGACCATCATGGCAGCCAGCAGACCGGCACAGTGCTGGAGCAGTAGCTAAGTGCTCATATCTAATCTGCAGGGAGGAGGCAGAGGGAGAAGACTGACCTTGGAATGCTCTTTTGAAACCACAAAGTCCACCTTCACTGACACATCTCCTCCCACAAGGCCACACCTCCTAATCCTTCCTAAACAATCCACGAACTAGGAAACAAATAAGCAAATATATGAACTCTATGGAAGCCATTTTCACTCTAACCACCACATACAGTATTTCTTTTTTCTTTTTTTAATATCTGATTGCCTCTAGCGTGAGGAAATACAGGTCTTGGATCCTAAAATAGCACTAAACTCACCTTTCAACTCCAGTTTCTTTCACTTGGGACTGCCCATGTATTTCTAGAGGAAAGATAGAGATATAGAGAGAGTTAGAGTTAGAGATACATGCCTACACATATACAATATGGAGAGACAGATGATAGATAAGTTAGAAAGTAGGTAGATAGATAGATAGATAGATAGATAGATGATAGATAGATAGAATATAGATAGATGATAGATATAAGATAGATAGATAGAATATAGATAGATAGATGATAGATATAAGATAGATGGATAAATATAAGATAGATAGAATATAGAGAGATAGAATATAGATAGATAGGGGTTGGAGATTTAGCTCAGTGGTAGAGCACTTGCCTAGGAAGCGCAAGGCCCTGGGTTCGGTCCCCAGCTCTGAAAAAAAGAACCAAAAAAAAAAAAGAATATAGATAGATAGATATGAAAGAATAAAGATTTTAAACTATCCCCCACTGACCCTGCTGTGGGGACAAGTGCACCTCACAGCAAAGAATAACATAACATATTTTGGGGATGTAGCCTGGCTATAGCCACCACAAACCATCTGGCCTCGATAAGGCCTGACTCAACAGTCCTGAGAAAAATGAGAATTAGGGTCAGCTTGCCCCAGAAGGAGAGTGGCTTAGAGTTGAACTGAGCCCAAGTTACAAACCAATGAAATTGCTTTGTGTGACTGTTGCCAACTACCTATGTAATTTTCCCTATAAATCCCTTCCCCTAATTGGGCTCGGGGTCAACTCCTTTGTCTCCTGTGTGAGATACGTGTCGTCCCCAGAGCTCTGGTTCCTCAAATACACCTCTTGTTTATTACATCAAGATCGGTTTCTCGTGAGTTCTTGGGGGTTGCATCGTCTCGAGATTTGAGTGGGGGTCTTCCCCACCACGGTGGTCTTTCAGATAGAATATAGATAGATAGATGATAGATATAAGATAGATATAAGATAGATAGGTAAATAGTAGATAGATAGATAGATAGATAGATAGATAGATAGTAGATAGATGATAGATAGATAGATAGATAGTAGATAGATGATAGAAAGATAAAGATAGATAGGTAAATAGTTTATAGATGATAGATAGATAGATAGATAAATAGATAGATAGATAGAATGATAGATAGATAGATGATAGATAGATAGATAGATAGATAGATAGATAGATAGATAGATAGTATGTTATTTATGATGGTTTTACTCCTCTTAGAAGCTGGATGCCCTTTGTCTTTGGTTTTCCTGCGCTTATGTGTCCGTTAGTCTGGTACTGAGTGTCCATGGTGAGACCGAGCCTCCTTGGTATGTTCTGATCTAGGACCAAAGCTTTCAGCCTTTTGCCATCGCATACAATTTAGCTATAGACTTGTTTGTTTTCTTTGTTTCTTTGTTTTTTGAGACAGGGTTTGTCTGTGTAGTCCTGGCTTTCCTGAAACTTGCTCTTTTAGACTAGGCTGGCCTTGATTTCAGCGATCCGCCTCCTTCTGTCTTCTGAGTGCTGGATTAAAGGCGTGCACCACCACTACCAGGCTAGCTGTAGACTTTTTTTTTTTTTGGTTCTTTTTTTCGGAGCTGGGGACCGAACCCAGGGCCTTGCGCTTCCTAGGTAAGTGCTCTACCACTGAGCTAAATCCCCAGCCCTGTAGACTTTTTAATAGATGCCCGTTATCAGGTGAGGAAGTCCCCTCGTTGCCCTACAGAGGTTGAGAGTTCAGTTCCCAGCACCCACAGGACAGCTCACAACCATCTGTAAGTCCAGCTCCAGGTATCCAATACTTCCTTTGGCCTCTTTGAGCACCACCACATGCATTCACAGTCACACCCATGGGGTAAACACACACACACACACACACACACACATTTAAAATAAATAAATCTTAAAGAAGTGAATGTTGGCTCTTGTCAAATCACCTCCACGCCGTGTACTGAGCTACCCACAGGGTTTTTCTTTCTTTCTGCATATTGTATGATAGTCTGAATGCAAAGACAGCCCTCTTTGCTGGCACAAATCCCACGTGGCCATTCAGTTTGCTAAATTTTTATTGGTTTTTTTCTCCCCACTAAGCTCATCAGTGACTTTGGTCTGTGTTTTGTTTCTGCATCATCTCTGCTGGTTTTCTAGTGGCGATGGTGTCTTCGTGCAGTGATCTGGGGAATCTTCCTCCAGCTCTCTGCAAGAGCCTCTTTAGAAGGAGAATTAGTTTTCCCTTAGGCATTTGCCAGAGTTCCTCAGTGAAGGCCTCTAGCTCTTGGGTTTTCTTGGTTGAAAAGCCTTTCACTGCAGTGTAAATTTCTGTACTACATATAAAGTATGTAGGCTGTCCATTCTTTTCCTTACATCTATTTTCCTGTACACTGTGGGTGTGAGTGTGAGTGTGTGCACCCTGGTGCACATGCAGCGGTCAGAGGATAACGTGTGGAAGTCACTTCTCTCATGCTATTATGTGAGGCCCGGGGATTGAACTCAGGTCCTTACACTTGACCACAAGCACCCTTACCTGTTAAGCTATCTCGCCAGCCCCCAGGTTAACTATCTTTGAGAGAGAAATACTGTTTGTCTTTAGAAGCTTGTCTACACATCTAAATGATATTAGTGTACAGGCATCCATGATACCGTGTTCTCTGATGATCAGTTCTATGCCATAATCTGGAGTCACGCATCTGCCCTTCCTGAAATCGCCCCCATCTCCCTCCTCACCCGGTTTAAAGGCTTACACTTTTGATTTGAGTATAGCAGCTTGTGTTTTCACTGATACTTCATCGAGCTTTCTATTCTATCTATCTCTGTATATCATTCCCAGACGAAAGCCTTTCCTTCTAGACTTCCTCTTGATCTCCCCACCCCTGCCCCCCTATTCCATATCCCCGGCCCCGCACAGCTCCTGAGATGCAGCCTGTTCCCATAAAGATATTTATACAACATAATTTTAGCGACTTAGTATAGCTTTCTTTAGTGTTCCTCCATGCTGACACTCGAATCATTGTTTAATCTTTCTACAGTTGTACACATATTTCACATTCTGCTGATCCGGTCATTAGATGTCAGACATTTGAAGTGTCCTGCCTTTCCCTCCTGGGACAAAGCTGCTGCGAGTACTCCTGGATACATTTGGCATAAACAGATTTGTCCATTGCATTTAGGTAAATACTTGTCTTCAGAATTACTGTGTGCTTAACTTTCTCTAATCCTTACAACCAACGCTTGGTATTGTCTAGGTTTTGTTTGGTTTTTGTTTTGTTTAGAGACAGGGTCTCATAGCCGTGGCTGGCCTAGACACAGGAACTCACAGAGATCTGCCTGCATTACCTCCCAGGTTGTAGGATTAAAGGTGTGTGTCACCATGGCCACCTTGCTTTTTTTTTTTTTTTTATTATGACTGCTCTGTGAAAATGACCCATAAAGCCCCACCCCCACCCCTTGGTGACAAAGTCTAACAGCTCAGGATCCTCTGGGATACTCTTATGTAGCCCAGGCTGGTCTAGCTCACATTCCTCCTGCCTTTCCTTCCCAAATGCTGGGGTGACAGACCTGCAGCACCGTACCCGGCTGCTTTGGGTGCTGTTTGTCACAGTTTGTTGTTTTGTTTCTGGTACTGCTGTCTGTTTAGCCTTTTAAACCCTGTGTCTATGGTTTTCACGTGAAATCTGGAAGCTTTTCAGGCATAATTCATTACCATATTTTCTCCATCTCCTTCCTGCTTGGAGTGTCTCCAGTTGCAGCTGTACTGGGCTGGAGCCTCCGCGGAGCTCACAAATACTTTGCTCACTTCCCAGTCTTCCCTTCTCTGTGCGTCTTCTGTGGGGTGATTTCCTTTGCTCTTTTAGACTTCTTTTTACCGTTGCTTTACTTCTTTGTTGTTGGGGGTTTCTTTTTTCTTATTTTGTTTGTTTACTTTTTTCAAGACAGGGTCTAATTCTTGATCCAGGGTGGCCCAGCATTCTCTATGGAACCCAGGCCAAGAGCCTGGGGAGCACAGCAACTCCTCTGCCTAAGCCGTCAGCACACCGGGGCTACACCGGGGCTACTCCGGGGCTACACCGGGGCTACACCGGGGCTACACCAGGGCTACTCCGGGGCTACACTAGGGCTACACCAGGGCTACTCCGGAGCTACACCGGGGCTACTCCGGGGCTACTCCGAAGCTACACCTGGGCTACTCCGGGGCTACACCGGGGTTACTCTTTCTACTTCCTTGCCTGTATTTGAGATCGGATGGTGAGCGTCTTCAATTTTGTTTGGATGAATCCTTGGGTTTTGTTTGCTTGTTTGTTTGTTATTGTGAGGCAAAGTCTCATGCAGGCCAGGATGGCCTCAAACTCACTGGATATCAGAGGATAACCTTAAACGTCTAATACCCGCGCCTCCAATCCCAAACTGAGATCATAGATATGTGCCACTTCCACCAGTTTGTGCAATGCTGAAGGTGGAACCCAGGGCTTTGTATAATATAGGTAAACAGTGTATCAGCTGAGCCTCAGTCCTCCTCTCCTCTCCTCCTCCTCCCCTCTCCCTCCTCCCCCTCCTCCTCCCACTCCTCCTCCCACTCTTCCTTCAGATTTACTTATTTTGTACAATGGATACACGTGTTCTGCCTGCATATATGTGTTGACTATGTGTGTGCCGGGTGCCCTTGGAGTTCAGAGGAGAGCATCAGATCCTGGAACTGTGGATGGTTGTGAGCCACGACATGGGTGCTGGGAATCAAACCCAGCTCTTCTGCAGAAGCAGCCAGTGTCTTGTTTTGTTTTTTAAATAGATTTCCTCTCCCTTAACTCCTCCCAGATCCCTTGTACCTCCCAAATCCCACTCACCCAAATCCATACGCTTCGTTGTTCTCGCTCATTAAAAAACAAACAGGCAGCAAAAAAATTGATAAAGTAATTAGATCATTTATAGCTGAGATGCCATTTACCTCCGCCCTCTGGTAGTGTTCAGAGCGTCTTCCGGTAGCATGAACATGAGTCAGGAGGGACGAAGGCTCTGGGTAGACAGCAGCTCGACTTCTTGTGTTCAGTGAGTTACATAGTTATTGTCTCTAGCAGTAGGGCCTCATCAGTTTGTGGAGAGAAACCAATAGGCTTGGTGGTAGCCTGTGCTGTTTGGGTGTTTCATGGAGCCCCTTTGGCCCACTATGTGATTAGATGCACCCCATTCCTGGGACTGGAACTTTCATTTGATGGCAAGAGATGTCGGTTGGAGCTTTCTCTCCCCCATTCTTGGTGATTCCATTTAGATTTCTTTCATATATGCATATATTTTAAGAAGCCTCTACTGGGTTAGGTTTCTACAGGACACCCCGAATGGCCCTTGCTTTTAACCTTCTCTCTCCATGTACCTCCCTTGCTCCCCTCTTCCTTCCCCCTCCGGTTTGGTTGTCCTGTTCCAGTTCCCCCACAGCCATCTCTGTCTATTCTACTTTCCCTTTCTAGGGGATACCCCTTGCCCACTCCCAGTCCTGTAAATGATCTCCGTGGTCATACGGACTGTAGTCTGCTCATTAAAGACTCAGCAGCCCTCATCTACATACAAGCAAATACATACCACATTGTAGTTTTCAGTCTGGGTTACCTCACTCAGGATGACTTTTTTCAAGCCCCACCCATTTACCTGAGAATCTCATGGTGTTACATTACGTAAATGTACCACACTCTCCTTATCCATTCACCCATGCACGGCTGTTCCCAGTCTCTGAGTGCGATGAACAGAGCTGCAATGAACATGTTTGAGCAAGTGTCTCTGTGGTAGGATGTAGAGTCCTTTGAGCAGATACCCAGGAGTGCAATAGCTGGATTTTGAGGTAGAGCTATTCCCAGCTTCCTGAGGAACCACCATGATAATTTACTTTGTGGCTGTACAAGTTTATACTCCCACCAGCAAGGGTCAAGTGTTCCCCTTACCCTACATCCTTGCCAGCATGGGCTGCCATTGTTTCGTTGATCTTGGCTGTTCTGACTGGTGTACTATGAAATCTTAAAGTAGCTTCTGTTTGCTTTTCATGAATGACTAAAGATGTTAAACATTTCTTTAAGTGTTTCTTGGCAAATTGTGTTTCATCTTTTCAGATTTCTATTTAGATTCGTACCCCATTTTTAAGTGTGTTATTTTGTTTTTTGATGTCTAGAGTTTTTGCTTTGTTTTGGTTGGTTGGTTGGTTAGATTTTGTTGTTGCTGCTGTTGTTGCTGTTGTTGTTGGTGGTGGTGGTGGTAATGGTGGTGGTGGTGGTGGTAATGGTGGTGGTGGTGGTGGTGGTGGTGGTTTTAGTTCTTTCTATATCTTAGATATTAACCTTCTATGGGGTGTACAATTGGTGAAGATTATTCCCTATTCAAATATTTTTACATTTATTTATTTTATTGCATGTGTATAATAATTTTGCCTCCAAGTATGTCCTTTGCAGCATGTCCATGACTGACACCCATGGTATTTCAGGAATCCCCTGGAACTGGAGTCACCTATGTTTATGAGCCACCATGTGGGTGCTGGGATCTGAACCTGGGTCATCTGGAAGAGTAGCCAGTGCCGCTAACCACTGAGCTATCTCTCTAGTCCCTATTCCTTACTTTTGTTGTGCCTGGGGTATAAAAGTAGTATGTGTTCAAGCGTCAAAACCACCTGGCTGCTAATTATCATGGGAAGTTTTGGGGTTTTTTTGACCCAGAGTTCAGGTAAACTGTTGATGTTTTCTGTGGTTATTAGTCAGGTTCTTCAGAGGGGAGCACGAGGAGCAGAGTCCTACAGTCAGGGAAGCTGAGAGGCCCCTCAGCCTGCTACTTTAAGATAATGGTTCAGGTAAGCCAGCCATGGAGTTCAGTGTGAGTCTGAAGGAGTGAGGACCAGGTGGGCACTGTGCATCCTGGAGATGAGATGGAACTGCCTATGTGCAGGCAGTGTGCTGGTCAGTATTTTTTCTTTCTTTTTTTGGTTAACTTGTCACAAATCATCCAGAAAGAAGAAGGAACCTTAACCAAGAAGATGCCACCATCAGATCGCCCTGTGGGCAAGTCTGTGGGACACTTTCTTGTTTAAGATAGATATGGGAGGGTTCAGCTCAATGTCAGGAGTGCCACTCCTGGGCTGGAAGCAGGCTGTGCGAACCATGAAAACAATGGGCAGCATCCCTTCATGGTCTCTGCGTCAGTTCCTGCCTCCTGGCTCCTGTCTTGACTTCCTTCTTTGATGGACTCTGATCAGGATTTAGAAACCAAATAAGCGTTCTTTCTCCCCACGTTGCTTTTGGCCAGGGCCTTTATCACAGCCCTAGAGAGAGAAATTCCTCTTCTACTGTCTCTTCAAACCCTCACAGGACTGAAGGAAGTCCATCCATATCAGGAAGGGGAAGGCATACAGCTGAGTGGCTCAGGTAGCAAATTAAACTCTGTCAGCTGTGACGCTACATTTCCGCCACTCAGGAGGTCAAAGCAGAAACATCAAGAGTTCAAAGCCAGCCTGGGCTACATACTGAGAGACAATGGGGGTGGGGAGAGAGAAAAACGACAAATACTCCTACCTTGAGAAAATGTCTACATTGGATACCCCATGTCTGGGCAAGCTGAGAATACAGTACTGTATGAATCACTGTGCTGGGATTCATTCAGTTGGTAAAGTATTTACCATGCAAGTGGGATCTGAGTTCAAATCTCACTGTCAGTCACGGGAGCACAACCATAGTCCCAGAGCTAGGGAGGCAGACACAGGCAGGTCTCTAAGGCATGCTGGCCAGCTAACCTTGCCATCCATGAGCTACAGGTTCAATGAGAGATTCTGTCTCAAAAACTAATGGGGAGAGCAACTGAGGAAGACATCCCATGTTAACTGTGGGTCTCCATGTGCACCTGCCAGCAAACAGGCACACAGACAGATGTGTACACACATAGGCAAGAATATAAGTCAAGGGGCTGGGGATTTAGCTCAGTGGTAGAGCACTTACCTAGGAAGCGCAAGCTCTGGGTTCGGTCCCCAGCTCCAAAAAAAAGAACCAAAAAAAAAAAAAAAGAATGTAAGTCAAGGGTCTCCAGTTGCTGTGGACGCCTACTGGCATAAGACTTGGCTTTCTTTTTCTGCTAATAAATTACAACTCCCATTCCCCCTAAGACAGTCATGTTCCCACCAAGAGCTGAGTCTCAAGATAGACACAGCTAACGGTCATGCTGAGCACCCCCAATTTCCTGCTGTCTCTTCTTCCTATTTTGAGAGCTCGTTTAAAAAGAATGTCGACTCTATTTACACAGGATTTCTCTATGATGGCTTGGTCCTCCATGTTGGAGAGGAGAGCTATACAAACTCAGGTGTGAAAGCGATACAGGTTTATAACCAGACTCAACCCCTACCAAAAGCAGCCTTTCTGGTCTGTGGGAAATATCCTATTATGTCCTTATGGAGCCTAGCAAGGGTAGGCAGCCACGCGTTTCTCCACAGATCCCTCTGCTGCTCCCCTTAGAGAGAATAGCCTAGACAAAAGCTTCTGGTTGGAAGCAGGCACCTCCTCGGAGGTGTTCAGTATTGTTGCCCATCTGGTCTTCCACACTCTCTCCTGAACTACCAAGTGGCAGTAGGTCACACTGAAGGTCACACTGCCCCCAAGGAGAGTAGCCCACCTGTTTGCCTGCTTGTTTCTGTGGGTAAGAATCAGAGGGTAATGTTAACACTGAGGGGGTCAAGGGAGGAGGGTGGAGTCTCCAGTTGACTTTGTAAATCGAAGCAGAGAAAAAAACCAAATCAAACAGATGACTGGAATGTGTGTTGTGGCGAGCAGAGGAAGTTTCCTCTGTTGAGTAGTTTGGGGGCGGAGATGGGGTCCGGGTAGAAGCTGAGTCTTGAGGCTGGGCCAGTAGAGTTTTCCTTCTGCATTTGTGTGGCTCCGGCATTGGGATCTACCACATCTGTCTGGGTTTCCGTCGCCTCTGAACAGACAAGATGTCTGTCAAGGACAGAGTTCCATACCATACCCTCTGTCCCACCCCGGGGCCGTGTGTGTGTGTGTGTGTGTGTGTGTGTGTGTGTGTGTGTGTGTGTAACCTGCAGCAGAATAGGCGCCCTGCGAAGGGGCTTGTAAGTAAAAGGGGACCTGAGTGTGCTAATAAATGAGCACAAAGAAAGCCAACTGGGCGGGAGATTTTTAAATACAATTTGTGTCTTGATTCGGGAATGGCTATGAGGAGAGAGCGACAGACAGAAGAATACGAAGGTCTCCACCC
Source organism: Rattus norvegicus (assembly GCF_021556685.1). Lineage (NCBI taxonomy): Eukaryota > Metazoa > Chordata > Mammalia > Rodentia > Muridae > Rattus > Rattus norvegicus. Next base: position 190,498,349 of record NC_141534.1, read on the forward strand.
ACAGAGGTCCCAGAACCAAGTATAAAGGAGACGTTGTAATCAGAGAGCCAGCCGGCTCCACCTGACTCAGACTGCGGCTGAGGGGTGGGACGAAGGACTAGAAGGTTCGACAGCTGCCCGCTCCCCTTCTGTAGGTTCCCCCCCCATACCCCCTTCACCCCCCCCAACCCCACCCCTGCCGCTTCCACCTCCACAGTTAGTGACGCGGTTCGGAAGCTGTGGGTAGGGAAGGCAGCCATCAGGCTCCCCAGAACGAGGCAGGATGGTGTGAGCTCAAGCGCCCTGCATTTGCTGGGGGCAGCGGTGGCAACACTTGGTTATTCAAGGCTGGAATTCAAATGAGGCTGGCGTGGCTCCAAGTCTCACGGCTTAGGAGAGAGAGGCACATTAACAATTCATCAAGATCAGCCTTTCGTGGGCTCAGGCTCCCCCATCTGCATCCCTCCCTCTGTCACTGATTTGGGGCGCGGGGGGGGGGCTCTTCAAGAAGCACTTCGTCTGTCAGTCTGTGAGCAGGGGTGGGGGCGGGGGGCCCTGAAGTTAGGCAGATTTTTCTCATCACATGATGGGGGACCTGTATCATGTGATGCCTCGGTGATGTTGGAGGCGGCATGTGACTCCCAGGGCTACGTGGGCTCAAAAACAATTTAAATACAAAAACACACGCAGGTTCCCCTCCTTCCCTTTGCCTTTTGGTCTGGCTCTCTCTACCTTTGCGTTGGTGCCTGACCGAATGGAAAACCCTTCTTCGTTTTGCAGCCTGTGAGCTCCGGGTACCTGGAGACCAGGCCCTGTGCTGCCCCCACCCCGGGAGCCGTGCCCCCATCATTCTGCAGTCCTCTGACTATCAGCCTGGTAAGTTGCTGAACACTTTAACAATTATCTGGGAAGCCGTCTTCAACTGTCTCATTAACATGCACAGGACACCCTCCCAGGGTAGGGTGGAAGGGAGCTGGGGGGAGGAGGGAGCACCCGAGGCTCTGGGGAGCTAAGCTTTGGGCCCTGCCCTGCGAAGCTAGGTTCTGCTGGTGCTGGGTGGACCAAGCAACTGCGTGTCTCCTCCGGTCTCCAGTCTGTCTCCTGCCACTCTTAATCTTCCTCCTCTAAGCCTCTCCACCCTCCACCTCTCACCCTGTTCTTCTCTGCCCCCTTTTCACGAGCCCCCTTCCCCCTTCTCTCCTCTCTCCTCTCTCCTCTCTCTCTCTCTCTCTCTCTCTCTCTCTCTCTCTCTCTGTCTCTCTCTCCCCCCGCCCCCGCCGCTGATCTCATCTTTTTTAAAAAATTTTTTTCATTTGTTTGTTTTTGTTTTGGAGACCTAGATTGTATGTCATTTCTGCCCATGATCGAAGAGGCCAGGTCCTAAGGACTTGGCCACTGGCAATGTCCTAAGGTCCCTTGTCAGCTTTTTCTTTTCCAGATGATGTTGCCATTGGGTTTGTCTGAAGGTTGTCTGTTAACCCCCAGATGCCAACCCAGCCGGGCTCATCAGGTGACAGGAGGCAGGGTGACAGCCACCAGGAGGCAAATCTCTATGACTCCAAACATTTGACTTTGAGGGAGAGATCAAGGCTGCAAGTAGGGCCAAAATTCAGTGCCCAGGGGCAGTCTCAGGTGCCACACACAGGGTGGCTCACAGAGCTTGCTCTGAGTTTGAGGGCACACCGTTGCACATGGAGACAGAGTTGGCTGAGAAACTGGCCTTGGGGGAAGCTGGTGTGAATCCCATGAGAATCCCGTCATGCCAACCTTGGTAGGCACAGGGCAAGTGGGCGGCTGCAGACCTTCAGCAATCTGTTCAGCAAGAAACAATTACTCATCAGCTCAGGAAGAGAGTGTCACCTTGAGCACACGAGGAAAACCGAGGCACAGAATGACCAGTTAGCTTTCTTGCTTACGGTCATACAACTAGTAAATGACCAGGTGGAATTTGGGCCCCAGCACTTTCTATCTCGGGCCTACACCATGGTAACGTGCTTCAAAACAACCAAAAACAAAAAATGACAGCAAAACCGAAACCATCCAGCCAACAGTTACCACGCAACAGGTACCATGCAGGTTTGGGGCTGAATTAGTGTGCAAGTAGAAACACCCTGCTCTTGCACAGATTAAGCAAGTCACTGCACAAGGCCAGCTATTGTTCCAAAGCAGGGTACTTGCTAAGAAATGAAACAACAAGGTACCAGGAAAACATAGAAGACCGATTGCAGGCGAGAAGTGGGGATGGATGGAATGTGGTCCGGGGAGGCCTCTGTGATGGTGTGACCCAAGTCAGAGTGAACAAGGTGAAGGTCAAGAAGAGCTCTAACCAGAGGGAGAGGCAGGGGCAAAGGCCTGGTCGGGCATCAAGTCAGTCCCTTGAGCCATGAGAGGCCTGTAGGCTGAGCAGGGTGCATGGATGTGCCAGCTGGGGTATTCCATATTGTAAAGGGCTCTGTCGTAGACTTGGCTTGGGGGTCTTAGGTCTCCTGTCAGGGTTTTGAGCAACCATGAAAGGTGAAAGTGGGGAACTGGATTCTCAGCACGAAGAAAAACCTCCATGAAACGAACCAGTGTGTGTTGGGTTGCAAGCCACCTCCAAAGTAGTAGCTTACAAATAGGATCGTTTGTAGCTCTTTGTTCTGGGTGTCAGCCACTGCAGCTGGGGTGACAGGGGGCAGCACTTGGCAGCCTTGGCTTGTCCAGATAGGTGGCCAGGAGGCTGGCTGGGAGTAGAGGTCGTGATCAGGGACTGGTGAATGGTGGGGGCATTGAAGTTGATCAGGCCTTCTCCCAGTACACCTCGTTTGCTGCAGAGACTGGTGGTCAAATGATGGACAAAACCAACTGCTGCATGCTTAGCCTGAAACAGGACATCACTGTCACTCCCTCCAAGGCCCAGCGGGTGGGAAGATGGTAAGAACTGGAGGATGGCAGATTGCTGGGATGGCGGAGAGCTTCGATAGGCTATCTTCTGCACATGGTGTGGCTGTTGTAGTTGTTTAAGCACAAAGCAGCTGTTGCTGGATAAGACGTATGCGCGCGCGCGCGCGCGCGCGCGCGCACACACACACACACACACACACACACACACACACACACACACACCACAGTTTAACAAGAACCTTGAGTGATTCATAGATACGCTGAAGCTTGAGAACCGTGGGTCTGGGTTGTTGCTAGGAAAAACTGGTGCTATTCTGAGCAAGATAAGATAGAGAGTCCCAGCTCCCACACTCCTTTTTTTTTTTTTTTTTTATTCTCCTTTCAAAGCGGTTCTTGATTAAGCCAATGTTCCTTCCTTTGCTTGCCCCTGGCTTTTATTTTATATGTTATTACTCAAAATTGAAAACATGTAATATTAATATAGTAAAACCTACACAACCATTATTACCTGCAGTAATTTTCAGTTCAAAGGCAATCTTTTTTACCCCACATCATCCCTCCCATTCAAGACTATCTTGACTCAAATGTTCGGTATGGTATCGTTTTGCATGTAGAAGTTTTTGTTGTTGTTGTTGTTTTGGGAGGTTTTGCTTTTGTTTTTGTCTTGTAGTTTTGTTTTAAGACTGGGTCTTTCTATGTATCCCTGGCTGACCTGGAACTTACTATATAAACCAGGCTGGCCTCGAACTCACAGAACTCTACTTGCCTCTGTCTCTAAAGTGCTAGGATTAAAGTTATGGGATACCACGCTCAGCCCTACATATAAATTCATAACTACCTCTCTTTTAATCTTTTAAAAGATTTTTAAAGTGTTTTTCCGGTTCTGAGATTGAGCCTAGGCCTTTCACAATCTCGGCAATCAGTATACTGTGGAGCCATGTGGGACTATGCTTCCAGCTCCAAGGACTGCCCTGCCTCCTTTAAACATGGCGATTATAACATCACTGTGTCTCCCCAGATCCAGAGTAATTAAATCCCTATCCTGAGCTGCCCAGTTAGCACATGCACAGTGGTGATTATCCTCTGTCATTTAATCTGTTATCGGTTTGAACATTTAAATAAGCCCCTAAGCAACTTGCTAGCATACCTCTTACCACCTTCTTTATTGGTTGATTCAGTCTTAATTTTTTCCCCTCAGAATCTTGTGTTAATAAAATTGCTTGACCCAGCTGGGCAGTGGTGGTGCCTGCCTTTAATTCCAGAGTTTGGGAAGCAGAAGCAGGTGGATCTCTGAGTTTGAGGCCAGACTGGTCTATAGAGCAAGTTCCAGGGCAGCCAGGGTTTCACAGAGAAACTCTGTCTTGAAAAAGAAAGAAAGAAAGAGAAAGGGAGGGAGGGAGGGAGGGAGGGAGGGAAAGAAAAAGAGCATTAAAAAAATCCCATGGCCCAATTTTGACTTGGCCAATCATAGTGCCACCTAATACAGTCATCTGTCCTTTATATTTTTTGTAAACTAGTAATGAGCTATAAAGGGAAATACTTTCAAAGAGCTATGTCAGGTGCTGGAGTGATGGCTCAGTGGTAAAGAACATGGCTGCTCTTCCAGAGGCCTCGGGTCTGATCCCCAGCACCCACGTGGTGTCTCTCTTGCTTCTGACCAGTTTTAGTGATCACATGCCCTTCCCTGGACTCCCCGAGTACTATGCACTTTTGCATATCCATACTTGTAGGCAAACATTCATACACATGAAGTAAAAAGAAGTAAGTCCTCTTTTTAGAAAGAAGACTGAGAACACCTTCACATGAGGTATAGCAGAGCACATGGTGCAGCCCGGAGCAGCAGGAGGCTGTGTTACAGCCAGTGCCCAAGGAGCTTTCCCACAGCACCACGTCATCCTCCCCAGCAGCTACTGTGTCTTGACTCTTGTAATAATATTTCTGCCTTCTCTCTAGTTATACCACCCACGCGTCCTCCTAAGGCATAGCTTATTTAACTCCTTCCAACCTTCTGCATGACTCCGACATAGGTGTACTGTCTCTCTGCTTTCTACGTGGTAAGGTTGGTCCATGTGGATGAGAGTATTGGTAGAATCCGTTCGTTCCCACCAGCGAGAGACTCTAGCTGACCATCTGCTCTTGACTGGCATTTGGAAGGTCTCCCCAGTTTCCTGCTTGTGTGGACAATGCTACCATGCACATTCTCATGCGCGTTTCCTGTTGTACCTGCATAAGAAGGCCTCCCAGGTTGTGTGTGTACAGGGAGAAACATCAGCCCCACTCTGCAAGCGAGACTCAAACTGCTCTCTCTGCCAGTAGCTGAGAGGTTTCCAGGTCTTACACTTTTTAATCTCGTTTTCTCCTGATCCCTTACACCAGCTGAGGCTTCTGATAAAATAATGGAAACAAAAACAATCACTCTTGTCTCCTGACTTCAAAGGCGAGGAGCTCAGTATTACGAAGTTAGATGACATGGCTGCCCAAGGGTTTGGTTGTTGGAAAGAGTCTTGTTTTCTTGTCAGATTAAGAAATTTCCTCTGTTGCTCTGAATTTTCTTTTTAATCATACTTTTTTTGAAAGTTTGTTAAGTGGCCTTTTCTTTGTCTTTTGAGATTCTAACATGATTTCTCCACTTTGCTCGTTTAGGGTAGTGAGTGGTGTTTAACTCTCAGACATTAGGCAGGAGTTCCTGAGGGGGTCTTAGCTTTACCACGATCACGCAGCGTCCTTTTCTGCAACCAGATTTATCCTAGCGGTATTACATTCCTAGCTTTGAATTGGTCTACAAGTATCTATTATCTTACTCTGTGTTCAGGAGAGGAATATTTCTGTAATTTCTCTCCTAACCATCTTACCAGATTTGGGTAAGAAGTTTGTGCCAAATTGAGAAAGTGAATTTGGAAATTCTCCTGTTGTCTTATAGCTTCCTCGAAGGACTTTGGATCAGGTTAGTAGACTTCTTCCCTGAATGTTAAATAGACTTTTCTAAGTCAAGGGGGCTAGCAAGATGGCTCCCTGGTTAAGAGAAATTGCTGCTCTTGGTTGCCAGTACCCACATGGTACAACTACAACTGCAGTTGTAGGTGATTGGCACCCTTTTCTGACCTCCGCAGGATGCTGTGCACGCAGCACACATATACTCGTGCGGGTTCTCATGCATACACATGAGGTTAAAATAATTAAATCTTAAAGAAAAGTGTGACTGAAGCATTAGGATTTAGAGTGTACATCACAGAAAAGTTACAAATGTGGTTTTGATGAGGTTTTGTTTTGTTTTTTTTTTTCTGGACATCTGCCAATCATGTTGTAATTATCAATTTTATTTTCACAAAGTTGTCATAATATTTTATGAATTTTCAGTATCCACAGGCTTTGATGTCGTTTATCTAATCTGCATTTCTCTTTCCCTAGCATTTATGCATGTTCCCTGTAAGTTGTTCAAAGTACCGACTTTTTATAAATGAAACTACAATGAATTGATTTCGTTATGCTTTATTTTTCAACAAGGCTCGTTTTTGTCTAACGAGCCTGCTCTTGTGCTGGCAAGATGGCTCTCTCGGTACAGGTGCAAGCATCAAGCCTACAACCTGAGTTGGATCCCTGGGACCCATACGGTAGAAGGAGAAAACTGATCCCTGCGAGCTGTCCTCTGCCCTCCACGTGTGTCCACGACATGCACACGCTCACGCCCATACTCACATATCAAACACACTGATAATAGTCAATAAAAATACGTAAAAAATAAAAATGAGGGGACTTGCTTCTGATCTTGCCCTCCTGTTGATTACATTTGCTTTCTAATTTTAGTAATTTCCTGATGCTAATGTTACCTTCTAGTTCTTTGAGGTTTTCTTTTTCCTTTGCTTGGTTTTTTTTGGTTGCATGCTGTTGTTTTTTGTTTGTTTGTTTGTTTGTTTGTTTGTTTGTTTGAGACAGAATCTCACTGTTGAGACCATGCTGGCTTTGCACCCACAGAGATCTGTGTGCCGCTGCCTCCTGACTGCTAGGATTAAAGATATACATCACCGTGCCTGGCTCGAGTACAATTCGCTATTTTCTTATAAAACTTTTTGATGTGAGTGCTTGGGTGTTTGATTCTTTTAGCTTTTTTTCTTCCTGGTACAGAACTGTAAATCCCTTTCTGAGTATGGATTTACTGGACCCTATTATTTGGCATGTAATATTTTTATTATCATTGCTTTAAAAAAATCTTACCATTTCCACCAGGAAAATGATTTGCAATCCTAAAACAGGAAGGGAGGCCGTTCTTCTCCTCTTGTTTTTTGCCATTGACTTGTTAGAGAACATACCCGTTCATTAATATTTGTTGAGAAATTCTTTATGACCCAGGACGTGAGAATTCTGGGTAAATTTTCCACGTATACTTTTTAAAACAATGTATTTTGGAAATTGGGGCATTCAAAGTATTTTTTTTCAAGTTGTTTTTCTTTTGTTATTTTGTGTGGATGGATGATTTGCTTGTTTATATGTCTGCGTACTGAATGCATGTAATGCCCAAGACAGCCAGAAGAGGGCATCAGGTGCCCTAGAACTGGAGTCACAGATGGTTAGAAAGTGTCAGGGAGTGCTGGGGATTGTATCTGGAAGAGCAGCCGCCTCTCCAGTCCCACGGTTCAAAGTTTACTTGAATGAATTATGTTGTACAAGTCTATAAGAATTTTTGTGTGCTTGTTTTCTCCAGATGGAAAGAAATTCGATGACATCTTTCTACAATCATAGAGATATTTACATATTATCTATTAATTATATATTATATAATTATTTCATATTTTATATTATATGATATATTATATTTAATTGTAGCGATAATAACATGTAATCTTTATAATTATAGGAACATGTTTTATATTATGTATTATTTCTATGATTGTAAAACTGTATCTTTTGGTCCTTAAGTTATCTTAACCCAATTTTATTCTAATTTTTATTTATTTTATTTTAATGTTGTGTTTTGCCTGCATGTAGGTCTGTTCACCATGTCTGTGAATCAATGGTTCTTTTTTGAAAATTTAAGTTAAGGAGGGGGGGAACCCACCCCCATGTGGGTGCCAGGGATTGAATGCAGGTCATCAAGATCAGTACAAATGCTTTTACCTACTGAGCCAACTCCCCACTGTTTCTTAAACCTCCTGCTGCCGTGGGGCCATAAGTCATCCTATTACAGTTATGAAGCCAGGTGTGATGCACACTTGTAATTCTAGTACTCAGGCTGCTGAGGCAAGATTGGAGTCAGCCTGGGCTACACAGTGAGACCCCATCATCATTAAGAACAGAAACAAAAAGTAAAATTGGCAGAAATATAGTTGTAGCTAATGTGAAAATGCTGTGCCATTTTTGTAGTGGATTTCAGCATTTACAGATTTGGGATCTGGGGTAAAGGGCTGAAGCAAATCCCTCACTGATAACAAGAAACCGTTACGCTAATATGTTAATATGATCTATATATGCAGTAATTCCTATGAGTCAGTGTACCGTAACAAACGGTCACTCGTTGCCATATAGGCTATGTGGCTCTGTCTTCCCTTTGTCATGACCTTACTTCTCTGGTCTTCAGACATGCTTACTGAGAAGACGAAGCTGTCTCAGGCTATGTCCCATGGTCAGTTCAGAGATGCACTGTATGTGTTTGACTTTCTCTGTGTTTGTGCTGTAGGCAGGGTTCTGACTGGGCTCAACTGTTAGAAATAATTTCAGAAAGCACAGGCTGAGCACTGTGCCAGCCACTAATCCAAATGCTTTACCTAGTTGTATATCCAGTTCTAACCAGGGCTGTTTGGTTTGTGTAAAGTGGGAAGCCATGCACATGATATGAAGGCCCAAAGCCAGTGCAGTGCTGGTACCTTCCATTATTCTCCATCTTATTTTTTGAAATAGGGTCTCTCATTGGACGAGGATCTTCTGGTTGGCCTAGACTTCTTGGTTAATAAGCCTTTAGGTCCCTCCTGTCTTCATTTACTAGTACTGGAGTCACAACCACGAACCCGACTCCTTTCGTAGGCCCTGAGGATCCCAACTCTATGCCTTCTCAGCAAGTATTTCACCCTCTGAGAAATCCTCCCAGCCCAAAGGTTTTGACATTGAGACATGACATTGTTCTCTACAAGAGTGTCGAACCTCGTTTTTAGCTATCCCAAGACATATGCAGTACATGGGTCACAGGTCAGACATCCCTCGATAGCCCTCGAGAGCAATTTTTGTGTTACTCATGGTGGATCACACTAGGAACTGCTTTCCCATCTCCAGCCCTAGTTATTTGTTGACTACATGCCCTTACCACAACCACCACCCCCCACTATTGTTATACATGGTAATTATCTCCATCTGATTGGGGGAGCAGTGAGGCTCCAGGTGGTTAAATGACTGAGTGAGAGAGACTGTTCTGTGCGTATTACATACAATGTCCAATGGATAGGAGATGCATCAGATACAATGTCCAATGAGAAAGAGATGCAAACATACTTATCAGGTTCCAAAGACGGTCCACCAACGTACAGAACAGAAATAATGGAACTGCTGTATATGTGTATAGTTCACACAGCCCCATTTATAAAGCCTTTTTTTTTTTTAAAAAAAACTGAAGATTTGTTTCTTTTTATTTGGGTGTAGGAGTGTTTTGTCTGCATGTAGTATGTGCACCATATGCATGCAGTGCCCCTAGGATCCTGATGAGGATGTCAGAGCTCTTGGAACTGGAGTTACAGTTGTGAGCCATCATGTATGTGCTGGGAACTCAAAGAGCGAACAGTGGATTTAACCACTAATTCATCTCCCCAGTCCCCCTCACTCCCAAAAGACTTCTTAATTATCATCAGAGCTAACAAAAGAGTCTTATCGCTGGGCAGCACACTTTTAATCCCAGCACTTGGGAGGCAGAGAGGCAGGCCGATCTCTGAGTTCAAAGCCTACCTGGCCTACAGAGTGAGTTCTAGGACAACCAGGGCTACATAGTGAAACACCATCTCAAAAACAAACAAACCAACAAACAAAAATAAATTAAAAAAGAAAAAGAAAAAAGCCTGTCTTGTCACCATGATAGGATTGTATTTTGTTGTGTGTCTTTATAAGCAATGCCCTATGTCTTGGAGTTAGGGAATTTAGAAACTTCCCCTTTGTTGTGGGTCTAACTCTCAGTATGTAAACCAAAGAGGATAAAACAGAATATATTCATTTTGTTTCATGAAGTTAACTAGAGACTATAATGGAGTTAATTCTGTTCCTACTGCCTGAGAAGAGCATTAGAAGGTAAGGAATTGCCTATTCATTGAGGCACACGTCAATAAGCAGAGGCAAGTAATGAGAGGCTGGGGAGCAGTCAGATAGTAGAGCAGACTCAGTTCTGCTTTACTTGGATTTTTAATAACTCAGCCGTCGCTCTAGACATCTTCCCGCTTTTGTATGGAGACAGGAAAGAAACGAAATCTGGGCTGATACTGCAGCCAAGGTAACAACCATGGATGTGCCTGGACAGACACAGCTCTCAAATGGGATGATAAAGGGCGTGTTGAAGTCCACAGGATGATGAAAAGAGAAACAGCTGAGGGAGAAAATGTCCCAGATATGGGGGACTGGGTAGCCACATGGAGTAGAAGGCCAGTTCTCTGGGCAGAGCAGGTCATGTGTTACTACATGGCCCTGCAGGGGAAATCTGTAAGAACAGAGAACATGGATGGAAGGAGGGAGGTACCCACAGAAGGAGGAATGCATGAGAACATGGGAGGAGGCCAGCTCAACTGCTTTAAGAGTTCACAAGGGGGTTGACCAGATGGCTCCACCCTATGTGTGCCTATCACCAAGAGTAAGGATTTAAGTTAGCCTGAGGGATCCATTTGGTGGAAGGAGAGAACAACTCTAGGAACTTGTCCTCTGACCTCTGCATGTGCTCATCTCTGCCTCCTGCCTCACTAGTGCCGAGTGTTCAGGCATGGGCCGCCATGGCATCTTCTTATGTGGGTTCTGGGGGCTGAACCGAGGTCTACTTGCTCTTGCATCACCGGCTTTACAAGCTGAGCCATCTCCTTAGCTCCAGATTTTATCTTTTAGGTCAGTGTTTTTAAAATGGAATCAACATGTCTGTAAAAGAGCCCCATAGATTTGCAGCTTCCATGGCAAAAGCAGAAGAAAAAGCCACCTGCTTAAGCATTTCCGAAGTCTGAAGTGGCCAAGACAATAAAGACTTACTACGTAGTGTCGTTAACTGGGCTCACGACCGGTCAGTCTTTCACAGGTTATAGCTGGGATTCAGTTAGAAGAACACAGTCATTCTTAGCGTTGTCATTTGCATACCACTGTTTATTTGTGTAAAATTTGCTTTTTGTTACTACTATGTTGTGTTGTGGCTCTGATTAACAAAAATAGATTAATGACTAAAATGTGGTTCACTGGAGTGTAAAAACAATGATAAAAATAGTTCCAACCCTTGCTGCAGAAGCTTAATGAGAGAACAGGACTTCTAGATCATCTGTAGTGTGATGATTTCACCAGAGTGGCTGGCAGGGAAAGTGTGAATGAGAAAGGCGGCTGCGGAGATCTGGAAATTGGTTTTCACTGAACAAGAGATTGCCTGCGCCGGAACTTCCATTAGCGACTTTGTCAGGTTGCTGCGTGACTCAGCCAGAGATTTCACATCATTTCCAAAATGGAATCACCTGCACGACCAACCAGTGTTCTTCAGTGACATGCAGTTTAACCTGGGGTTGGCACTCAGTGTCCAGAGCTTCCCTGGTGTGATCACGGCCATGGGGTCTGTCCCTGTACCTAAAGGAAAGAGTGTTGAGTTTCTAGTTTAGTAATCACTCAAATTTAAAGCACCATTTAATTAGTTGAGTTTATTTTTTATTACATATTGATTTGTGTGTGTGTGTGTGTGTGCGCGCACACGTGTGTGCACATGTATGCCCATGTGCATGCTGACATAGGCCACAATGCCCATGCAGAGGTCAGAGGACAACCTGAAGGAGTTTTCTCTCCTTTCTACCATGTGGGTCTCAGAGATTAACTTAGGTCTGTCTCAGAGGCAAGTGTCTTTGTCTGCTGAATCATCTCATGGTTCCCATTTTTATTTTTACTGAGGAGACAACAGTAGAAAGCCAGGGCATGGTGGGCACAGGGCATGGTGAGCATGGTGAGCGTGGTGAGCGTGGTGAGCATAGTGAGCATGGTGAGCATGGTGAGCATGGTGAGCATGGTGAGCATAGTGAGCATGGTGAGCATGGTGAGCATGGTGAGCATGGTGAGCATGATGAGCATGGTGAGCATGGTGAGCATGGTGACAGAAGCCTTTAATTCTAGTACTCTGAGGCAGCAGCAGGCAAGTTTTTATGAGTTCCCGGCCAGTTAGGGCTGCATAGTAAGACCCTGTCTCAAAACAAAATACCCAGCAGTGCTGGGTAGGATTTGAGTAGGGGAGAGTTCAGTGGATAAGACATTTGCTGTAAAGTTTGAGGACACAGTTCACATCTCCAGACCCCTGCCCCCCATGAAGCCAGATGCAGTGAACAAGCATCTGCACTCCAAGTCCTCCTGTGGTGAGATGGGAGCAGGTTCCTCAGAAAATGCTGGCCGGTGAGCCTGCCTTACACAGCACTGAGCAAATAGCAAGAGACCACGCCTCAGACACCTGAAGTTGCCCTCTGCCACCCACATGTGCACCATGGCGAACACAGACCCACCTTCACACACTGTGCACACATAGACCCTATGCTCACAGGAAACCCCAGCAAAAGCAGATGCAAACCGTACGACTATCAAAAGTTGACAATGAACAAATCGCTGGGAGAATCTGTACACAGATATAAATGTCATCCCAGCACTCAGGAAGGGAAGGCCAGAGGTTGGGAGTTGCACATTAGCCTGGACTACATAGGAGAGCCCAGTCTTGAAGAACCAAAGTGAAAACAAACGAACAATGCATGGGGAGAAAAAGCAAGTGCAGAGGTGGGGTTATCTGCAGCAGACGCCCAACACACATGGTTGTCACACCACCAGCCAACATTGTGTCCTCTGTGAGAAGCCACTGGTAGAGAAAAATCACATTTCATGTAATGCATATGTGACAAAGATATAGAGTGGGGCCTGGTGGCACAGGTCTGCAATCCCAACTATTTGGAAGACTAAAGCAGAAAAGCTGCAAGTTCAAGGCCAGCTGGGCTGCAGAGTGAGCTCAAGGCAAGCTGGCAACATAGTAAGAGCCTGTCTCAAAATTAAAAGCACAAACAACAGTTGGACATACAGCTCAGCAGAGCACTTTCCCAGCCCAGGGAGACTCAATCCTCAGTGCTAGGGGAAGAAAAAAGAAAGTTGATAGTTCTGAAGTATAGCAATCACTAGAAGCAAAGCCTGGAGGGCTTTTTGTTATTTTTCATTTAATCTATTATTTTTGTTTTGTTTTGTTTTTTGAGACATGACACAGATTAGAAATGCATTCTAGAGCCAGAGAGATGGCTTAGTGGTCAAGAGCGCTAGGGTCTCCCCCCAGATCTGTGTTTGATTCCCAGTACCCATATCACTGCCTCACAAGGATCTCGAATTTCAGTGCTGTCGAATTTGATACCCCCTTCTGGTCCCTTCTGGTACTGCATGCATATGGTGTAGCACACACACACACACACACACACACACACACACACACACACACACACACAATAAATATTGGGCTGGAGAGGTGGCTCAGCCATTAAAGGCTATGCTCACAACCAAAACTATAAAAATAAATATTTACTGAAAGAAATAAACATATGGAGATGCTTCTGAAGGAGGACCTGTCCGTTTAGTTTAGGTATTGCTACAGTGTTGCAAAGCAATACAGCCCACTGAAGGAACAAAGATGTGCTTATTGGTATCTGTAGAGTGGCAAGGCCATCTTTTGCCTCTGAGTCAAACTCATTCAGGAGTCAGAGCTCCAAAGCAGGAGGACCAGATGCATGCTTTACAGTGCCCAGTGCACAAAGGGAAAATGGAGTCCCCTTACTAAAAAATTATTAACAAATTATTTCAAGGCCAAGCATGGCATCTTCATTCACACAAGACCCTCTGCAAATCCAAAAGTCACATGTGGGTCATGCCTGTAGCACATATGGTTTTAGCTGAGTTCACTTTGGGGCAGACCTGGCTAAGACAACAGAACAGTTCACCTCCAGTCCACATGTTAGCCCTGGGCCAGTTAGGCTGAAATATCATTTGTTAAAGCACAGGGAACAGGCGTGCAAGCAGTTTTCAAATCTCTGCATGGTGGGTTGGGGAGGGCAAGAGTGCTTACTCTGCAAGCATGAGTGCTTGAGTTTGAATCCCAGCATCCATGTTATAAAAGCCAGCTGTGGCCACCTGTGTCTATAACCTCAGATCTGAGAGGCAGAGTCAGATGGAGCCCCAGGATTTGCTGGCAAACCACTGTGTTCTAATGGCAGTCTGGCTCAGTGAGATTCTGCTTTAAGGCAACACCGCCCAGAACAATAGAACACATAGACCTTCCAACATCCTGCTTTGGCCTCCGAATGCAGACACGTGGGCATGTACACCCGCTGCACGTACCATATATATACGTACCATACACACACGTACCATACATATGCAACACACATCATCTCTGGATGCCTGAATTTGCTGGCATCTCGCTGGGCCTTGGCAGGCCGTGTGACCAGCAGCTCAGGGACGGGAAGGTGCTAAAAACAAACGGCACAAATGCAAGGATGTCCCTGATCCCTCTCAACCACTCAGAAACATGTCTGAGTGCCAAGCTGCCTCGTGCTTTGCTTGCTAGGGAGGGTTCCTGTTAACAGTCCGAGGCCTGATTTGAAGCAGGCATTGAAGGTGGTGAAGACAGTTAGCACTGCCTCCTCCCCAGAGGGTGCTCCTTCTCCAAGTGTTCCGTGAAGCACTGGGTAGTGTGACTCACGCTTTTTCACACCAACGCGCATTAGCTGTCCAGCGGGGACAATGCTCATGGGAACAATCAAATGGAAAGAGGTTACAATTTCTGTATAGCATTAACAATGCCAAAGAAACCACAGGCCTGGTCCTTGTCATTGTCAGAGATGGGAAGACATGTTATCTCTGATTTCAAGTGGTGTGTCAACACGCTGCGGTCAGCGGCTTGGAGAGACAGGCTGGCATAATAGGACATTCAGTACCGAGGATAAGACACCAGGAAATTGAACTTGATGCAGCTAGGAGGCTTTGGCAGCCGTGCGAACACTTTCCAAACACTCAGCTTCTTTGTTCTTTGGTAAAGAAAAGACACATTATTTAATGTATTAGGGGATGTATTTAAGAACAGTACAAAATACCAGGAAATGTGAAGGAGTTCTTTCCAGTGATGAACCCAAACAAAAATACACTAGAAACTTACTTGCTCCTAGCTACCTGCCTGGTTAGGTGTGAGTGAGGTGTGTCCTCAGCTGTTAATGAAAAGCAGTCTTCCATGGAACCCACCACTATTTCTTGGCTGGTATAGAACCAACTGTTGGGGCCATCGAGCATTTGCTGCCTCATTTAAAAGCAAAGAGTTGTTAATACATTCTAATTTAATAGAACAAATGAGATCTGTCATTAGCCAAGACAAAGGCACAGAGAAAAAGACAAAGGTAGGTGTAAACAGATGTATACACACACACACACACACACACACACACACACACACACACACACACAGTAAAAAAGAATCTACTTTCTAATCCTGGCCAGTCCTCAAGTTCAGAGCCTTTCCCTACGCAAATTATATATTCCTTTCTTCAAAAATTAGCCATAGGGTGCTTAATTCTCCTGGTTTTAGAAGGCAGAAGGACAGTGTCTCACCCAGCCAGGACACATGGGGCTCTGTAATTGATTAGCTTAGCAGAAGCCCAGGGAAAAAGATCTCACTCCCACATTATTGTGCATCTCACCTTGGCTTTCTCAGAGACCTCCTTGGGAAGAAGATCCCAGATCATTCAGCACCATGCTTTGCCCTGTGGACTTTTGGGAATCTCTGACCCACTCACAATTCTCCTTCTTCTTTGGGGGCAGTGATGGACTTATATGCTAAAGTGTATATGGACATAAGTATTCTTTTATCTGTTATTTTGGTGAAATGTGAGCAGATTGTGAGGAGTAGACACCAAAATACAGGTCATGGAAGCTTGAGACTGTCATAGGAGTCTTGAAGACAGCAGACGCGGCTGTTCATTCTTGACATTGAGCCTCTCTGGCTGCAGACAAATATTCTCACAGTTACTCATATTCTAACCAGTGCTCAACTTATTAAAATTATGAATCTAAAACCCCAGTCTCTTCTAGACCTTTTACATCATTCCCAGATTCCATTGCTACACTAATAAATTCGATCCGTCTCATCTAAAGCTAATGACCTTTTTATTTGTTCTCTCATGTAGCTGACTTGGCTTGTAAACTTGACTTAGCTTGTAAATTTCTCCTAAATATTAAAATCATTTACAAACTTGATTAATAAGCATCTCCCCGACATTGGCATTTTAACTACAATTACAAATTTAAGACTTTTAAGTGTTTCAGATAGCTAAACTTACAATTCAACAGATACTGCTAAATGCTTAACACAATTTACAATCTTCAAGAGACTGTAATTACTAACTTGGAAGTTTCAAACACTCAGTTTTACTCTAAGTCAATCAAATTCTCCTAAAATATTTTTTTAAGATTTATTTATTTATTTTATGTACAGCATTCTGCCTGCATATGTGACTGCAGGCCAGAAGAGGGCACCAGATCTCATTACAGGTGGTTGTGAGCCACCATGTGGTTGCTAGGAATTGAACTCATGACCTCTGGAAGAGCAGTCAGTGCTCTTAACCACTGAGTCATCTCTCCAGCCCCTCCTAAAATATTTTTAATAAAATCACAAATATTTATGTTTCGTTTTCTTGAAACAGGATCTTGCTATGTAGCCCAGGTTGACCTTGGTAGGTATCCCAGGCTAGTCCTAAACTCATGACTTCCCCCTGTTATAGCCTTCCTTGGATTACAAGTGTATGCCACCATGCTGGACCACAAATCTCCTATCAGTCACTTTCTTATTCAACCATGCTCCCTTCACCTCCCTGGAACCAGTCAGCTAATAGCTGTGAGAGGGAACCTGCTCCCCTTGTGCCCATTGCATGTGGAGGTCAGAGAGTTGGTTCTCTCCCTCCATCTTCCATGTGGTTCTGGGTATCAAACTCAGATCCTGAGGTTTAGTGGCAGTGCATTGACCCACAAAGCCATCTCAC
This sequence comes from Rattus norvegicus, assembly GCF_021556685.1. Classification (NCBI taxonomy): domain Eukaryota; kingdom Metazoa; phylum Chordata; class Mammalia; order Rodentia; family Muridae; genus Rattus; species Rattus norvegicus. Next base: position 190,515,445 of record NC_141534.1, read on the forward strand.
TGGCCCAAAAGTATTATTTGTCTATTGTGGTAAGATGCATGTCACATAAATTACTTAACTGTTTTATGTTTCCAAAGCATTCTGGCCCCTTATCTTTTCCCCACTTCTATTTAACTGTCTAATTGTACATGTTAGAAACTGTCTTCATGAAGGTTTCTATTACTGGGATAAAACATCATGACCAAAAGTAACTTGGGGAGTGCCTTAGGGTTCCATTGCTATGAAGAGACCCAATGACCAAGTCAACTCATACAAAGGCAAACATTTTATCATCAAGGCAGGAGGCATGGCAGTGTTCAGGCAGGCATGATGATGCAGGAGCCAGTAGTTTTACATCTTTATCCAAAGCCAGGTGAATACTGGCATCCTCAGAGAACTAGGAGGAAGCTCTCTTCCTGAATGGGTGGAGCCTGAGCATAGGAAGAGACCTTAAAAGCCCACCCCCACACTTCCTCCAACAAGGTCACATCTTCTAACAGTACCACTCCCTGTGGGCCATGCATATGAATGGCCACCACAGGAAGAAAAGGTTTATTTCAGCTTACAGTTTGTTAGTCCATCATCCAGAGAAACTGGGACAGGAATTCAAGGTAGGGACTAAAGAAGAGGCCATTGAGGAATTCTGCTTACTGGATTGCTCCTTATAGTTCGCTCAGTTTGCTTTCTTATAACACCCAGTACTATCAGTCCAGGGGTAGCACTGCCCACAAAAATGGGCTGGGCCCTCTATATCAATTGTCAATCAAGAAAATGAACTACAGGCTTATCCACAGGCCAGTCTAGTGGGATATTTTTCTAAATTGAGATTACCTCTTCCAAAATGACTCTAGGTTATGTCAAGTTGACATAAAACTAGGTAGCATAGAACCAATTAGCAAATGATGTGGTGAAGTTTTTTGTTTATTTATTTGTTTTTATTTTTGTTTTCGCTCCCTACTGTCTTAGCTACCTATATTTGGGCCATAGTATCGCTTTCCTTCTTCTTAAGTAGAATTGTCCATGAACCTCAATAGGCCAATTTCTTTACTTTAGCCTTGGGTTGTACCCTCTCCCTCCACTTATTAAAGTATGTTGCTCTGAATATCATCCCATTCTTCTCTCTTCATCAGCTGTTCCCTCTATAAGATTTCCATCAGCATCCAGAAGTTCTGTCTTTAAAAATACACACACCTTTAATCACAGCATGTGGGAACCAGAGGCAGGCAGATCTCTGAGTTCGAGACCAGCCTGGACTACAGAGTTCCAGGTCAGCCAGGGCTACACAGAGAAACCTTGTCTAAACAAACAAACAAACAAACAAACAAGAAATACCAAAACAAGCCTAACCTGCTGTGGTGACACATGGCTGTAGTCTCACCACTTGAAAGGCTGAGGTGAGAGAGCTAAGACTTTAAGTCCATCTTCCTCTATATAGCAAGTGTGAAGCCAGTCAATCTCAAGAGACAAATAAACAAAAAGTACAGCAAAGAAACAACAAAAACAAACCAAGCATCCTCTGGATTTCCTCCTCCCTCCTGCTGCTAGTCAGTGACAGAACACATTCCTCCAGAGAGCTGACCCCACTTGCTCCCTTCACCTCCTTCCTGCCTGTTCTCCCATTCTTTAACTCACTCTAATACTGTCCTAGGAAACTTACTTCCTCCCTCTGGTGGTTTGAATATGCTTGGCCCACAGGAATTGGTACTATTAGGAGGTGTGGCCTTCTTGAAGGAAGTGTGGGGGTGGGCTTTTAAGGTCTCCTCCTATGCTCAGGCTCCATCCATTTAGGAAGAGAACTTCCTCCTAGCTGCCTGACGATGCCAGAGGATGTCTTCCTTCCCAGCCATATTCCTCCACATGAGGCAAAGGGCACACTGTGCTAATATCTAAGAGCATCCTCAGTTATCACTTAGGGTGGCTAGAACTCTGAATTTTCTGTCTAAATCAGCATTTCTCAACCTGAGGGCCACAACCCCCTAGAGGGTCAAATGACCTGTTCACAGGGGTTGCATTTTGGATATCCTGCATATCAGATGTTTATATCACCATTCATAACAGTGGCAAAATTACAGTTATGAAGTAGCAATGAAGTAATTTTATGGTTGGGGTCACTACAACATGAGGAACTATATTTAAAGAGTCACAGCATTAGGAAGGTTGAGAACCACTATTGTTCTAAATGGTTCCAAGTGTCTCAGGGCCCAGGGAGCAATATTTCCCATACCTAATGGCTGTGGTGTATATCCAGACCTAAAAGATGTCTGTTTGCTGAGCTGGTACTTGGAGAAGTGCATGTAGATGAATTTTACATGAAATGAGAGAAAGAAAGAAAAAAAGGAAGGGGCAGTCCAGTTGGGGACCAGCTTTTGCTGCTTTGATCCATCCTGATGAGGCCCTTAAGGAAATGAGGAAGTATAGTGTCTTGGTTAGGGTCTTATTGCTGTGAACAGACACTATGACCAATATAAATTTTGTAAAGGACAACATTTACTTGGGGCTGGCTTACAGGCTCAGAGGTTCAGTCCATTATCATCAAGGTGGGAACATGGCAGCATCCAGGCAGGCCTGGTGCAGGAGGAGCTGAGCTCTACATCTTCACCGGAAGGAAGCCAAGAACAGACAACATCCCCAGGTAGCTAGGAGGAGGGTCTCCAAGACCACCCCCACAGTGACACACTTCCTCCAACAAGGCCACACCTTCTAATAGTGCCACTCCCTGGGCTAAGCATATGCAAGCCATCACATACAGTTTTGAAGCTTGCCTCCTAAATATATATGATAAATATTTATTTGTCAGAGTAGGACAACAGCTATTTGCTTGCTTGGTAGCACTGATATTTAGACCTGTAGAAGTCTATATACATGTGTCCTAGGACCCACTCCTGATGTCCACACCAATCCTATTTTCCCAGTTCCTAACTCCCAGCAAAGGTGGCCAAGTGCCTTCCCCAAGTTTGTCTAGGGGCTGAGTCTTAGATGCCATCCATCAGCATTTGACCCAATAAACCAGTCTTCCCAGGCCCCTCCCACTCTGGATTCGCCTCCTATTCTTCCCAGTCCTTCCGTTTCCACTCTTCTCTCCACTTACCATAAATATCAGGTCCTGGGGGCCATCTTCAGACTTCAATTTCTTTGTGTGGAAGGGTTCTGTCTGGTCATCTCAACCATAGGCTTGAGACACTACTAGGTTCCCATTGATCATCTCTACCTGCCTGGCTAATAAGCATCCCACAGCTCACAGATCCAGTGGAGAGTTCTTGATATATCCCCAACAAACGTTTCCTTTTTCCACGCTTTCATTCCCATTGTCTTTTCCCACTCAAGAAATTTCACCATCTACCTAGGTGCTTTGCTCACACCTCAGCAAGTTCTGGATCCCCATCACCTTGCACACTGTTTTGTATGCCTGTGTCACTCTGATTAAACAGTGACTCAAAGAACAACCGAGAGGAGGAAAGGAAGGTTTGGCTCATGGTTTTTAGGGGTTCTAGCCAAGGTTCCTGCTCCCTATGTGCTTGGGCAGGACATCATGGTAACAGGACTATATTGCACAGTAACATTTACCTCATGATGGACCAGAAACAGAGAGAGACCAAGACAGGAAAGAAGGAGAACAAAATGTATTTCCTCCACCCTCCAGTGATCTACTTTCCCCCACTGGTTTCTATCTCCTAAACTTTCCTAGAAATTTCTTTTTTTTTTTACATTTATTTATTTATTATGTATACATCATACAGCTTTCTGCCTGCATGTATGCACCTGCAGGCCAGAAGAGGGCACGAGACCTGATTATAGATGGTTGTGAGCCACCATGTGGTTGCTGGGAATTGAACTCAGGACCTCTGGAAGAGCAGACAGTGCTCTTAACCTCTGAGCCATCTCTCCAGCCCCCCCCTTTTTTTTTGTTCTTTTTTTGGAGCTGGGGACCGAACCCAGGGCCTTGCGCTTCCTAGGTAAGCGCTCTACCACTGAGCTAAATCCCCAGCCCCTAGAAATTTCTAAAGCAGGAAACTACACAACCTCAATACTGGAAAGGCTATAGTAGGAGGGTTAAGAGTTTGTAGTCTAGGCTGTACAGAGACCCTGTCTCAGAACCAAAGCCAGGCCTGTCTCCTAGCCACCCACTGATCTCCATACTGCTGTCATGTTCTAAGGTTGTCACCTGGCCTATTTGTGTCTCCTTCAGTCTGCTTCCACCCATCCTCCTCCTCCTCGAAGCAGCCCCACAGTCATTTAAAATCATAAATCAAATCACGTTAGCACTCTGCTTAAAAGTCTTCCATTGACTTCACGTTGAAAACGAAATATAAACCCTGAATGTGGTCTACAAGCCCCTGCTGGAGGTTCCAACAACAGTGCTCCCTGACTAGTCTTTATTTTCAGCACAGGGGATTATATTTCATGCCTTCTGCATGCTAGATGGGTGTTCTGCTACTGAGCTACACATGGTCCTAGATGACCCTTCAATGATCCAAGCTTGCTCTGTCCTCAAAGTCCTCCTGATCTCTCTTTTTAATCCCCTATGTCTGGACTGTGTTGCTCATCTGTGTTTTGTTCCTTCATGCATTTTAGATGTAGGTTTAAGTATCACCTCTTTGAAGAGGTCCTCAATCCAACCCCACCCAACTACTTTATGACGTGCTTGGAAATCATGTGTGTTTAGACATGCATGCATGCATGCGCGTGGAAGACAGAGGCTAATACTGGGTCTCTTCCTGTCTTGCTATCCGTATTGTTCTTTGAGACATCTCTCAGTGATCCCAGGACTCATCAGTTCAGTTAGACTAAGCAGCAAACACTAGGCATCTGCCTTCCTCTTCTGCCACCAGCACCAGAGTTATAGGTGCCCACCACCTGGCCTTTACATGGGTGCTGGAGATTCGGCACTATACTGACTAAACCAGCTTCCCAGCCATCCCCGTCTCCCTCCCTCATAGCTCCTAAAAAAGAATTGTATTAAAGAGCTGGGCTTTTACTCAGTGGTAGAACACCCATTTACCACACAGAGGCCCTGTATTCTGTCCTAGCACAGCAACATTAAAAATAAAAGCTCATTCTATTCCGCATCTGTGTGCAATTTGCCCCATTAAAGCATAGACTTCAACTCCCCTAAGGCCTATGACCTCCCCAGCCATGAGCTTTGAGTATGTTTACAGGAACAGTCACAAACTCCCTTCTGTGGAGCAGACCTCAAAGCCAATGAGAAAGTGGTTAGTTACCCCGTTACCTTCGGGTCACGATTGTACTGGTGCACACACACTTCCTGGAAGGTTGGTGTTGTAGCATACAGGGTCTAGTGCTGGGCAAGGCTGTCTACGTGCTTTCTCCCTGAGGTGGGATGCAGAGCACCTTCCACCACAAGGAAAGCCAGCAGCGAGGAGGCTGCCCAGTTAGTTCCAGATTGATTTCTTTATGTCTTACAACCACAGTATATGATGGAGAAACATCATCTTTTAAAAAATGTATTCAATTTAATTTTATTTTTTACTTATTGACTTTACATCCCACTCACTGCCCCCTCCTGGTCACACCCTCACACAATCTTTTCCTCATACTCCCTCCCCTTCTCCTTTGAGCGGGTGGAGCCCCCCTGGGTATCCCTGCCACCCTGACACTTCAAGTCTCTTCGAGGCCAGGTGCTTCCTCTCCCATTGAGGCCAGACAAGGCAGCCCAGCTAGACAAACATATTCCACATACAGGAATAGCTCCCGTTCCAGTTGTCCAGGTGAAGCTGTATATCTGTTACATATGTGTGGGGAGGCCAAGGTCCAGGCCAAGTATGTTCTTTGGTTGGTGGTTCAGACTCTGAGAGCCTCAAGGGTTCAGGCTAGTTGACTCTGTTGGTCTTCCTGTGGAGTTCTTATCCCCTTTGCACTCCAGAATCCTTCCTCCTATTCTTCCATAAGAGTCCCCAAGCTCCATCCACTAGTTGGCTGTGGATGTCTCTATCTGTCTGAGTCAGCTACTGTGTGAAGCCTCTCTGAGAACAACTTGTTCCTGTTTGCAAACATAACAGAGTATCATTAATAGTGTTAGGGATTGGTGCTTGGGACCATGGGATGGGTCTCAAGTTGGGCTGGTCATTGTTTGGTCATTCCCTCAGTTTCTGTTCCATTCCCGGTGCCTGCGTTTCTTGTAGAGAGGATAAATTCTGGGTTGAAAATTCTATAGGCAGGTTAGTATCTCTATCGCTCCACTGGAGTTCCTGCTGGCTATAGAACATGGTTCTTCAGGTCCTATATTCCCAATGTAGTGAGTGACAGCTAAGGTCACTCCCATTGATTCTTGGGTTCCTCCCTTATTCCAGGTCTCTGAAAAGACATTATCTTAAAGGAATACAGTAGAGAGAGGTGACTTTCCCTGGCTTTCCCATATGTGCTTGTAGGCACACACATCCACATACCCACATGCGTACAACAACAACAACAACAACACACACACACACACACACACACACACACACACACACACACACACCAAACATCGTTCTTTTTAAAAGAACAAAGGAAAAGGGATTAGTGTTCCTGAGAAGGAGAATGCAATTACAGTGGAAAGTTCCAAAGTAGAGAGGCAGAGAGAATCCAGAATAACAAGACCAGATGACCTACAGCTACACCACAGTCCACAAATCTCACCAATATCACTGAACAAAGGCAGAGACTGGATGGTTCCAACTATACAGAATGCAAACACTTACTGTTGGGAAGAGCAAGGATCTGCAAGAAGACCCAGCGAGTCTTTATTCAGGTGCTACTACTAATCAGTGTGTTTTCTCTGTGAACATTCATGAGACTATAGACACATAGCACGTGTGTTTTCTTTACCAATGTTACATGCCAATGAGGTTCTTAATTAAGAATCCATCTTACTCCTCAACACCTTATATAATGCCTGGCACATTGTAGGGTGTGTGTGTGTGTGTGTGTGTGTGTGTGTGTGTGTGTGTGTGTGTGTGTGGTGTATGAACAGGTGAATGATTAAACTAATTTGTCTCTGGTCTGGGGAGATGGCTCAGTGGTTAGGCACACTTGCTGCTTTTTGAAAGGACCTGAGCTTGACTCTCAGACCCACTTCAGATGGCTCACAACTGCTCATAGCTCCAGCTTTAAGGAATCCAATTCCTCTTTTGGCTTCTAGAACCACACATAGCACACACACCCAGACACACAGAAACAAAAAAAAGCAAATCTTTCTTTAAGATGTTAAAACAAATGAATTTCTGGAATCAGTCATCCCCACCCCCAATCTCTTCTTCCCTTGTGGTACAGGGAAGGGAACACAAGACCTTGCTTGTGTCAGGCAGGCACTCTGAGCTACATGGTGGCCCTTCTGTCCTTAAGACAAGGTCTTATGTAGCTGGCCTCACATTGGTGAGCTTCCTTCCTGAACCTCTGAAGTGCTGGGATGACAGGTGTGTGTGATACTAAGCCTGGCTGTGTCTCTGTAGTCTTTTTTTTTCCACATAGAAGTTTTAATGAGAGTAGAGTAGGAGAGGAGAAGTGGTCGGCCATGGGCACGTGGCGGTTGGGGGGTATGGGGGGCTAGAACAGAGAAGAACAAAGAGCAAGAGGGGGAAGAGAGGGTAAGAGGGAAGAGCGTAGTCTTTTTTTTAATGTGTTCTTTTATGTATTAAAAAATATGGAACGCTTCATGAATTTGCACGCCATCCTTGCACAGGGGCCATGCTACTCTTCTCTGTGTCGTTCCAATGTTAGTGTATGTGCTGCCGAAGCAAGCATGTCTCTGATGTTGTGTTGGATTTGGTCCCTTTTGATATGGTCATCTTGAAAAACCGAAGCATTGACCAGTTTTGGTGTTATTCCCATGTTTTAAAGAATCCTTGACCTTTCTGTTTGTATGAGGATAATAACTCACCCCACGGACATTCAGATGGCTTTAGGATTTAGCATCAAGGCATCAAGCAAAATAAGAACGAAAACTGGCTGCCAAATTTGGCAAATGCAAGATCTTGATGGTGTTACTGGAAGCCACATCATGGGGTCGGAAGCAGCAGATGCCAGACTGCAGTAGTCTGAAAGGAAAGGAGCTGTAAGGCTCTGCAAATGAACGGAATGCTGGCCCAGTGTGCCGCCCAGCAGAAACAGCTTTGCGTAGCCGGAAGGAGTTGCTGGCCTCTGTCTCCTGCTGCAATAAAATAAAGAGAATAACGACACATATTTCAATATTTCCACTTCAAATTTTATTTCTGTTTTAGTTTTTAGTATTTTTATTTCTTGGGCTGGGGTCTTGTATAGCCAAGACTGGCCTTGAACTCACTACATAGTCAAGGATGGACTTGAACTTCTGATCCTCTGCCTCCTCCCACGGTTACAAGTGTGGGCCACCACACCCAGTTTATTCAGTGCTAGAGACTGAACTGAGAACTTCATGTATGACCCATAAACACTCTACCAACTAGTGGATTCCTGGCCCTTTGTGTTCAGTGTCTGTGTGAGCCTTTATCGTATGAGACGAAAACGACAGGAATTTTCCTGCTTTTGGGGAATCAGCAGACCAGACTAGTTTTATTATATCCTTTAACCATTCCTGTGAGTACCTGTTATGCCAGCCTCTGCATTTCTGTGTTTATTGGTTTTGCTGTTGGTTGTTCTGAGGTTAATTAGCACAGTCTAGCCTAGAACATAATCCCCCTGCCTCAGCTTCTAAAGTGCAACAGTTTCAGCCACATGTCCCGCAAGAACACTGATCACTCTTGTGTTTGTTTTAAATTTTAAAACAAGGAGGTGGCAGCAGCACCACACGCCTTTGATCCCAGCACTTAGGAGGCAGAGGCAAGGGGATCTCTGAGTTCTCTGGTCCACCGAGAGGGTTCCAGGACAGCCAGAGCTATGCAGAGAAACCCTGCCTTGAAAAAAAAACAAAAACAAAACATAAGGAAGGACCAATTGTTTGTTTGCTTGTTTGTTTGTTTATTATAGAACAGAGTTTATTCAGAGCATGGGGAGGGGAGTCAAGAGGGTGGTAGAGGCAGAGAAAGAGAGAGAGGAGTAGAGAAGTAGAGGCCAGCCATGAGCACATGGAGAGAGGGGGGAAAGGGAGAGAGGACAGAGCAGGAGCAGGAAGGATCTTTTAATGTGACCATCTTGCCTGCATATTGTCTGTGCACCATGAAGCAGGGATTGGACTCTCTAGAGCTGGAGTTGCAGGTCACTGTGTGAGCCTAATTGTGGGTGCTGGGTATTATTAAATCTAAGTGCTCTAGGAGAGCAGCCAGTGCACTTCTTCTCTCTTACTTTTCTCTCATACAACACACTGTGAGTGCAACCTCCCCTTCCTACCTTTCTCCCAGTTCCCTCACCACAGACACACACACACACACACACACACACACACAGACACACACACTCACACACACACACTCACACACACATACACACATACACACACACAGACATACACACACACTCACTCACACACACACAGAGACACACACACTCACACACACATACACACATACAAACACACAGACATACACACACACTCACACACACACTCACACACTCACATACACAGAGACACACACAGACACACACACACACACACAAACACACACCTGCCCTCTCCCCTAGATCTGCTCTTAACTGCTGAGTCACTTCTTCAGCACCTTAATTGATTTTTTAAAAAAGTGATATTCTTTCTTCAAGAAGATAAAAGCTAAAAGATATAAATTCTGACGCCTCGATTTATGGACTTTGCTAAGTGGCATTCCTCTTAGACAATAATGTAGAAAAGAGAACCAGGAAGGGTAACACAGGCAATGTCCCATCAGCCCCACGCTAGGCAGGACCTTAGAAATCACCCCGTTCTGCAGCTGTCAGCGATGTTCACAAAAAGAGCAGTTGCATAAGGTGACTCATGAAACCTATGATCCAGACGAGCCGGGCTCTGCAGTGGAGTCCCCAATGAGCCCAAATAAGCCATGAAATCACGGCACCGGGGATGTCAGACTGTCTCCTTTCCTGCATCATAGGTACAGATGTGCGTTTCTTCACTGCTCGCAAGCGCCATCACTCGTTTGCATTTTGGGGCTGTGCTGGATAGTGGATTTTTTTTTGTTGTATTTTTCTTTTTGTTTGTTCATTTTGTTTTGTTTGAGACAAGGTCTTACTGCCTTGGCTGGCCTGGAATTCACTGTGTAGACCAAGCTGGCCTTGAACTCACAGAGATTCACCTGCTTCTGCCTCCACAGTGCTGGGGTTAGAGATATGTGTGGGTACGACCTGACCCGCTCCCTCAGACTTCTGCCACTGTGACTCTATGCCAATGGTCAAGGATTTCATACCAGCAAAGGGAAAGGAAACTATGACAGGGCCTTGTATAAAAATTGTGTTTGACATTAATAAGTTAGCACTCACCTGGCAGCTAAAATCTTAGACTGGGTAGCCTGACTCCAAAGACCTCTTATCCACTGCACCCAGCTGCCTGCTCTGGGATCCTCAAAACCAACTGTCATGTTCTGCAGACCAGCAACTTCCAAAGCTTCCAGGCTCTTTCCTCCCCAACTTGTCCTCCTCCCCCACCGCCCCCCAAAACCCTATACATTTAAGTTCTCAGTAAGTTTAACTCTGTAGTGGTTATACTTTAACTAACTCTATTGCAGTTAAAACACTGTTTGAGTTGATTTTTTTTTCTATTTGTGTTCCTTTACACTTAGCAAGAGCCCCAGACCAAAGGTGGGCTATATTTTAAGTATTAATGAAAGCATTTTCTTAGGGTTTTCATGGCTATAAAGAGACACCATGACCAAGGCAACTCTTATAAAGGACGGCATTTAATTGGGGCTGGCTTACAGGTTCAGAGGTTCAGTTTAGTATCATAATCAAGGCAGGAAGCACGGTGCTAGAAACAGAATAGTGCTTCCAGGCAGCTAGGAGGAGGGTCTCAAAGCCCACTCTGATAGTGACACACTTCCTCCAGCAAGGCCGCACCTCCCAATAGTGCCACCCTCTGGGCCAAGCATATTCAAACGGCCACAGCGGTCACATTCTTCCCTTTGCTATAATAGACTTTCTTGAGGGAAAGGGATACAGGCAGAGAGGTTGCACCAGGAATCGCTTGCGGTGCCTGCATTTCATGTGAAAACACACTTGGGCTGTGTCTGAGGTGGCTCATCTGTAATACCTTCATTTCTCAGGTGTGGACACTGAGGCCCAGAGAGGTGATGTGATTTGCCTAAAGTCATGCAACTAGTGGCAGAACCAGGCCTAGAAGCCAGGTGTCCTGGATCTCAAGATACCCCACTGCCTGAGGAATGGAACAGGTAATGTATCTCAAAGTGGGGGATATGGAGGAGTCCTTGCAGCCTGAGGTGTCTGATATGCACTGAGTCAACAGAGGAAGCAGCCACTCACGAACCTGACATGTTGAGTAGGGTTGATATCAAAGATTTGAAATTCAGGCCCTAAGACCCAAAGACAGAAACTAAGACCCATACCCCCATAGCCGACATCCCCTTCTGAAGGTGGTTTTCCTCTGGTCAGACACATGTCCATCTCCAAACAGTTTGGCCATGACATATCTGGTCATTCTGCTACTCTGGCTCTCATCAATGCAATGCACAGTGGATGCTTTGCAGTGGATGCATGGGGAGGTCAGAAGGGAAGGGAATAAATTGGGGGGTTCCTCTGGAGATCCAGGAGGAAACCAAAGACAAAAAGCTGGCTGGAGGGGTCTGTAGAGGTCCGCTGGTTAACAGCTGCTAACATTAGTCACTAGGAATGCTGTAAGGCAGACAGGAAGTAAAGCTCCACGACATGGGAAGGGAAGAAGGCTCTGGTTTCATATATTCCCACTTGTTTCTAGGGAGTTTCTTAAGCCAAGTATTAGCAAACAAAACCCACGTAGGTTATTATAAGTCAGATATAGCCTGAGTGTTAAGTGTAAGCCCTGATACCAGTCATTGATAATACGTATTCATATCTCTTAAGAGGCAGAAATACCTTTCTATCCACTCAGTGATCATTAGTTGAGAGCCCACCATGTGCAAGGCAGCTGGAATACATCAAGTGAAGTATACAAACATCTGGAGTTCAGTCAGAAGGAGGTTGCCAAATATCCCAGTCACTTGGAAAAGTTAAAGGGAGAGAAAGCTTAGGGGAAAATGATTCAGTTCAATACTATTGATTAAGGTAAAAGCTTCGAAAGAACTGTATTTGTAGATTGAGTTTGACTATGTCTGCTGGAGAATCTTCCAGGCTTAGTGGACAGCACGGAGGGCCTGCCTGAGCTGGCTCTCCTGATTAAGCAGACATCCCGGCATACACTGTGGCAAAGGCACCCTGGGGAAAGGCTGGCAGAACAGAATGTACAAAGGAACATCTTCAGCAGGTAGTCGGGCACCAAGGGATCGAGGCATTTTGTTACAGGTGTGTGGTTATACCCCCAGGGAGTCTAAGAGCATCTATCCACAGGGTGATTGTCAGGCAGGGTGTGAGCCGCAGGCACTGGGTAGTAATTGGTCACCAGGCTAGGGTCCTTGAATCACTTCCAACTCCTGGGAACAGAATGTTCTGTTCCATACAAAGTGTTAGAACAAGGGTTCAGGTAGAGGATAAAAGGGGAAAGTGACCTTGGACCTAGGGCAGAAGGCAGGGCTACAAGAGGCCAGTCATAAGCTTGAATTTGTATTCAAAGATATATATATATATATATATATATATATATATCCAGAAAGACTGAGCATACAAACTCTTACATCCCTCTTGAATAAGGACAAAATCTTTCCCATCCGCACTACTGCTTGACCTGGGTTACAGAGGAGGGAGGATGAGGGAGACCCCATCTCTATGCATCAGGCAGGAGGGGGAAAAGGAGGAGACAACACTTGTTGCTCCTTTTGTCTGTACAAATCCCCACTAGTCCTTTCACGGTTGCCATGGCAACAGTAGTCCTGAGAGTCCTTTTCATTAATTAACCCAGGTCCTCACTCCCAGTGCAGGCATACAGCCCTATTCTGTGCCTGTATCTCTGTCTGCCCACCTTGGGTATCCCTGCTACCCACCGTCATTCTCAATTGTAGCTTCCCTGACCCAGGAATCCATCCTCCACAACCCTGTCTTTCCCTTTTCCACATGCTCTGCCTTCCAGTCTCTACCACTGTGTTCCCTGTGGGGGTTTTCCTATCTCACTGGGCTTTGGGGCTTGGCAGGTCTTCTTAGTCGCACATCTCCACTATCCATCCCCATCAGTGGCTGCACTGTTCAGTTAGACTCTGGATAGCACTGTCTCTGCTCTCCTTCCTGCAGAGTCCAAGTCCCCGGAGTCAGTATCCAGTGGCTCTGCTCCATGGCCAGATGCTTGTGAATCTAGACAGATCCTTCAGTTTGGGGACAGAAGTCAGGTGCCTTACAATGTGCTCTCGTTAGACCTACTCTCGGGAGATGATTCTCCCAGGAGAAGAGGCGTTCAAAACAAGGGAAGCGATTCTAGTTATACATAGTGGAATAAAATATAAAACATAAGCCATTTTATGTCTGTTGTATGTCTGTTTGTACATATGTATGCATGTCTGTCTGTATGCATGTATGTATTTAACAGTGATAGGGATCAAACCCAGGGCCTCCAGCATGCTAGATAAATGCTGTGCCACCGGGTCACAGCCCAGCACATAGAATTTTCAAGTGTTTTGGTAGCTGTGTCTTCATTTAAAAATAGAAACACATGAAACTAATTCAACATCGCACCGAATCCAGAGCTTGTGAAACACCATGGCAACATGTGACCAATAGAAGCATTATTCAACTGCGTGTTCTTTTTAAGTCTTTGAAGCCCAGGGTTTTTGCTGCTGTTGCTGTTTTGTTTTGTTTTTATTTATTATCATTTATTTTTAGCTCTTAAAGCCCAGTTCAATTCTGATGCTCAACTTCCACTGGACAAGTCATGTATTATCTAACGTAGGTGCGCTCTGCTCCCGCTGTAGATGTGGATTTATCTACATTTACATCCGCAGTCAGAAATCACATACCCACGTTGTTCTAGATGTATGCTCACATCTTCCCAGTGGTAATTTAAATATCCAGTGAGCTTTTACTTCCTTTTTACTTCCCTCTTCTCCTCCCAGTTCCTCCCTCTCCACCTCCATTTTTCCCTCCAACCACCCCCCCCATCCACTCATCCTCCGTTTTTAGCCCTGGCATATCAAGCTGCAGTAGGACTAGGCACCTCCTCTCCTATTAAGGGTAGACAAGACAGCCCAGTAGGAGGAAAGGGTCCCAAAGGCAGGCAGCAGAGTCAGAGGCAGCCTCTGCTCCCACTGTTAAGAGTCCCCCCCCCAAAAGCCCAGAACTTTAACCCTCTCCTATGCATTTCCTCCATAGTGATCTTTTTTTTTCTTTTTTCTTTTTTCATTTTTTCGGAGCTGGGGACCGAACCCAGGGCCTTGCGCTTCCTAGGCAAGCGCTCTACCACTGAGCTAAATCCCCAACCCCACTCCATAGTGATCTTTGTCACAATTGTTTGACGTTGAAGCAGAAGCTTGTCCATTTCAGTGACAAGTCCAAACCGTCTCAAGCCACTGTCTCTGAATTGTGAGTGTGGGGTGCAAAGGAGGTTACATACATTGAAGACTAACTCCAAGCGTGTAACTACCAGCAATACATTCTTCAAATTGTTCTTGTAGCTTTTGCAGGAAATTAGCACAGTGTTGGCGATTGCCACTGAAAATGTTTCGTATACAGCTTCATTTTTTAAAAAAGATTTATTTATTAATCTGTTTATTTTATGTACATGGGTATTTTGTCCTCATGCTTGTCTGTGCCCCACTTGTGTGCAGTGCCTGTGAAGGAGAGAAGAGGGTGTAGGATCCCCAGGCCTGTTCCAGAAAACTGTGAGCTGCCTTGTGGGTTCCGGTAGTCTGGGTGGTCAGGAAGAGTAACCAGTGCTCTTAGCCACTGAGCCATTTCTCCAGCCCTGGGTTTATGTTTGAAAGTGCACAAAATCGTAGTTACTGGTTTGCATCATGAAAATTTAGATTTTAATATAAATTCCAATCCTTTCCTAGATAGGGCAAAATCATCTTTTTCTTTCCCTGTGAACTTCAGATTTAGCTTTGTATGTACTGTGATGATGGAATGATGGAAACACAAAACGGAAATCATGGTTATTTTCTGTCTTTGGCTAAAGAGTTCCTGGCAAAGCATGCCGTTTTGTTTCAAGAAAATCTTGAACTGGGACCGACAGTCCTGTGAGTCTTTGTGAAATCGCGCACAGTTTAGGCAACAAACGTTGGCACGGTCCCAGCCTCCCCATGTTCACAGCCTTGTATCTTTTCACAGGTTCCATACACTGGTGGTGATTCATAGCGCTCTACACACACACTGAACAGTTTTAGCAACTGTGTCCATGACACTTTCTAGTCTGCTCCCAAAAGCCACGGGGATATTTTGAGTCTATATCGTACCGTGGAACGAAGCAATAGAGGGAAACATCAGTTTTCCTCCTGTTTGGAGATCCCAATGAGTCTGCATTTCTGGAGCACCATCTGGCACGGCAGGAACAAAATTCTCATAGCTAACCGAACACTCTTCAATGCCAAATGTAAAAGATTACAGCAATCCCTTCCACGATTGTGAGTTGGCAATGCTTCCTGATAAATTTGGAAGGCATTTAGAGTGACAATATCCAACTTTAACTGGGCGGTGTCTTGGTTTCTTTTCTGTTGCTGTGATTTTTAAAAGGAAACAAAACAAAACAAAAAGAAACAAAAGTCAGGTGAAAAAAAAAGGCATTTAAGGGAGAAAGGATTAATTTCAGCTTACGGTTCACAGTCGTCGGGGTGGCAGTCCTGGCGATGGGAACTTGAAGCAGCTGTTCAAGGTTTGCCCACAGTCAGAAGAGTGTGACAGAAGTCATACTAGTGATCAAAGCATAGGGTCATTCTTTTGTGAGCAATGAATCCCTTGCCAAGGGAATAGCCCCACCCACGGTTAAAATGGGTTTCCCACATCAGTAATAAAGGTGATACCCCTCACCCCCTGAGGTGACCAGAGTCCCATCTCCCAGGTGATTCTACATTCTGTTGAGCTGTTGCTAATTAATACTAATAGCCATTAGCAGCATCTTAATGACACGGTTCGCTTAAAATGTACTGAGTTTTCACCTTTTAAATCAGTTTATCATTGATACATTCTTTTATTCTACAGAAAACTATCTGTTGGGCTTTTAAACATTGTTCACGTTCCCCTGTGGAGATGGCCACAGAGGCTGGACTGATTTTCATCCCCACAAGCAAAATCTAAGGGTCCCTTCTCCTCATTTCCAGCACTTGAGATTTAAAAAAAAATGAAAGGAAGCTAAAATTACAGTTTCATACTCACAGCAGCCACATTTGAAGTGCTGAGGGGCAATGTGGAGCTGCCCTCTGGCCAGCTCTGGTCCCCTGAGACAACAGTGCAGAGACAGATCCTCTGCTCAGTGTCCTTCCCTAAAGGGCTGCTGTCTGAGTAGGTGCTCAGAGAGGTTGGTGGGAAGGATATTCTGCAATGTCCTTGACAGCAGCCACTGACCAGAGCAATTCATATAGCTCTCACCTCACCTGACCATGTCCGAGCAATCGAACAACAATAAAGTCTGCTGTGTTATCTATTCTGAGGAACTTTAAGCCAGATTTAAAAATAGACACACAGCTAGATCGAAGATCTATTACTAGGAGGGTGGAGGGAAATCAAGTCGTACCATGTAACAACTTTTTTAATATTATACTTTTAAGATGAACGCCAGGGGGCTTGGTGGTTTAGAGCACCAGCTACTCTTCCAGAATACCTGGGTTCCATTCCCAGCACTCACAAGATGGTTTACAGCCATAACTCTGGTTCAAGGGGAACTGACCCCCTCTTCTGGCCTTCTTGGGCACTGCATACAGAATGTGCACAGACATACATTGTAAACAAAACACATATAAAATAACAATAAGCCTTCTAAAAAGCAAATGATAGGGCTGGAGAAATGGCTCGGCGGTTAAGAGCACTGACTGTTCTTCCAGAGGTCCTGAGTTCAATTCCCAGCAACCACATGGTGGCTCACAACCATCTGTAATGAGATCCAATGCCCTCTTCTGGTGTGTCTGAAGTCAGCAACAGTGTATTCACATACATGAAATAAGCAAATTAATCTAAAAAAAAAAGCGAGGGACAAATCATTAATAGGTAGTAAACACATAGATAAACAGGAAGCAGCCAGGGCACCTGGATGCTATGCATGTGAGATCAGAAGTTCAGTCTTCAGCACCCACTTAAAAAGCAGGGTGTGGCTGTGAATGACTGTAGTGTTAGCAGGCAGGATTTGCTGGCCAGGCTGCCACACAGAATTGATGAGCTCTGGGTTCAGTGAAGGATCCTGTCTAAAAAAATTAAGTGGTGTACAGTTGAGCAAGGAAGACATCTGACGTCAATATTCTCCTTAGTTAATTAGTTAGTCAGCTAGTTTTTGACTACTTGACACAGCTAGAGTTATCTGAGAAGAGGGAGAACATTTCTACCAGACTGGCCCATAGGTAACTCAGTAGAGCATCTTCTTGATTAATGATCGATGCGAGAAGGCCCCTGGGGTAGCCCTGAGTGATATAAGGGAGCAGGCTGAGCAAGCTATGAGAACCAAGCCAGTGTGAAGGGTTCTTTCACAGTCTCTGCTTGAGGTTCTGCCTCTAGGTTACTGCCTGAGTTTGGTTTCCCTCAAATGAGGTACTGCCAGGGGGATATACAAGCTGAATAAACCCTTTCCTTTTCAAGTTGCTTTTGGTCATGATCTTTATCCCAGCAATGAAAAACAAACTAGGGGAGTCAACCTCTGGCCTCTGTGCTTGACTGATGCATGGTGTGTACAGTGACCCAAACACTTGACGCATACATGCACACACGCACACACACACACACACACACACACACACACACATGCATGCATGCACACGTGCACACACACATGCATAAACGCCCAGGTGCACAGATGCACTCAAAGGAGTGGCTACCTCTGTACTTCTGTGGAGGGAGATAGACAACCCAGATCAACCTGGGTTTGATATAAAGTTAAGCCTTCAAGTATTACTCACATAATTAAAATTAACCTAGAAGAAGAAAGAACTTAAGGAAGGGGGAGTCATGACAGAAGCAGAGAGTTGAACAAAGAACCCAATTAAATAGAATTAATTGCAGCACGCATTATACGGTGGCTAAATAAGTTATCACATGGCACAATATTTAATGCAAATGTCAAAAGTAATTCTTCAAGGAGAAGATATACAAATTACATGGTGGCATCTCTATAAACTGAAAATAGGAAATGCCAGGCAGTGATCAAAACTAATTTATGAAACTTTTTGCCTCCAGTGCTTGCCTGGCTACAGGCCAGGGAACATATCCCAAGCTACTGTTGTTTCAGAAGCTCCCAGCCACAGGACCATTGGCATCCAGTCCTCCTGCTCAATATTTCCCAGCCTGCACAGTGGTTGTTCCTACAGGCTTCTTACAGGCTCAGGCCCTCTATTCCTTTTCCTCCTTCAGCCTTCTCTTGTCTCATTACTTAAGTGTATGTGTGGATAAGTGGTAATTGAGTCATAATACCCAAACAGCATAGCCTTTCTCTAGGGTGGGTATAGAGGAGGGAAAACGGCTAATAAAGCCTATAGGACATGCACGGATGAGTTTCATTCTTTAGTTCAAACCCAGAATTACCCTAACCCCTCCTGACACTGAATAAATAAATTAGTCGAGAACAATAATTAAATTAGAAGAGGCCAGAAAATCATCATGGACCCCATTGAAAAGCACCCTGAACTCAGAGCTTCTCGAAAGTGTTTTTGAGTTGAAAACACATCTTCTTCAGCTAGCCTTGTGGGCACTAAGCCCAAGGTGTGTGTCTGAGAATAAGGCACAAACAGACAGGTTATTAAAAATAGAACATTGTCAGCACAAGGACAGTATGTTCATGCTGCAAATGACAGGCAGAGGCAATGTTGACCTCGGGAAGGACGAAATTCGAGGCCACCCTGTGGAACAGCACAGACATAGCCTGGCAGACTAGATCCTCTCAAAGCTATCTGTGTTGTGTTTCCCAACCTGCCTAGTGCACAGCGAACCAGAGGTGCACAGAGAAGAGACAAAGGATGCTTAAAATAACCAGAATCCAAAGTAAGAGAAACAGAGCAGTAACCTTAGCTCTGGGGGAAGAGGGTGCGTATACAGAGCATTCTGCACAGAGTATTGTTTCACTGTGGAGAACACACACACACACACACACACACACACACACACACACACACGGCCAGTACAGTAACATTCACAGATGTCTACTAGTGAAAAAGCATAGCATTGAGGGATTGAGGGGAGAAAGAAGAAATAGATATTGGGCTGACAAAATGGCACCGTGAGTAAAGGTGCTTGCTGCCAAGCCTGACAACCTGAGTTCAGTCCCTGGAACCCACAAGAGGGAAGGAGAGAACTAATTCCCATGAGCTGTTCTCTGACCTCCACACATGCACCATGGTATATAAGCCTACACGCAGACACACAGGAATACGGGAATAAATAAATAAAAACATCTTGAGAATAGATGTTGTCCCAGGAGAGTGCAATTCTGTTTTTAAACTTCTTTACCATAACCAACACCCGTGTGTGCTGCAGGAGCAGTCCTGTGAGTTGCTTCCCTTTACATACCGGACACTGAGCTTTTAAAAGACTGTAAAATGTTCTCCTCACTCTGGAACGTGATAAGACACCTGATACACAACAGAGACCAGACCAATCAAATGGGATGTTTGGCAAAGATGATTCAAAAGGTGCTTTTTTAAATTTGCTTCATTTGATTGTAATTAAAGGTAGAGCATGAAGGGTAGGGAGATGGCTTAGTCAATGAAACAGTTCCACGACCTGAGTTTGATCCCCAGATCTCACATTCAGAAAACCTGCACATGAGCTAGAGCGATGGCTCATCTGTTAAGAGCACTGGTGGCTCTTGCAGAGGACCTGTATTCTGTTCCCTGCATCCACATGGTGACTCGCAGCCATCTGTAACTCCAGTATCAGGTAATCAGAAACCCTCTGGCCATGTCTTCCATGGGTATCAGACATATACTACATTGGCCCGCATGCAGACACTCATACATCATATAAAAACCTAAATAAAATAGAAAGAAAGAGAGAGAGAGAGAGAGAGAGAGAGAGAGAGAGAGAGAGAGAGAGAGAGACCAAGTTTCCTCTACTGGTCTCCACATGCAGGTACATGAACACCTACATGGGGAACCATAAACATGGGCATGCATACACAGAAACTTGAAGACATGTGTCTTACACTTTTCCTTGCTTTGAATCAGTTCTTGGATCCAGGAGCATGTACACAGTCATACACTGACTGAGTCCATTATACTAGATTAGCCAGAGGGAGCCACTCCAATGCCAACTGCAGCTTGAGACATCAAAGAGGCAAGCACCATTTTCCATGACAACCTTCTGGCAGGACTGGCATGCCCCTCCACAGCAAAATGCTTGTCTGACATCACAGGCGGTTTGATCCCTTGCACCTTAAAGCAAGTGAACAAGTGAGTCCCCTGACAAACTTGACCAGTGCACCAAGCGTTTATTATTTTTGACTTTGGCACCACTGAAACCATCCTCTGTCTGAAGCTAAGAGTTCTTGCCATTCTTAGACTTAGACAAAAAGAAAGAAAAGACAGGAATGTGTAAAGGTGCAGGCATAGTTTAATTTTCTGTTAAGTAGCATCTAACGTGTTTTCAGAGTAGTTAGAAAGTTTTAGAACTCTAGTTAGGACAAGTGAGGGAGCGCAGCAGATGAAGTCACTTATTTCAAAGGCAGACGATCAGTTTCAACCCTAGAATTCACATGGTAGGAGAGAGCCAACTCCTGCAGTCTTCTGAACTCCACCTACATGCCGTGGCACACACACCTATAGACACATATACCATATATACAACAATAAGAACTAAAAGCAAGTGTTTCACAACCTAAACCTCTTTAGATAAAAGCCCATGTTTTATATTCTAAAAATCCCTGGGTCCCACAGCCTGTACCTGAGAGTGCTCTGTTAGAGGCCACCGAGTTCATTGCCTTTCAAACTTCAAGTAAAGCTGAGGAAAAGAACAAAGTAATGTCCCACAGAAATGTTAACAATGTTGAAAAATCTAAAACCAAGCAAGAGATCAGCTATTCTTAGCTAGAGAGGACAAAATACAATGTCAAGATTTAAATAATGGAATTAACAAGTCCCAAGTGATAAGAACACACAAAGAGTGCACATCAAGAGTGCACATGCTCCTCAAACATACAGAATACACATAAACATGGAAATGTGTGAGGACAAAAAAGCCAAGTGGCCCCCGAGGCAGAAGAAGTTATAGAGTGAGGTGCTTGATAGCGGCAAACAACAAATTATATCAAGTTAAGTTTTGATCTGTGTACACGTGCGCATTTGCGTGTGCTCATGTGTGTGTGTATGCATAGTACCATGTGCCACAGAGGGGCACTGTGGAGGTCAAAAGACAGCTCTCTGGAGTCAGTTCTCTCCTGCCACCTTGTGGGATTAGAGATGAAATTTAGGTCTTCAGGCCTGTGTGCGGGCACCTTAACCTCCAAGCCATCTCACTGACCTGTAAGTTTTTATTTATTTATTTATTTTAAAGAAACCAAAATACAGACTGGAGAGATGGCTCAGTGGTTAAGAGCACTGATTGCTCTTCCAAAGGTCCTGAGTTCAAATCCCAACAACCACATGGTGGCCCACAACCATCTGGGACCCGATGTCCTCTTCTGGTGTATCTGACAGCTACAGTGTACCCATATAGATAAAATAAACAAATCTTTAAAACAATAAATCAAAATACTTACAAGTCTTGGGGGGAAAAATCATCCAAGGCCAGGCACAGTGATGCCAGCCTCTAATTGCAGCTCTCAGAGGACGAAGCATGAGGATCTTAGGTTCAAGGTCAATCTGAGTCCACAGGAAAATCCTTAGGACACTGAGAGTTATGGGGGCGGGGTAGAGAGGAGAATGGTCCATTCCTTGAGGAAACAAGATCTGCAGTTTCTATAGAAAATGAAAAATAAAGCATGGACCTTTCAAAACTGAAAAGATGTAGAGAGCTCTGTAACCAGGGGTAAAATCATAATTACATATTTTTATCATGAGAGAATGAAGATCGTTCTGACAGTGGGGTAAGGGCGTTTCTGTGGGTAGAGTTCTTACCACACACGCACGAGCATTGAAATTAGAGTCCCCAGTACTAACACAAACACCTAAATGCAGAGTGAGCATGACTTTCTGCCTATCATCAGGAGACGGACTTCTCGGCCAGAAAGCTCTGGGGTCAAGTGAGAGATTCTATCTCAAATAAAGGTGGGGAGTTTGAAGAAAAGGACCTCAGTACCAACTCATGGCCTCCACGTGTATGTAACGTAACCCATCACACCCGCACATATTCTAGCCCGCAGGTAAGCATGCATGGGTACCCCACACAAAAGCACAAGAGAAAAGGAAAAATGTATGAGAAAGAGCCAAGGGGCTGTAAGTGTCAGGGAAACAGAAAAGCTCATGATAAAAACGGACATCACCAAATTAAGTGATTCAGAGGGCAAAAAACATTAAATTCAACCATTTAATCTGAGCCTTTGATAAAGTCAATAGAGTAAAACTCCAGAAAGACTTTATCAAGGGAAATAGAATCAATAAAATGATAACGTGTTGAAGTAAAAAAGGGGTTTAGGCAGAAACATAGGTGGATAGTGAGGGAATGTTTTGTCATTTCTCGACTAATTAAATTTTTAAGATTTTCTTTCTTTCAAGCCAAAATAGGGAGCTCAATGGAGATGGCTCAGTCAGCGTAGTACTCGCTAAGTAAGCATGGGACAAGAGTTTGGATCCTCAGAATCTACCTGCAATCCCTTCAAAGGGGAACTCTGAGGCAAGCCAACTAGCCAGAGTAACTGAAGGGTGAGTTCTGGGTTCAGTGAGAGACTCTGCTTCAACATACAACATGGATGTCGACTGAGAAAGATACCAAGGGTCAACCTTGGGCCGGCACACATATGCACACATATGCCCATGCACCCACCCATATACATTTGAGCACACATGCATACTACATACATAAAAAGACAAAATATACAGTTGAAGATGTTTATTAACATACTTCCTAATTTGGAGTATTACCTACATTCCTAGACCATGCTAGATCCCCTTGATAGTGCCATGTTTATTCCGTGTCATTTCTAGTGATCACAGAGCATGGATTTTTTATAGTGTTGTGGAGTTTTGTTTATTTATTATTTATTTTAGTTTTTACATGGCTTTCTCAGAAAATGAATGTCTTTTGCTTCTCTGTGCTCTGATGTAGTTGATAAGAATATTCAATGACTTGTTTCAGGCTTTTTGGAAGAACTCAAAAAAATCAAGAAATCATGTAGGGCTGGTGGATTTTAGGCAGAGCACTTATCTAGCACATGCAAGGCCTTATCATCATCATCATCATCATCATCATCATCATCAATGTAATATTTATAAAAATATATCAGTAGTAATAGTTGTAGTGTGGAAGTAAAATTTAAGGACAACTCCTTTTTGAGCCCCCTCATGCCTACAGCAAGTTATTTCCTTGCTTCTCAATAAATGCTACTCACTTATTCTTCAAATAGAAAATGGCCCAGTGGTTAATAGCACTTGCAGAGGACCCTGTACTCACATGGTGGCTCACAACCGTCTGCAACTCCAGTTCCAAGGAACTTAATGCCCCTTTCTGGACTTTAAGGGAAATGCATGCATGTGTGCAGGCAAAACACTCAAGCACACATTTTTAAAAAAAAAAAATCAAATAAAAATCAAAATGTGTTTATTCTGGTAATATTTGTGTTTTTTTCTAGAAATATATATTAATTAATTGTGGAAAGTTTCATAAAACATTGTCTTCCTATTTTGTATTCCTAGTGATATGTTTTTGAGCTGCCTCTTTTTTCTGTTTATTCAACTCAAGATTTAGCTTTTTTCAGATTTGTTTTTATTTCTACTAATGTGGACATATGTATTTAAGTGGACTCAAACATGGGCCTTCCATAAGAACAGTAAGTGTTCTTGACCCCTGACCCCTGAGTCTCCAGGTCCTCTTCTCTTTAATTTCTTTACTTCTTCCTTTCTTGAATCACACCTAGAAAGTGAATTACCATTTCTGCTTCGGGGATCTTGTTAAGAGTTTCTTTGCAGACTGTTAATATCCTTCATTGCTATAAAGAATTCTTCAGGACTATAAAAGATGAGTTCACCATTTGATGTTATAGCACTTGGCATAAAACTGCAAAGTTGACCTTTAAAAATATCTCCATTCAGAATGGATACAACCCACAATGGGAACGCATCTCAGTCCATTGAGGACTTGGCCAACCCGTGTGCAGCTGGAAGCCCTGGACCCAGCCTCAGTACCACATAAGCTGACTGTGGTGTACACACCTGTCATCTCAGTGCTTGACAGGTGGAGGCGAGGGTTTGGAGGGGGATCAAGATCAGCCAGGCAACAGTGTTTGTGGTGATGGTGGTGATCCCAACATGTGGGAAGCAGAGGCAGGAGGATCTCTGTGAGTTCAAGGCCAGCCAACCCTGTCTTGGAAAAAAAGTAAAAGTCATCCTTGGCTATTCAAGATCACCTTTGACTATATAACCCATTTGAAGATAGCCTGGACTGTACAAGACCCTGCCACAAAGTAATTAAGACGGACAGACAGACAGACAGGCAGGCAGGCAGGCAGGCAGGCAGACAGACAGGCAGGCAGACTTTGGGTCCTCCAAACCTTTCTTTCTAAGTTCCTTACTGACTCCAGGCTGACAGTTGGTCTTTAGCATCTGTTGGACGGTGTCTTCTGGCTTTCAGCTTCACTGGAGTTTGGTCCTCTTTGCCTTGGTCGCCTTCATTAGTCTTGGATCCAAGTTTGTCTGACAGAGATCAGGAACCTAGCAGCTCCCAGTTACCTTTGTTTTGCTAAATCCTTCTTCAGATATTTAATCCCAGTCTCACCAGAAAACTTTGGCATGTTCTTTTGTTTCCAAGCAAGAGCTGACATTTTTCTTTAATAATTATTGCATTTTTATTTGTTTATTTCAGGGGTGTGTGTGTGTGTGTGTGTGTGTGTGTGTGTGTGTGTGTGTGTGTGTGTATGGGTGTTTTGGCCACATGTAGTCTGTGCGCCATGCGTGTGCGTGTGCCTGGTACCCATGGAGGCCAAAGGATGTCAGGTTGCCTGGAACTGGAGTTATAGATGATTGTCAGTTATCATGGGGGTGCTGAGCATCAAACTCAGGTCCTCTGCAAAAACAGAAAACACTCTTAATCACTGAGCCATCCCTCTAGTCCTGACCACTGGATTTTGTTGTTATTGATGATAGTTGTTTATTTAAAATTTTTATTTGTGTGTGTGTGTGCACACGCACACACGCACGCGTGAGTATGCACGCACATATGTGCAAGTGATGTAGGAGATAAACAGATCTCTTAAAGCTGGAGCTACAGGCAGATGCGAGGCCCCTGGTTCTTACTGGAAACTGAGCTCAGGTCCTCTGCGAAACTTAGAAAGTTCTTTACTCCTGCCCTACCCTTCTAGCCCCACAGCTCAGGTTTTTACTTTTTTGAGCCAATCTAATTTTTTTCTCTTTAAATTGATTCTTTTGGGGTTTTAAATTCCAAGTTCACTGATGAAGATTTCAAATATGATTTGTCACAATTTGGTCATCATGTACTCTTTAACAAGTCCTATAATCTGACACAGGCACTGTTTGCTCTTCTGTACTGTTTATTTATGTATGTAATTTTAATGTTCACCTTAAGATGGCTTTTATCCTTAGAAAATTTAAATTGGTTTCCAGAATCATCAATTTCTGAACATATTTATTGACAGAAGTAGAAGAAAAATGTCTGTGCTTGCTGGTGTGCTGTATTTCATTTATCTTTACCTCAGAGACAGGTGGAAAAGCAGCAAGGAGGAAGAGTTGGAGAGGCCCTGGGCTCTGCTTCTGCAGTTGAGTTAACCCATACTCCTGGTAGGCTTGGCCCTGGGTGTTCCCTTCCCTTATGTATTGGGTGACTCCTCCCTCCATCTGCTTATTAGGTATGGGGAGGAAGTAGCTAGTCTGGTGTCTCTGCTTGACAGACATGCCATATCTGGTTAATTTCCCGTGGGTTCTCTTCTGTCTGCTCTCTTTTGTGGAAGAGAATGGTAATAGTAAGCACCCTCTCAACTAAACCATGCCAGACCTAGGTGCCTTTTGGCTCTCTCTTGGGCCTAGATATGAGCAAGGGTCTCCCCACCCTCTGGTTCCTCTCCTCACTTGCTTCTCTCCAAGTTTCAGGATGCTGTTAGTATTTCCAGAGTGGTCACCCTTTGCCTTCTGTATTAGTTTTTTTCCCTATCACCGTGACAACGTACCTGAAACTCCTGAAGGGAGGGGGAGTCATTTGGGCTCACAGTTTGAGGGGAAACAGTTCATCATGGAAGCAAAGGCTCAATGGCTACAGTAGCTCATAGATGAGAAGGCTGCTATCATTCAGTCAGCAGTAAGGAGGCAGCCATCCTGGAGCCTGAACAGGACTAGAATCCAGGGGCCCTGCCCTCCAGTGACCTGCCTCCTCTGGCTAGGTCCCTTCATGTCTCTACCACCGCCTCAGCTTCCTCAATATCTGGGAACTAAATTTCTCTTTAATGGAGAAATTCATGTGTAGAAATTTTTCTTAAGATAATGATAGCATAAGAACCTAATGACTCTCTGCAGGAATTATGGTCAGTGCTTGGTTTATAGGACAAGGGCAAGTGATCTGAGTAGCCAAGAAATGAGAACTGCTGGAGAAAGTTATACAGTGCCTGCCAGTAGTATGAGCATTGGTTAAGAAACCCTCCCCTTCCCTGGGTCCTGCTAAGACTGAACCCCCAGTGAACGTGATTGTTGGGGGGAGGGCGGCAATGGGGAGAGGATGGGGAGGGGAATGCCCATAAAGAAGAGGAGGCGGAGGGATTAGGGGGATGTTGGCCGGTAAACCCGGAAAGGAAATAACACTCGAAATGTAAATAAATACTCAAGTTAAAAAAAAAAAAACCCTTCCCCTTATTTGCATAAAGCGGAACATAGGTATGTGGCCCTCACACAAGCATGTTCCCATAGCAGAGTTCTGCAAAAATGCAAACTCTGCTGGAGCAAATCATCATCACGAGCACTGTGTTGTGTCTCAAACAGCACTGAATTCGCATGAAAGAAATTTGCCAATGATCCACGTGAACGAGAGTGTGAGTGGGCAAATGACCCCAGTATGGCCAGAACCATTTGGCCAGAGACAAGTAGAAGAACAGTTTTATTCAGTACATTGGAGAAAGCGAGAAGACATGGGAGGGAGAGAGAGGCTCCATCAAGCTTGATGGTTAGCTATGAGAACTCTCGGGGTTCAGAAAAGCCACTGCCATCAGAGTGACAGCTTATGACAATGAAGGATGCATTGTTAAAGTGAGCATAGGACAGAGATGCACCAGGCATAGGCAACTGCACTTCATTCCCCAGTGTCGATGACGAGTGGCCCTGAAAACCTAACGTGGCCAGGACACCTAAGCCAAGCCTCAGCACCTATGGCTCTACTCAGGATCGGCTATCCAGTCTCTAGCCTCTGGATCAGGGGCAAACCTGATATAGTATGGCCCAAGGGTCCCCTCATAAACCAGAGAACATGAACTACTAGACACAGCCTTCCCTCCCCCTCAGCTGACTAAGATGTTTATCAGACAAGGTCGTCCAAGGGCTAAGGGGGTTACCTCCTAGACACAGACCAAGGAGAAGTGCTTCCTTTAGCTGTTGAGGGATTTAGCCATTTCAGGCTGGCCGAGTTCCCTCTTTCTTAAAGGAGACGTAAATGGAAGCAGGGAGCTGTTGTCAGAAGACATGTGGGCATAGTGCCTGACCAACAACCCTCCCATAAGAATAGGCTGTGAGAATTCCCGAAAAGGATTTATTCGCCAGGGTCTTATGGAGACCTATGAGCAGGCAGAGTCTTGCATCAGAGAAAAAGTGATTGGCTAGGGTAAGGGTGGTAAACAGAAGTCCCAAGAAGCCAAGGGACGAAGGCACATACCAGATGGACTCGTGCTATGCTTAGATTGTACTGTTACTGGACAAGACTTGGAAGTGGAGAGGGCACTCTAATGGGGATGAGAAGCCAGCATAATATATGTGTCTCTGTATGAATATCTATGTGCACATGTGTATATGTACATGTCTTAGGGTTAAATTGTTGTGAAGAGTCACCAAGGAAAACATTTCCTTGGAGATGGCTTACAGTTTCAGAGGTATACTCCGTTCTCATCATGGTGGGAAGCATGGCAGAGTGTAGACACATTTGGTTCTGGAGGAGCCTAGGGTTCTACATTTTCGTCTGCAGGCAGCAGAAGGGGACTGAGTTCCACACTGGGAGGAACGTGAGCCTATTTATAAGACCTCAGAGCCTGCCTATTCATCTATCTGGATGTATGCGCCATGTATGCATGTATAGAAACACCAGAAGTAACCTTCAGGTACGGCTCCTCGGGCTGTATCCACTTCATCTTCTGAGGCTGCAGTGTCTCTCATCGGGGACCTGGGGCTTGCTGATTAGGCTAAGCAGGCTGACCAATGAGCTCCAGGAATCTACCTGTCTCCACCACACGTGTCAGTGCTGGGACTGTAAACATTCAACACCGTGCTTATTTTTAACATACGCACTCTGCCATCTCCCTAGCACCGCCCCCCCAGCATATGTTTTAAAATATTATTACATTCAATTCACTTTGGGTGGGAAGCTGTGACTGTGGTTGCTCTGAAGACACAGAAAATCCCCCCAAAATCGGAATCTTGGTGTTTCTGAGAAATGCAGTGTTAAAAGAACAGTATGGAGGGAGAGGGTACATCTGAAATGAGCCCCAACCCTAGCATCGACTCACTGACATACCTTGATCTCTCGATTCATTTTTACTAAACCAAAGCCAGTCCAAAACTTAATGGCTTAAAACTGCACTACTTCTAATCACTTGTGAGTCTGTAGGCCAGCAAGGCGGTTTCTCTGGGCTGGGCTGAACTTCTTCATGTATGTATGGTCAACTGTAGGCTGGAGACAGCAACTCTGCTGATTTGGACTCTGTTGGTGCCCTGGCCTTAGCTGGACTCAGAGTTCGCTCTAACAGGCATTTCCTCCTAAAAAGCTAGCCTGGGCAGTGGTCAGATTCCCAAAGAGTAGATGAAAGTGTGTGTGGTCTCTTGCAGCCCAGGCTTGCAACCAGCCCACCATCTCCCCTCTTTATTCCCAGTCCATGTACACAACAAGGCTAGTAAGAGAGAAAACAGATTCCCCTTTCAGTGAGAGGAGCTGCTGTCACTTTGCAGAATGACAGCCATGTAACCAGAAAGATGGGATGGAGAACTCCGGTCACTCTGCCACCCACATAGGAGCAAGCTCCTGGGACCTCTGCAGTCCTCAATGGCTTTGTCTATAGACAAGAGACAAGGAACTGTGACGATTCAATGGTTCTGCTTCTAACATGAAGGCTGTGCTTCGATGGGTTTGTCTTAGTTATGGTTTTACTGCTGTGAAGAGGCACCATGACCAAGACAACTCTTATAAAGGAAAACATTTAATTGGGGCTGGCTTACAGTTTAGTCCACTGAACTCGGGGGTTTAGTCCATTATTGTCATGGTGGGAAACATGGTGGCCTGAAGGCAGGAATGATGCTGGAAAAGCAGCTGAGAGTTCTACCTCTGGATCATCAGGCAGCAGGAAGAGACAGTGACACATTGGCCGGGCTTGAGCTTCTAAGACCTCAAAGCCCACCCCTTAGTGATACACTTCCTCCAACAAGGCTGGGCCTCCCAATAGCAACATTCCCCAGGAGCCTATGGGAGCCATTTTTTTATTCAAACCACCAGAGTGCTCCATCTACTTGTTCATGTATTTCTTCTTTTGCTTTTAAATGAGCATTTTACTCTTAGAAACAGACTCTTTATCAATACCACCACCACCATCTTGAGTACTGCACTCTCCTTATCTGCATCAACAAGTTCTGGGTGGTAAAGGAGGATTTTTTTCCCTGCACCTGTTCTTTTAGTCTTTGTCCTCATACTCAGCATCAATCTGTGTGCTTCCGAGATTGACTTGGGGAAGGAAATTGCATTTGCTCTGTTCAGTTAATAAGGCCTCTGTGACTCATCTTCCTCCCCGGGTTCTCTGACTCCACAGTGGGTGGAATGGCCTGAGGGGAGCCTTATGAAGTCTTCACTGCCTCTGTGCCTTTCCCTTGGAACACCCCCTCATCCGTCTCCATGACTACAGTCGGATGCACTAAGGTGCAGTGGGCTCTGGGTCCCACTTCTCACTCCCTTCCCCCCAAGGAGAGGTCATTCTTTGCTCTTCAGGCCAGTGGCAACTTTGGGTAGAGACACCCCTGGAGACTAGACAGCAAGCACTAAGTGCCTTGGTAAGCTGTAATCCCTCTCCACACATTTTAGTCCTGATTAGTGGAGAAGTTTACAGTTTGTTTTTCACACCTTCTCTACTACTTGCCAGCTTCCATTTATAGCAGAGTCTCCAAAATTTCTCTATGAGGAGAGTATCAGCCAGACATCAATGATCCCGAAGTTTTTCGTTGTTTTTGTTTCCGTGTTTTCTCTCAGGGCCCTGCTACTAGCTTTCCATTTTTCATGGTACTAAATGTTTTCTTCAGAACCATTCTGGAAAAAACATTCAGAGCAGAAAACCCAGTTGTACAGTGCTTGAGTAGGATGCACAAAGCCCTGGGTCCAGTCCCCAGCACCAAATTCATCAGGTGAGGTGGCCTGTGTCTGTAATCCCAGCACTTAGGAAGTGGAGACAGGAGGATCCAAAGTCCATGCTTGGCTACATATTGAGTTCAAGGCCAGCGTGGCCTGCCTAAGACCCTGTCTCAGAAATAATAGTAGACGGCTGGGCTTGGTGCCTCCTGCCTGTAAACCAGCCCTTGGGAGGTTGAAGCAGGAGGACCATGAGTTTAAGGCTAGCCTGGACTGCATAGAAAGAACCTGTCTCTGAGTAAATAACCAGTAAATAGTTAACCTCCTTCCCATTAGATTCCCCAGCAGTTTGAAGTCGGCCACAGGAGACATCATCCGTGTGAGTTTCATATCCATTTCTCCCGTCTGGTACCCCAGCTTCTCGATGAAGTGCTGTTAGGTTCAGACACTCTGCTGTCCTCTGTGGGGAAGGACTAGTTACCAGTGACTCATAGTCATGCTCTGCCAGAGAGTGTCATTCTCCGCAGTGGCAGCAAAGGAGGCGGCACTGGAGTGCTAGTTGTAGTTGTGGGATCACAGTAGCAGCCCCAGCTACAGGAGCAGCTAACGGGAAGAGCTGAGGCAAGAGGACTGAGCCCCTAATGGAGGACCAGTATAAGGTTTCACAGCACCCTCATCCCTGAGCGCATTCAACTCTCACCTGAGGCAGCTAACGTTCTCTAGTGTCCACATTTTACAGATGAGTACGTTGAGGCTTAATGAGGGAGCAACGGGAAAGCCAGCATTGCCCAGGTGGAAGCCTTCAGAGCTAGGATACTTAGCGTTCACCTCAACTGCCAGGTCCACAGTATCCCAGACTACCCCTCCCACAGGGGTCTCCTGAGTGTGGAGACAGGAGTGCTGCTTCAGCAGTCTGTGTGTACCCGAAGGGGATTCTGAGGCAGCTTGAATATTTAAATGATGTTTCAGCCATGTACAAATCTGCTTCTCTGCCATCTTATCTGCATTCCCATCTATCTGCATTCCCCAGAAATTTAATAAAACAGCAGAGAACAACCCCGTCTCTGCTTCATCTCCAAACACCAGCCCCCAGCCCCACCAGTGCCATCTGAAGTCCTGTACACCGAAGAAACAAGATTCAGATGGAAAAGTGCTGGCCCAAGGTTGAGCAGGGTTCTCTAATAAAGACACTGCGCCACACATCAGCTGCTGCTGTTGCCATGGTGACGGCCACAATTTCTCCCAGACAGCTTGGGTCTGCAGGGAGGGTGGACCCTGGGGGAATAAGTGTATTTCTCCAACCTGTCAGACCCTGTCACCTTTCCTGTTTCCCTCAGCTCTCCCACTCCCACCAGCCCCCACACTTCCTTCCACGGGCTGACAGGGGCCCATGGCACCCCCAGGCCATCATAATTAGCATCTGGCTGGGAGCCCAGAGTTCTGGCAGTACATTCCTCACTTTCCTCGCCAGCCAATCTCCTTTCCCCAGCATCCCTTCAACAGCACTGCAGCAGCTGTGTGCAGACAGCCCCAGCACCAAGGTCACCGCAGCACCAGCAATGACGAAGCATCCTCTTCCTCCCTGGGTGGGCATGGCATCAGCTGATGCTTCGATGTTGTCTGAGCCGTTTGGAAGTTATAACCTTATGGTTCTGGAAAAGGAAGCTATCCTTAGGAGGACGAGGAAGGCTAAACTCTTAGTTCTTGGAGGGGTTAAGAGAGTTATTCATCTGGCTGAGAGTCGCTAATTAAGTTCGCGGGGGAAGGGGCAAGATCGCGTGTAAGATATCCGAGAAGGTCGAGGAAGTAATCAAAAAGTCCGCGCGTCACTATGCCTTGGAGTTTAAGGGACTAAATAAAGATGGCGGTGGCAATCACAGCCAAAGAGAGCTGGTTGTTATGGTGACAACAGCGACGTTTACGGAAGCTGTGTTCCGGGAACTGTACCGAGCACTTTACAAGCGTTATGGTGTGGAGTCCTCACACTGACTGCGCATGTAGAAACTGCACGGAGCTACTCTGTTCATTTTCCAGAAAGGAAACAAGGCCGGAAAAAGTTAGCTCTCCCTCCCTAGCAAGGAATCAGATAAGCCCTCGAAACTACACGCTCTACAAGAAGATTCCCCTAGAGTCTTCCAAATCTAGTGTTATTTACTAATGGGCACACAAAATGCAGGAAGAAAAAAATGTTAAGCGATATAAACTTGGTTTACGTTACCAGACTGGCGCCTTAGTAGAAGGACTGAAACAGCCATAAAAGAAACGAGGGATACTTGGTGAAGTTAGAGGAAGAACTCCATAGTGAGATAGCATCAGGAAGTCATCCGGACCTCTCTTTGAGTGTGATTCTGGCATTGCACTTATGTAGGAGAATATTATTCCTAGGTGATACAGGTCAGAATATCTAGGAAAGATACACTGAGGCTTTAAATTACTTGCATATATGATGGTTTATTGCAGACAAATATAGGCACATATGTCTTGTATAGCCAGTAGAGCAAAATATTGACAATGGATGAATCTAGGAAGGTTGAAATGATGGATCGTGGTGGAGGGCTGGTGGAGGTGGGACCATGAATCCCAGAATAACTAGCTTGTGTCCCGGATTGTTAGCATTCTAAGCTCCACCCCCAGTTACCTGGCAACAACCAGGTATGCCTGACACTATGAAAGGGGCTGCTTGCCCCCTCCTCACCCTCTTGCTTTTGCTTCTGCTTCCTCTTGTTCTCTCTTGCTCCTTTGTCCCTTCTCTCCCCATTCCCCTCCCCTTCTCTCCATGTGCTCATGACCGCCTTCTACTCTACTCCTCTGCTCCTCTCTTTCTCTGCCCTACTACCCTCTTAACTGCCCTCCCCATGCCCTGAACAAACTCTATACTATATCGTCGAGTGGCTGGTCCCTCGGGGGAAGGGATGCCCCAGCATGGACCTACTGAGGCACCCCCTTCGCCCAGACCTCCATAGAACATAATCCCGCCTCTCCTTATCTTTCTGTAACACAACATTGGTGCTAAAACCCGGGGCATATCCTCTCTTTATCTTTTTATAAACACATCACAGATAATAGTATATTTCAATATCAAAAGTTTGGATGTGGAGCCAGTCAGACGGCTCAGTGTTGCTCAGCCTGCTGACTTCTGTCTGTTCCTCAAACAAAAAAAGAGAAAACTAACTCTACGGCACTGTCACACACACATTCACATGCACGCACACAAATAATACAAATAAATATGAAAAGGCTGGATACCCCTGAATGGTGAGTTCATCAGCAGGTAATCAATACTCTATCATCGTATAGGCTGTTGCAGCATTTTTCTCTCAGCTCTCTGCATGCTCTTAAAAAGAGAGTGAGGAAGAGAAGCTAGAAAAAAACAGGTTTAGTGGCTTGCCACGCTCAAGGTCGCGCAGCTGGTGTTTCAGAATGAACTCACACCTCAGTCATCTGGCTTCAAAGCTCTTCCCAGAGAGAGGTCTGCACTCACCCAGGGGTGCCTGTTCTGTGCTGAGAGGAGCCTCTGGTGGTAGCAGTAGCCAAAGGGGAGGTGGGGGAGGAGCAGGCAGCAAATTCGTGTTAAGCTCCCGAAGCCCAGATATCAGGGCTTTTATAAATACCCATAGAAGACCACTTCAAGTCTGATGTCTGTAAATGTCTACTTTTTATTTCCAACTTAGGATTCAAACCGCCATTCGTGGGGCTGAGCACAGTGTTGCCTGGCTACGGAGCACATGCTTAAAGAGCCTAAGGCCCTGGGTCTAATTGCTTGGCACTGAAGAATAAAATAAATGAACAAATCCATAAATGTAGTATTAAATGATAATAGTAACCTCAGAGCTCCTTAGAAAGGGTCTTGGAGGGCTGGAAAGATGGCTGAGTAGTTAGGAGCATTAGCTGCTCTTCTAGAGGACCCGAGTTCAATTCCCAGCAACGGGGGCTCACAGTCATCAGTGATTGGATCTAATACCCTCTCCTTGTGTGTCAGCAAAAGCATGTTCATATACATAAAATAAATAAATATTTAAAAGGGGGGCTTGGAGAGTGACAGAGCATGGATTTCAGGTGGAAGTGAAACCCTCCCCCAACTACTGCAACAAAATCACACAGAAACGCAGATAAAGTCCTCAGAGTGTTGATTGCTACGGATGGTGAGACTTCATAAACCAACTCTTGCAAGCGTTATTTATTCTCTTAAAATACCCACCCCACCCTGCATGTGCATAAGACTTAAGTCTGTACAAGCATGTGAAAAACAGTTTCCTCATACAGAGTCACAAGAACGGTAATGGAAGGGAAGCTAACACGACCCAGTATCCTCCCCGACACTACTGACTCCATGCAGTTTTCTGAGTCTCCAAGAGGAAAAAGGGAGCGAAGAAACAGCAAGTCTGCAGGCAGACACACATGGACATACACGGACACACTCAGACACACGCACAATATATATACTAGAATGGACAGAAGTGTACAGAGAGATGGTTCTGCATCCAAGAAACTTCACTTTTCAGCAGAGATCATCACAGAAAGCCACAGATGTTCAAGATGCAGAGAGCAATTGAGTGAGCGGTGGCAACCCCAAAGGACACATCTACAGTACACTCTCTTCACCTAAGGCCCAGGGAACCTCTCAGAAGAGGAGACAGAAAGATAGTAAGAGTCAAAGACCGTGAAGTCTGTCGTGGGATTGTGTCTATTAGAAATGATGGGGAAGCTACGCTCACTCGTGACACCACATCATTGTGGCTGCCTAAGCAAGGCCGGAGCATTGAAAACAATAATAGACAGCTAAAGTGGAAGAGGAAGCCCCGCGAGGCCCAGGAGCTAATGGCTGAGAGGGGAATTCGTCCTCCTCAGGGACACATCCCCTAATTGGTTATACAATATCATGTGGTCAGCCCTGAAACCATATACACAGAAGCAACATTTAACAGATTCAACAGGTTGCATTCATGTATTCGTGCATGTGTAGCAATAATAAAAAGAGGACATGAGCTTGGGAAAGCAAGGCGGGAAGGGAGAGATCGGAGGGAGGACAGAGAAGGGGTCCGTGCTATAATTATGTTTTAACTAAAAGTTTAAAATCACCAAGGAAACAAGGTGGATTCAGCCTCTGCTTTTCACACACGCAGAGGAGGGTGAGGAGGAGGGAGAGGAGGAGGGAGAGGAGGAGGGAGAGGAGGAGGGAGAGGAGGAGGGAGAGGAGGAGGGAGAGGAGGAGGGAGAGGAGGAGGGAGAGGAGGAGGGAGAGGAGGAGGGAGAGGAGGAGGGTCCTATGGGCTTCTGACCATTAGCTCTGGGAACTCCTACTATCTGTTGTTTGTGCTCCACTGTTTCACCGTCCACTGGACATTCTGCTCCTTCCGGTCCCAGAGCCCAGGAGGACAGGCCACCCTCAGCGTTTCTCGCCGGATCACCTGGCCTAATGGAACAACGCATTAGGAGCAAATCAAAGAGGAAAGGCTGCCAGCCTTTCAGACGTAGCCGCTTCCCGGAAGCACATTTCATTTAGATAATGCCTCCCATCCTGGGCATGTGTCCACAGGATGTAAACACTCCACAGTGCTCCACACTCGCTCTCTCTATCCTCGGCTTCGGATGGATCTACTTTCATCTTCTCACTCCCCTCTCTACAGCTCCTCTCAGCAGGCAGTGACTTCCTTTCTGTACGGGTGGAGACACACCCCGGCTCCTGAGGGTTTTTGTTAATTTACTCAGTCATTATTCTCTCTGCCAGGTCTCTTCACAGAATCCATGACACCCTTCCAGACTCTGCATCCTCCTTGGTCTCTTTCCTCCTTCCCAACCCTTATAGATTCCTAGCTTCTGAGTTCTGCAAGCCTTCTTCTCTTTTCTGCATTCACCGGGATAGCTTTAAAAATTTCACTGACTTCTTACTGTGAGGTGACATCAGTTCCAAGGTCCTCCATTACTGTCCACTCAGCTCCTGACTATCACCTGGTACTCCATTGATTCTTTAAATTGTTATTTCCTTCCTGAGAATGGAACCCAGTACCTTGCACATACATGCAAGCGCTGTACCAGTGAGCCACAATTCCAGACCTTTAAACAAACGGTTTATTCATGTTTTGTTTGTTTGCTTATTGAGACAAGGTCTTACTACATAGCCTGGATGGCTTAGAACTCACTATGTAGACCTGGCTGGACTTGAACTCAACAGAGATCTGCCTGTCTCTGCCTTCTGAGTGCTAGGATTAAAGGTATATGATACTATGCCCAGCCCTAGGTCTTGCTTTGTTGTTTCTTAGGGGTTTTTTTTCTTCTTGTTTGTGGGGTTTGTTTGTTTCTTGTTTTTTGTTTGTTTGTTTGGTTGGTTCTTTTTAAAGTTAGGTTCTCACTAAGCTGTCCAGGCTGGTCTTAAACTCTCTCTGCAGGTCAGGGAGGTCTTTACACTTCTGATTCTTTTCCCACTGCCTCCTAAGTAGCTAGGATGGTGGGCCTGAGCCCATGTGGAGTCCTTAAATTCAACATAGGCTTATTAGCTTTCACTAGGTCCATTCTCCTTCCAACTTCCTTCCTGACAAGAAAAACACCAGAATCCACCAGCTGCCCAACCTTGAGCTTGGGAGTTTGACCTTCAAGTGTTCCTTTACCCTAACTCACCAAAGTCCAGTCAGTCACAGACTCTGAGGAGTCTTCCTGTAAATCACCTGTGAACTATGAGGCCTCTG
Source organism: Rattus norvegicus (assembly GCF_021556685.1). Taxonomy (NCBI): domain Eukaryota; kingdom Metazoa; phylum Chordata; class Mammalia; order Rodentia; family Muridae; genus Rattus; species Rattus norvegicus. The sequence continues at coordinate 190,552,881 of NC_141534.1, forward strand.
CTTTGCTTTTGTGCTTTTAGCTCTTTCGTGGCCTCGGCTCCTCTCTGCTATACGGCTGACTTCAAGGGAGCTTGAGACTTTTCTGTTCTGTTTACAGTTTTATTGCTAATGTATAAACGTGATGCCAGGGTGGCCAGCAGGTACTCCACACATATTTGTTGAATTAATAAGTACCTCATCTATCAGCTCCTGGGTTGGACTGACGGCACCTCTTCCACTGTCCCCTTCACACTCACTATTCAGACCCACTTTCTGCACTTCGTGCTTAACTTTGGTCCTTGACTATTTTCTTTTTCCTGAAACAGGGTCTCTCTAAATAGCCTGACTGGCCTGGAAGTCACTTTGTATACTGGAGTGGCCTCCAACTCAGAGATCCACCTGCTTCAGACTCTTGAATGCTGGAATTAAAGGTGTGCTCCAAGGGTACACCATCGCCCTGGGCATGTCTCATGTAGTAATTACTTTGTTATTCATGCTCTTTATAAAGTCTCTGCCCCTTGAATGTAGGAGAGAGTGAGCCACCTCCTCTCATTAACAGAATCGGCCCAAATGATGAGATTCCGTGTCCCCATTTGGTGATAACACTCTGCTTTCATCCTGGCTCTCTTTGAGGCAACCCCTCTTGTTCCTCTGTAACCTATGGAGAGACCCATGTGTCAAGGAACAGAGGAAGAACCTGCAACTGGCAACCTGAAAGGAGGTCTGCCAAAGATTGGGAGTTAGGCTGGAGGAAAATCTCCCTGATCCAAGCTAGGAGGTGAGACCACAGGCCTGAGCCACACCTGGCTGCAACCTGGGGAGAAGGTGGAATGACACACATTTTATGTCTTAAGCTATTGAATTCTGGATAATTTGTTATATAGCAATGGATCACTGTATAGCAATTGTGTGTAGTATGACATAATATACAGTTTACTGCTGTAAAAGCTGAGCTTTCTGATACTCCCTGGCAAACTGTGGCAGATGCACACAACGAAATACTGGAAGACACTTAGGAGTCACCACTTCTATGAAAGGGTCTTCAGGACAATGGAGTTTGTTTTGGTTTGTGTGCTAGGGATCAGATCCAGAGCTCTGCACACATCGTACACCCTAAGCTCATGCTGTGCCATTGCCCTTGTGTAGCTTACTGAAGCTAGGTTTTGATCCCCAGAGCCTGGGAAGATAAATGGATTTTTAAACTTCCTGTTCTGGAATCTGCAACTTTCTTCTATTAATGAGATAGGACATCTTCTATTGGTACAAATACGTAAATATTTAATGTGTCCTCCCACCCCCAACTTCCTTGTCTCAGAACAGAATCTCACTAAGAAGTCCAGACTAGCCTGGAAGTCCTTGTAGCCAAGGATGACCTCAAACTTAGGATTCTCCCGCCCAGCCCCGGAAGTGTGGGATTTTAGGCTTGCACACTGTTACCTTTTTGGCTATCAGTAGTCCAGCTGTTTTCAGTAATCCAGCTGTTAGATGGAAGTACGGTTCTATCTTTGGAGCTTAGAAAGCTTGCAACACTCAAGTCGTGGGACAAGAGAGATGGCTCAGTGGATAAAGGTGCATGTCACCAACCCTAAGGATTTAAGTTCTGTCCTTAGGACCCACAAGGTAGAAGGAGAGAACAGACTTCTAAAAGTCCTCCAACCTCTACACCCCTGCCATGACATGTACATAGACATAAATAGGCATACACAGACACACACACACACACACACACACACACACACACACACACACACACTGAGATGTTGCTTACCAGTAGAGCGTTTGTCTAGTCGGGGTTAGGACTCTTTTGAATGCCAACCCCGTCCCACTCAGCCCTTAAAATGATTCAATTAAATTTTGGTTAGATTTATTCACTTTATTTTATGGGTGTATAACTCTTTTGCTTGTATGTATACATATGTACTATATGAATACTTGGTCAAAAGAGGGTGTTGAATTCCCTGGTCCTGGAGTAACAGATGGTTGTGCACCTTGGGTTCTGAACTGGGAACTGATCTTGGGTACTCTTCAAAAACAACAAGTGCCCTTACACACTGATTCATCTCTCCAGGTCCATGGTTGAATTACTTTAACTAGCCAACCACTGTTAGATACATACTGTCATCCCAGCACCCACCAATAGGGTTATTATCCTTGAGATGAATCCCTAAAGATTAAGTTACTGGGTCAAAGGGACCCAGCTTTTGAAATACATTGCCAAATCCCTGTGTGTTTAACCTGTGCTCTACTGTGCTTTACCCATCGACATGTGAAAGGACCTCTGTCCATCTCTAGGGAATAGGACAGTGACATGTTTTGATGACACATTCACCTATAGATGCTGTGGAAAGGAACTGGGGTGCTCTAGTTTGAGGGAGCTGGGCAGAACCCATGGAGTCTCCCAGATGGGCTTGGCTAATGAATTTCGGTGGGAAGTGTTTCAGTGAGACTCCGGCAGGACAGAGGAGGCAGGCTTTAATTTGGTCACATAAGGAGCACTACATGGAAGGAAATTTTCCACAGAGAGGATAAAGTGAAAGAAACTCAAGAGGATCCGAGGCTAAGAACAGTGGGCTCTTATAGCCAGGTGGAGCTGGAGAAGCCGAGAGGAGCAGGAGCCTCTCTAACAGACTGAGGTGCAGACTATGGTACGGAAGGCCATGTACGTAGCAGAGGCATCTTAGAGCTTGGAGAATGTCACGGTTACTGTCTATTGCTGTGAAGAGACACCATGACCAAGGCAACCCTTATAAAAGAAAGCATTTAACTGGGGCTTGCTCACAGTTTCAGAGAGTTTAGTCCTTTGTGTCAGGGAGCATGATGACACACAGGCTGTCATAGTGCTTAAGATGTAGCTGGGAGTTCTACATCTGGATCCACAAGCAGGAGGAAGAGAGAACTGCTGGGACTGGCTGAGGATTTTGAAACCCCAAAGTCTACCCCAGTGACACACTTCCTCCAACAAGGCCACACCTCCTAATCCCTTTCAAGTAGTGCCACTCCCTGATGATCAAGTATTTAAATATATGAGCCTCTTCTGGAAGTTTGGTTGCCCTTGAGTATCTCTCTACAGTTCTTACATAAGAATTTATATAAGCTAGGGGCCCGAGAGGGGAAGGCATTAGGGAATCTGGTCAGTCTCAGGGACTTCCTGAAGCTATTTTGAGTCGTTTACTCCCGATCTTCAGAGCTTCCTTGCAGGATGGAGAGCTCCATAGCCTCGTAGAGCAGTAGTTCTCAACCTGTGGGTCTTGACTCCTTTGGAGGTCAAATATCCCTTTCACAGGGGTTTCACAGGTCGCATTTCAGATAGCCTGCCTATCAGATATTTACATTATGATCTGTAACAGTAGCAAAGTTATGTCTTGCTTCCATACGTGATTACAGTTATGAGATAGCAATGAAAATAATTTCACGGTTGGGGATCCACCACAACATGCAGAACTGTATTAAAGGGCCGTAGTGTCAGGAAGGTTTTGAGAACCACCTCCTTACAGCATCCTGTTGTTTCGCCGCCTTCTAACAACATCCCGAGAGCTTCCCCCTTAGATGGAAGGTTTTAATCATAGAGGAAACTGCTGCACAGCAGAGGTCAAGGAGTCTGTGTGTCCAGCTCAAACACTATCAAGTGGTGGAATTTCCTGGCCCCACCCACCTGCAGCCTTTATGCCAAGTGAGGTAGCAGCTCAGGTAAAGTTCAGTGTGAGAGTCACTTGTTCTCCACCTCTCTGCTGAAACCTCTTGGGCCATTATCCACAACCACCAGGAAATGGAACCAGCTTAGGTGTCTGTCATCAGATACGTGGATAAAGAAAATGCGGTGTATTTGCACAGTGGAGCTTTATTCAGCCATAAAGAAGAGAGAAAAACATGCATTTGCGGGACAATGAGTGGGACTGGAGCTCATTAGGTGAAATAAACTCGACAGTGAAAGAAGAACCACATCTCTAGTGTGTGGGTCTTGGATTTGAAATCATATATGTCTGTTTGGCTTTGCAGGAAGACATCTTTAGGGAAGTTGGTCCTGGAGAGAGTAGTGGGATACACCATGCTGGTTTGGTTGTGTCAGCTTGACACAACCTAGAGGCATCTAGGGAGAGCGACCTTTTATTGAGAACATGCTCCCATCAGAGTGGGCTGTAGGCAAACCTGTGGTACATTTTCTTGATTAATGATGGATGGGGGGATGACCCCAGCTCACCCCAGGCAGCACCTGCCAGCCCTGGGCAGGTGGTCCTGAGTTGCATAAGAAAGCAGGCTCAGCAAACCCTGGGGGACAAGCCAGGAAGCAGCATCCCTCCATGGCCTCTGCTTCAGCTCCTGCCTCCAGGTTCCTGCGCTGGACTGTGATCGGGATGTGTAAAGCAAGTAAACCCTTTTCCTCTCCAGGTGCCTTTTGGTAGGAGTGTTCCACCATAGCAATAGGAAGCAAACTAAAACATGCGAGTACTAGGAAAGCATGCAATAGGGTTTAACTGAGACAGTTCTCCAGAGAAGAAAGACAGTGGTGGCTGGCAGTGACGGAGCACAGGAGAGGGAGGTGGGGGTGGGGAACAGATGAGGACAAAGAACTACGTGTATGGATGGAGATGCCACAAGGAGACCCACTGCTTTATATATCAACCTAAAAATAATAAATTTAAAAAGGCAGACACCCCCGGTGGGCACCTTTCGGCATTCAGCCTGAAAGGCCTTGCCCTGGTCCATGGCAGGCATCCTGGCAGAGCGCAGGATTCTTCAGTGCTCAGTCTGAGTCTGATATGGGAACAAACCCCACTTCTTCAATTAAAATTTTTTAAAGGGGGTTGGGGATTTAGCTCAGTGGGAGAGCGCTTGCCTAGCAAGCACAAGACCCTGGGTTCAGTCCCCATCTCCAAAAAAAAAAAAAAAAAAAGAAAAAAATTTTTTAAAGGTTTATTTATTTATATATTTATTTTATGTTTGTGAGTACACTGTTGCTCTCTTCAGACACACCAGAAGAGGGCATCAGAACCGTTACAAATGGTTGTGAGCCACCTTGTGGTTGCTGGGAATTGAACTCAGAACCTCGGGAAGAGCAGTCAGTGTTCTTAACCACTGAGCCATCTCTCCAGCCCTCAGTTAGAAATTAATCTCCCTTGTTCCCTTTGTTTCCTCAGCTCCTCTGGCTTCTCTTCACTTCTTTCAAGGAGTCAACCTGTTCCCACTTGGGACTAAAAAGAAAGATCCCTTCCTTCTGTCCTGGAAGCTTTGTGCCCTGGTATCATCTTTCTCTCTTTCTTGCTATTCTTTCCATGCTCAATACAGTACCTACTATACAGTAGGTGCTCAATAACTGCACATTGAATTTAACCCCATAATAATCATTCAAGGTAGTGACTCATCAAACAATAGCGGTCACACTATACAATAAATCTGTAGTCCTAACACTGCAAAGTATCCTTAATTCTGGTGCCACTCCCAACTTTCAGATGACCTTGGGAGAGCCTCCCAGTCTCTGGGTGTCTGTTTCCTGGCTAGGAAAAGTATCAAAGTAATGATTGCCATGACAACTGAATGAGTTCAATAAATCTAAAGCAGGTAGAACTTGGCATACAACAGACACAACATAAATGTTTAGTCATTGTCAGAGTCTAGTTGCCAGTTCTGAGAGTCTGAGGAGGCTTGAAGGTGAAGTACAAAATGGCTTCCTCCTCTTTCCCCAGGCTTATGTTCCCCCAGGGACACTGCTTAGGTCAAGTAACCCATTCACTCAGCCCTTGATGTTAAGAGTACTTGGAGGAGAGGCCACTAGAAGTTTCTAGAGAAAACCGGGGCCTCACTGGCTAGGAGATGAGGCCACCGTGGCTTGGTGGGGGTTAAGTCCAAGCGCAGTGTGTTTATTTTCCCCTCTGTCTGGAAAGGCCTCTCTGGTCTCCATGGCAACATGATTTCCTGTCCTGGTTTTCCCTTGGAGGAGTTACCTGCTAAATCCAGAGGCTGAATACAGGGTAGAGGCCAACATGGGGGCTGCTCTCTTCAACCACCTCCCCCACAAGAGCTGAGTGGCTAGCCTGGCCAGGGGCCATGTCACAAGAGCCTTTGTTTACGAGTGCAGACATCCAACTTCGGGTGACGTCATGGAATCCAGTCTGGAATCCTTGCTACGCCCCATTTTCTTTCTTTCTTCCTTTTGGAGGGCTTTGTTACTGAGGCTGAAGACAGATTCAGGCACAATCTCCGAGGCCATATCCTGGGTCTGGAAACTTCCCTAGCAATCCTTCCTCCAGTTATCGGTTATTTAGTTCATTCAGCAAACATTTGCATAGTGGATTAAACGCCAAAACTATTCTGGGGCCAGAGAAACAGAGCCGAATAGCCTGGTCTTTTTCTCTTAAGCAGCTTGTAGCGTTAGTGAACGGAGAGACATGGGTAAATGACTAGACACTGCAGAATGGCTGAGGCCTTGACACAGGCCCCTGCAGAGGTGGTGTGGGACTGTAGTGAACAGCAAAGTCACTTAGATCTACCCACATTCTGATTTAGCTCCTAGACTCAGTAACCTTAAACAAATTCTGCCCTGAGCCTCGGTCTTCTCATCTATAAAATGGGGACAACAATGGGATTCTTATGGGAGGGGTGACATACACCACTGTGACTAAGAGTCTTCGTTTTGCCATGAGTAGGCTCAGTTCTTAGTTTTCCATGGACCACCTCTGTGTTGTTGTTGTTGTTGTTGTTGTTATAATTTAACTTTTTATATTTTACAGTCCAGTCATTATCCCCCTTCCAGTTCACCTTCCGACTATTCCTCATTCCATTCCTCCTCACCGTCTCCAAGAGGATGTCCCCACACCAACACCCTAGTTGTGTGCCTTGTAGCAAGCTACTTATCTTGTCTGCCAGAGATTGCCTTCTTACCTTGGCATCCTGGGTGGTGGTGGAGTAAGCCTTTAATTCAAGCACTCAGGAGGCAGAGGCAGGTGGATCTCTAAGTTTGAGGACAGCCTGGTCTACAGAGTGAGTTCCAGGACAGCCAGGACTACACAAAGAAATCCTGTCCCTAAACAAACAAACAAACAAACAAAAGATAAGTAAACTTCGCCTCCTGTCCTACTGTGGTGCTTTCAACTGTGTCGTGGGCTTCCACTGCCTCAGGACCTCCTGCTAGTCTGGAGAAGGGATTTCCTAAAGAACTAGAGGATGGTGAGTAGCAGACCCTCAGCAAAGATTGGAGCATCTGTGTGATTAACTTTTTTCATTTATATTTTAATGTGTGTGTGTGTGTGTGTTGGGGAGGTATGCTCACACATGCATGTATGTGTGGAGGCCAATAGACAACCTTGGGTGTCATTTTCAGGAACTCGATCTACCTCCTTCGAGAGTCTTCTTAGTCTGGAGCTCACCAATTAGGTCAGGCTGGAATCTGCCTGTCTCCACCTCCCCAGCCTAAGATTACAGCCGTGGGTCATGCCAGCCAGCATTTTTTATATGGCTTCTGGGAATCAAACTCAGTTCCTCATGCTTGCATAGCAAACACATTACCACGTGAGCCACCCTTCCGGTCCCCTTGGTTACCTTGTCATTATTTGGGGGTTTTGGTTAGTGCTGCTGAGGAGGGGCTTGCGTTGAGCTTCAGTTTGATAGAGATCTGGCTTGAGTCCCGTGCGTGCCATCTCTCTCTCACTGAGATGTACGCCAGCCCTAATTATCTGTTTAGTGCCTGTACTACCCTGCTTGATGTAAGAGGTCACCTGTGCCTCAATTTACCATCTTACCTCTACCTCCAAGAATATGGTTGGCATTATTAGAATAAATGAAAGATGGAGTCAACGCGTGCCTGTTGGCCCATGCCATGTGGTGGCTCTTGCCTGTTATCTCAACATTTCAGAGGCTGAGGCAGGAGGATTACTGAGAGTTTGATGCTGGCTTATATAGGTGATGAGTCCCAGTCCAGCCTATGCTACAGTGTGAGATCCTGTCACAAAAACAAAACCAAGATGTGGCAGTCAAACTCGTTCTTTTACCGTTTGACTGTGACCTTTTTAGTAAGTTCAGGAAAGACTCTCTAGGTTATTACCTCATGCTCCAGTTACAGTACACTAAGAAGCCACGCTGTCATCGACTATCCAGCTTTCTTGAGTAGATCTTTTCTCTCTCCTATCTGATAGAACCTTTGTCATACGTTCATTTACATATACTTGAAATAACAATGCTGTTCCAAATAACAATTTGAGGAAGAAAGTGTGAGGGGCATGCTGCTGTTTCTTCAATACCTTTTCTACCTCCTTTTCACCATTGGTCCTCAGCAACAGGGAAGCAGGGACTTTGGAACCTGACACAAACCCAATAATAGTTCATTGTCTGTGTCAGTAACCAATTAAGAAATCCGGACCATAGCCATGCACCTCTTTAATCCCAGCACTTGAGCGGCAGAGGCAGGCAGATCTCTGAGTCAGCTTGGTTTACAAAGTGAGTTCCAGAACCTTCAGGGCTGCATAGAGAAACCATGTCTGGAAAAAAACAAAAGAAAGACAGAGACAAAAAACAGAAAGGAAGGAAAGAAGAAAGGGATGGAAGGGAGACAGAGGAGAGGAGAGGAGAGGAGAGGAGAGGAGAGGAGAGGAGAGGAGAGGAGAGGAGAGGAGAGGAGAGGAGAAAGAGAGAGCCAGACCTTGGACAACCATACTTCAACAGAGTATTCAATTCTTGAGACAAAGGTGGGTTAAGGGTATTGTGATAGTGATTGGACTAACCCTTCAACTAGTTACCTAAAAGGTGCACCTGTGGAGATGTCTGTGAGGGGCCAGCTGAGCTGGGAGGACCTGCCCCTTGCGTGGCACCATCCCACTCACGTTCATTCAGGTCCAGACTGAATGGAAATGAGAGGAGAAGTTGAACACCAGCATCCTCCACCTCCTGCTTCCCACTCTGAATGCAATGTGACCCATGGCCTCAAGCACCCGTCTCCATGACTTCACCAACACCATGTACTCTGTCCTGGAATTGTGAGTTGCTTTACAACTCCCAAGTCACAAATACAGATGTGCAATGAATAAACTCAGCCCAACAAGGTCCAGAGGGAAGCCAGACAAGGTCTTATGATAAGCCTTGAAGAGAGCCTTAAGGTTTGCTGGCCTTGAGGAGTAGGTATGTAGCTCGGTGGTAGACATTTGCCTAGCATTCCATCCTCAGTATGGAGAGGAGAAACTTTAGTCCCATGTTCTTGGACACTGTTCATAAGAGTATGAGGTCAGCATTCTACTACAGCTGCTTTCTGTCTGTGAACTTCAGAAAGTTGTCTATGGAGAGCTGAGCCACCGGACAAATGAGACGCATTACCAACTGATGCAGATCAGGATTCCCATTGGCACCTAATCCAGGTGGAAGTATGTTTTCTGGCCTTTAAAGTGCCCGGGAACATCCTAAGCGGTGTAAACATGTAACATGGGAGTAGAGCCTGAATAGGGAATAGGCAGGCATCTGAGTGAGTTTTAAGAGATGGCAAATGTTCTTTCTAAGTGACAGCATGGGACACAGTACTTCGAAAAGCTCTCAGGTGGAAAGGCTTCAGGATGAAAGGCAGGACCACACTGTGGGTGGATGTGTGCTGTAGATGTCGTCAGGGCAGATGATGGGAAGGCCATCCAAAGCTGGAAGACAAAATGTGCACATTGCTCTGACCAGCAAGGTGGTGTGCATCTAAGGCAGAAGAATCACTTGAGCGAGGAGTTCAAGACTAACTTGACCACCAAAGCAACACCTCTTCTTAATAATAGGTAAGGTAGGGGCTGGCTCTGTGAGTAAAGTATTTGCTGCATATGTGTGAGGGCTTGAGTCCAGATCCTCAGAACCCACAAAAAGCCAGACATGCTAGCAAACATCTATACCAGCACTTCTGTAAGATAGGAGGTGGAGACAGGAGCATGTCTGGGATGAGAAATGTGTGGGGCAGCACACTGGTCTTTGTACAGTGCTGGAGATCAAGCCCAGGCCTTTGTTCATGCTAGGCAAGCATTCTACCAGCTAAGCTATGTCAGCAACCTCCTTGCTTTGTTTTGACCATACAAAGCTCCAAGCCCAATGCATTTCACTTAGGTGAGTGATATCTTTCCAACATGAGAAAAGAGAGAAAGGGTTTAGGAGGGTGAAGAGGGTTAAGACTTCCTGCAAGACCCAGCTTGTCTTATTGCTATTCTTTCTGGGTAGCATCCACTTCCTGGCCCACCTTAGCTCCCAGCTTGTTTGTTTGTTTATTCCGAAGTTAAAGTTTCTAAGGAAGGATTACGTGAAGTTTGTTGGAGACCTAGTGTTTTAGTTTGGTTTCCTACTGCTATGATAAAACTGACCAAAAAAAAAAAAATGACTTGAGGAGAAAAACAGTCCATCATGAAGGGTAGTCAGGACAAGTGCCCCGCGCTACGTCTCGCCAGCAGGAACGACGCGGCACACACAGGATCCTACTGCCGAAAAGCTTTAATGCATCTTGAGAGGGAGAGCATAAGCTTACAATGCGGAGACGCCAAGTGAGGAATAACCGTCCCTTATATAGGAAACTATCCTCACCTAGGACGTGTCACTCTCTGACTGGTCGCTGCCAATTATGCCAGATGACGTACCAAAGCGTACGTGTCCCTTTGAGTAGGGAAGTTACCAGGCGCCTGCGTATTGCCCTTTTTACTAGGTGCGTTCTGCCGGATGCTGGTGCCATCTTGTAATGGAGTATGTGAGGACAGCTCCTCACAGACAAGGACCCCAAGGCAGGAACTGAAGCAGAAACCATGGAAGAACAATGCTCACTGGCTTGCTCTACATAGCGTTCTCAAACTGTTTTCCTATATATCCGTGGACCACCTGCCAGGCATGGCACTGCCGACAGCAGGCCGAACTTTCTATATCACTCATCGATTAAGAAAGTAACCATACAGATTTGCCTAGTGGCCAATCTAAGGCTCTCTCTTTCCAGATGACTCCATCATTATCAAGTTGACAAAACAAAACAAAAACACCCTAGTGAATGGACTAGAATAGACCTATAACAGACTTAGGAAAAAGAAAATTTGAGCTACTTTAAGCTATTAGTCAACCAGATTGAAGAATATGAACGTTTCCTATGCAAAAGAAACCATGTAGCTGTGGAAACCCGTGGTCGAGTCCCAATAGTCACAAAGTAAGGGAGGCTGAGGAATGCCATGCAGTGGAGGAGCGCATGCCTGAGGACCAGCTTCCACCCCCTCACTGCCTTCCCAACTCCCTCAGGGGTAAAGCAGACAGGCACACTCTTTTTTTTTAAATTATATGATAGCTTGTTTTTAAAATGCTAAATAAAATAAATTTTTAAGTGTTTTAGAGTTGGTACACATGTGTATACATATACACACAAATAAACAAAATGTGATAATGAAAATAAAAACTTATTTTAATTGTGTATGTAACATATATACACACACATATATGTATATATGTATTCTCATTTAAAAGCTTAAAACTTAAGATATAACAGGCTAAAGTGTTTTGGATTTTTGTTTGGTTTGTCTGTTTGTTTGTTTGAGGCAGAATCTCTCTTTGTAGCCCTTGATATATAGACCAGGCTGGCATTAAATTTATAGAAATCTGCCTGTGCTTGCCTCCCATGTACTGGGATTAAAAGTAAATGTCACCGTACTCAGGCTAAAGTCTCTTTTAATTACCACCACCATCCCTGGCCTTCTCTTCTTGGCCCAGGTCAGTGAATTTTGTGTGCATCCTTTCATATATTTTCCTACACATTTCCTTTTTCTTTAGGATCCATGTTGTACCATAGTCTATGTACCCGATGCACCTTTAAAAAAAAAAACCCCATAAATGTTATGTAATACTACTGAAGTTAAAAACTCTTTGTTTAAGAAGCAGTCAGCCCTAGATACTTGACACCATACTAGGGACTGGTTTGAGGGAGAACCCTGGGGAAAAACTAATATTTACCATAGTTATATGGCAGACACTGCATTAAACTATCCGTCAGAAATCTTAATTTGGTCTCAGATTTGAGCCAAATCTTTACTTACCCTGTGGCGAACGCGCAGCATTGCCAACTGCAACTTGCACAAAGTAATGATTGTCTGAAAAGATAATCACAGGCAGCCACCACCTGGCACCATCATTTCTTGAGATGATGTCAATTCTGAGTTCCTGGTGGATGTGTTTCTTCCTGCATCCTGGAAGTAAAGCCACACTCCGCATGTTCTCACCAGAAGAGGTTTTGTTGGCAGGGCAGTGAGTGGAAATTAGTGAACAGCCAAATACAGTGTCACCCACCTGCAACCCCAGCACCTGGGAGGCAGAGGCAAAGGCAGGAGGTTCACCACAAGTTCAAGTCCAGCCTGGGCAACAAACAAGTTCCAGGTTAACCAGGGCTGCTCACTAAGACTGTTTCCTCCCTTCCTCCCTCCCTCTCTCCTTCTCTCCCTCCTTCCCTCCCTCCTCCTCTCTCTCCTTCCCTCCCTCTCCCCCTCCCCCTCTCCCTCCCCCTCCCCCTCTCCCTCTCCGTCTCTCTCTTTCTTTCTTAAATGGAATCTCCCATGTTACCCAGCCAGGCCTGAAACTCAGAGATCTGCCTGTCTCAGTCTCTGATGACTGAACTGAAGGCTCCTTTGGTCATGTCCTAAACCTGAGCCAATCACTGGTTGTTAGGGAGAAAGAGTGCACTGGCTGGCTCAGGCTCCGTCATAGGCTCCGCCCCTTGACCTTTGAATCAAGCAGTTCTTTTCCAAGTTTTTAGCAGTGCCAACCAAAAGGAAAACAGAGTGCCTTCCCCTGGCAGCTGATGGCTGGGGAGGGAAGAACTGTACTAGGCTCCTGAACCAGGGTTTGAGATGCTTCCTTCAAAAGAATTTGTGACGAAGGTGTTTATTTAGTTTAAAGATGAGGAGCCACAAATGAGGGTTCATTCTGGGACCAGCACTCAAAAAAATCTGCTCCCACCCCAGTGTCCCAGTGTGTAAGCCTGAACGTTAGAGGCCCCCCGGGGAGATGCTGTAATAGTGACCCCGTCATCTTGAGGGTGACAGGTGGTATGTGTGTGATTCTAGAAATGAGCACGAACTGCACCTAACTTCAGTTACTTGCCTGGTGTCCGTTTCTCTCATTCTTTGTCATTGTGTTTGAGGCAAACTGAGCCATGTTAAACATTCTCTTGTCCTTTGGGTACTAGAATGTGAACAGGCTTTGTTTCAAACATCTGGGCATAGTGTGTACTGTTGTATTAACTGGTTGCACTCAGAACCCGTTCTTGCCTTTACCCATCTCTTCCTTTTGCCCTAGTCATGAGCTTGAGGGCTGAAGCGTAAGCACTCATTCCAAGGCGGTGAGAGTCGCTGAGTCCTCAGTCCTGATCATTTAAAATGTTGAAACAGTGGAAGAGAACTACTTATGCCTGGGCAACTTTAAGTATCGCTTTAGAAAATGTTTTAGAATTTATTATTCTATACGTGGGTTCACATAGGATATTTGTGTGTGCACACGAGTGTGTGCATGCCACTGTACGTGGGTAGATGTCAGAGGACAGGTTTGGGGAGTCGGTTCTCTCCTTCTAACATTTTTCCATGGCTATAGCTCAAGTAACCAGAGCTCCCTGGGAGCCATCTTGCCAGCCCCACATTTCTTCTTCCTAATCTCCTTTGGCCCCTTTATTGGTAAACTTGTTTCTCTCTTTGTCTTTTTACACAGATTGGTGAGAAAGAGAAATTCTCATTGTTTAGGGTCTCATAAGGTGAAGTGTGGTCCACGGACCCACAGTAGCAGCACCTGGACCTTGCCTGAACTGCAGCTTTGGGCCTGTCCCAGATCTTACACAGAACCCGTACGCTCCTCCATGTCCTTGCAGTTCATCTAGGTGAGAAGGGAAGGAGGTTCAGAGGGTGGCTCAGCAGGAAACAGAGCTTGCTGTCAGGCAATAAGTTTGGATCCCAGGATCCATGTTAAAAACTCCTGGTGTAACCTGTCATCTCACACACATCTGCATGTGTGTGTGAGGGTCCCCTGGAGGCAGGCTGAACCAGCCACAGTAGCCAAATTAGAAATTCTCAGGTTCACTGAGAGACCTTGACTCAAAAACAGAGTTAGACAACCAAGGCTATAAGGAGAAATCCTGTCTCCAAAACAAAACAAAACAAAACAACAACAACAACAATAATAAAGCATGGATATCCATAGTCTTAGTGGTTGTAAACGGTGGCTGGAGGCCATTTAACTGATATAACGTCTGGACTCCCCCAGATTGGCTTGAGTAACATTTGTGGCACCATCAGCCACAGTGGTTTGAAATGTGCCCAGTCTTATGTATTTGAACATTTGTGCCATCCTGGTGGTGCTTTCTGGAGAGGCCATGGAAATTCTGGAGGCTAGCCCACTTCTGGCCTGAGCTTCCTCTCTGCCACCACAGTGTGACTAGCTCCAAGCTTCCCTCCACACCACAGCAGCTTCTGTAATCACCTTGCTTTCCCCGACATCATGGGCTGGTATCCCTGAAATGGGAGTCAAAATAACCCTTCCCTCCTTTGAGCTGCTTGTGTCCCATATTTTGTTGCAGCAGTGGAAACAGTAACGAGTGTAACTGGGTTAGCTCACCATAGCCAGCTGGAGAGGAGAAGGAACCAGTGGGGCAGCCAGGAAGAACAGTGTGCGGAGGTTCCTATGCAGTATTTACTATGTTCCAGGTGCCGTTAGGAGCACTGTGCCAGCCGCCTATTTATCTCCATGGCAACCGTATGACTCATTCCATAGATGAATAAGCCAACGCACAGAAAGGGCAAGTTTCAGAGCTGAGAAGCCGCAGAACCAAGACTAGAAGCCATGCAGTCTCTGCAGTCTGCTCTATCTTCCTTGAGCTCACCTCAGTCTTTGGGGGCCAGTTTAAGAGAAACTATGGGCCAGTCAAGAATTCACATTTCTGTTCCACCTAGGAGTCAGCGAGGCTTGGGGGTCGAGGGTTAAACATCCCTCGCTTTAAAACCTCATCCCATCAACACGTGTTTATTGAGTACATGGTGGAAATGTGCTGTGAACTGGGGTATACGTGAGCAAGAGCTTTCTTCTGCCTTCACAGACAAGGTGTGGAGGTGGGGGTGGGGGAGGCAGCGCGCAGTGGGCAGGTAAAGAGTCTATATGTGCCGAATGTGTCCTAGGAGGAAGTATGTGCAGTAGAGAAAATCCACGGGGCACAGACTAATGCTTCCGAGAAGAAGAAAGATTCTAGAAAAGACCAGAAGGGTAGCCAGGAGCATCCATTTTCCTCAGTGTGCCTCTGTGCTAGGAGCTTGAGAGGGAGGGCTAACACATACAGATGTTTGGAGATGGACTGGAGAGTCCTGAAGAGTATTCCTCCCACCTCTCCCCTCTCTCTCCTCCCTCCCCCTCTCTCCTTTCCTTTCCTTCCTTCCTTTCTTTCTTTTTTTTTTTTTTCAAGACAGGGTTTATCTGTGTGTAGCCTTGACTGTCTTGGAACTCACTCTGTAGACCAAGAGGACCTCTAACTCACAGAGATCCACCTGCTTCTGCCTCCCAAGTGCTGGGATTAAAGGCCTGTGCTACCCCTGCCAGGCTGGGATCTATTTCTTATAGCAGTCCCCAGGGGTGGGTTTTAGGATCTTGCATTTTGCAGATGAGGAAACTGGAAGCTCAGAGAGGTTTAGCAACCAGCCAGACGCTAGTGTGCCCCAGGAAGATCAGCAGCTGAAGCATGTTCTAAGTCCAGCTCTGAGGCAAAGGCTGTGCTTGTTGTTCATTTCACATGCCATCCTGCCCCTTGCTGCTAGGCACCCTGTGCTCTCTGTGCCTAGATACTTGGCCCGGCAACAATGCCAGTGTTGGGTGGCAGCCACGGCCCTGAGAGTTTCTTTGCGTTCCCCTTTCTCTTGATGTTCTGAGCTCCAGTTGGCCTGGACCTTCACAGTCAGGGGACTGTGGCTGTGCTCAGTAAATAGGTCCAGGATGAGTGGCTGCTCCCTTTGCCTAGCTGGCTGGCTTAAACCAATAAGAATCCAGAGCCCATCCCAAATCCCTGACCCTATTTTTCTCTCTGTTGTTCCGCTATCATGGTAAACTTCTCAGCATAACTAGTGGGTCCCCTACCACCCCTGGGCTAACATATTTTCCTGGTGTTTTTTGTTTTGTTTTGTTGATCTTTCGCTGTCCTAGTGCGAGGAAATCGTGAGATGTGCTGCAGGCACCGAGGGTAGAGAGCTAAGGAATGCATATGGTATAGAACCAGGGAGGTGGATTTGCAGCGGCCCTCACTAGAGAAGAACATTCAGTTCTGGGAGAAAGGATGCCAAAAGGCAGTCAGTCTAGAGGAGAGTGTCCAGACAGTGAAAGGCTCAAGGCCAGAGTGAGTAACTCCAAAAGCATTTGGGGCTGTCTGGCCTGCCTCAGATGACTCAGGAGAAGATAGCCCAGGGACAGCTCTTGTTCGCTGGCCCCTGTACAATCTATTTCCTTGCTTGCAGCTGAGGCTCTGTCTCAGCCCTGCCCGACTCTCCTAACTTTCCTCTTTCAGACCCAGGGCCCTGCTATCTCCTCTCTCATTTGCCACTTTCTTTCTTATTGAAACAAATAAGAAGAAACAAATTGCTGTGTATGAAGTAATGGGTTTCCGAACAGCTCCTTCTGTTTACCTGTCCATCTCTCTGGGTTTACTATAGAAGATGGCCTGTCTCCTACCTGCCCAACCCCCTCCCCCTCTGCTAGTTCTTTCCGCTCCCGAGAAGCCCAAATCTTGAGCTGATGAGGGTTAGTGGGGAGTCAGAGTGCTGGCTGCTAGTCCTGATGACCAGAGTTCAAGCCTAAGGAACCTGTAGGGTAAAAAGAGAGAACCCGTCTCTCAAAAATGTCCTCTGATTTCTGCACATGCACCCTGACACGTGTGTGCCCACATGCATGCATACAAAGTAAAAAGAATCTGTAAAAATCATGTGAGAAGCTTCAATCTTTCCCCGTCCTTCAGTAAACAGACCCACTCCCACCCCTCTGCTCAACCAGTTTCCTATGGTCTGGTAATGACAGCATGTGCATGTGGTTTTGTTTTGAGACAGGTCTCACATGTAGCTCAGGCTGGCCTGAAACTTGAAATCCTGCTTTAGGTTCTTGGATGCAGAGACTACCAGCATGACCATAATGCCTGCCTCCATTCAAGCAAACTTCCTGCCTTCTTTCCTACATGGCTCTGTTAAACACTTCTGGTCACAGCAGAGTAGTCCAACGTTCCACTAAACGATGGCACAATGTTTGATTGCCATGTCCGGCAGTAGCTTTATTGAACTATAACACAATCCACAGACCCTAAAAATCTACACACTCAAAAGGGTGCGATGCCACAGGCTTGGGGATATTCACAGAATCATAAACAGAATTTGAGAACATTGTCGAGACTATCACTCCGTAATCTTCCAATCTCTTGCCCCAGTCTTAGGTGGCTGTTCATTTGTTTCCTGTTGTTCTGGATTTCTCTGTTCAGGACGGTCCATGTAAATGAAATCAAACAATAACATGGGCTCCTTCCCGTCCAGCTTCTTTCACTTAGCAAAGTACCCCAAAGTTTCATCCTGTCGATGGCATGCCCCAGCTGCCTACTCGTTTTTACTACAACCTTACTGAGCAGGATGTGCAGCTCCTACATTCATCTCTGCATTCCTCAGTTGATAGACGTTTGAATTATCTGTACTTCTGACTGCTAGAAAGTAATGTGCAATACACGTTTATGTGTAAGTGTTGGAGTGTGCATTTTTCTGTCCCTTAGGGGAACACCTAGTGTTGGTAGGTCCAACGAGAGTCTGGCTTTTTGCACCCTTGCCATTCCCGTGGGTAGGGCAGAAGGATTCCACTTTACCTACATTCTTGTCATCACTTGCTATTAACCGTCTTCTTGATGACAGCCTTCCTAGTGGTGTAAAATGAAATCCCATCGTTGCTTTGGTCTGTGCTCACACGATGACTCTTATGCTTCTTGTCTTTGCCCGCTGTTACTTTTACACCTCCCATCCTAGCTCGAGATCCTGAGCATCTTTGGATGTTCATTAGCCTATTGACATCGTCCTTGCTTGTGTGATGCTTAGGAGCTATGCGCCTGTCTGTTATGTGATACGAGCTCCTCATTTACTTTCTGTCTGTAGCCCCTTGCTAGAAATATGGTGTGCGGATACTCTTCTCATAATAAAGTGCTTTCACTTGGTCAATGTTTCCTTCGGCCCATCCACTGTCTGCTTTCTTTGGATGCTGTCCCTTTTCCCTTTTCATTGTTGTCGCTTGTGCTTTTTAGTGTCCTCGCTAAGGAATTACTGCGAAGCCCGGCATCATAAAGATTTATGAGCCTAAGACTGTAAAAATCTATGTTTTCTTCTGGGCGTTTTGTAGTTATTAGTGTTCATCTCTGATCCAGCTTGAATTAATGTGTATACATAATGTATGGGAGGAACAACAACAAAAGGAAACAAAAATCATAGTTTGTCACGGGGACTGCCTTCATTCCTTTGCATTTGGATAGTATTTGCTCCAATGTTCCTTGTTTAAAAAAACAAAACAAAACAAAACAAAAAACCCCCCCACTCCTTTCCAGCTTCAAGGTGGTGACTCATGCCTTTAATTCCAGCACTGGGGAGGCAGAGGCAAACAGATCTCTGAGGCCAGGCTGGACTACATAGCTGGACGACATTCCAGGACAGCCATAGCTACACCAAAAAACCCTGCCTTAGAAGACAAAAAAAAAAAAAAAAGCCAAACAACAACAAAAACCCTCCTTCCTCTGAGTTGTTTTGACTTTCTTATTGAATTAAATTGACTGTAAGTGTGAGATTGATCTTGGAACGGTCACCTCCATTCCTTTGACCTGTGTGGCCATTTTTAATAGCATTCTCAAACTGCTAAATTAATGTGCCCTCTTGGTAACCAGCAGTACAAGTCCTCCAACTTTATTACTGTGTGTATGAAAAAGAGAGAGGGAGAAAGAAGGAGAGAGGGAGGCAGAGGGGGAAGAGGGGAAAGAAGGGAAGGAGAGGGGGGAGAGGGGAAGGGAGGGAGAGGAGGGAGAGGGAGGGGGAGGAGGGAGAGGGGAAGAGAGAGAGAGAGAGAGAGAGAGAGAGAGAGAGAGAGAAAGGGTGGGGAGGGCACACCCTGGGGATAGGACTCTTGGCCCTGTCACACTAATCAAGTTCTCTACCATGGAGCTATACCCCCGACCACTAACTTTCTTTTTTACAAGATTATTTTGTCAATTCTGGCTCCATTGAATTTCTTCATCAATTTCAGATCAACTTGTTAATTTTTACAAAGAATCCCACTGTGATTCCGATACAGATGGAACCGAATTAAAAAAATTGTGGAGTTTTACCATCTGAACAACATACACGCATGTACATATTCATGTATACCCACACACACATGAACATGAACATGTATTCATACATGCATACACAGAAAAATTCAAGAGAGAGAGTGAAGGACAAGGATCCCACAATCTCTTTCGAGGACACACCCCAGTGACCAGCAGACCTCCCAGGAAGCCCCACTTTTTAAAGTTTCTAATATCTAGGACTGGAAAGATGGCTCAGCTATAAAGAGTGTGCCCTGCTCCTGTAGGAGGTAGAGTCTGGGCTCCCACATCCATGATGGTTCCTAACCACCTGAAACTCCAGCTCTAAGGGATCTGATGAACTCCTCTGCCCTCCGTGAACACTTAACAATCCCATGCACACACCCACACACAGCACATACAGACATAAAAATAAGGTATGTGTGTCCATGTTTTTAGAGAAAGTTTCCACGGCTCAGTGGTACCAACCTGGAGAGTGATCCTTCAGGGGACGCTGAAGATCTAAACCACAGGACTGACTAAGACGAGACACAAGCGACAGCACTGGGAACAGGAAGAAGACCTGAAGGGAGGCCTCCCCTGTGGTCTCGAGTTGGGGGAAAACTTTAGAAATGAGATCCCCAAACTCACACTAAAAAGAAGCAAGAATGGATGCTTAAATTTAACATAGCTACAGAGTATTAAAGTATCTTAGGCCAAGGCAAATAACTCAGTGGTTAGCAACGTTGCATGTTTGGAGCGCAGTGCTACAGTACTTGCCTAACAGCTAGGGTTCAATCCCCAGCATAGTCATTTAAAAAGTTGAATTTCATTTAAGGTTACTTATAAAATAAAAGCGCTTTACAGTCCATAACATAGACAAAGAGAGAACTGCTTTAATACACTAAGATCTTTCATAATTATAGAGAATAGACAGGAACTCTTCCTAAAGAAATCTAGATTATTCACACACACACACACACACACACACACACACACACACACACACACACACACACGCACACACTATAAGTTGAGGGGTAAGGAAATGGCTCACTAGGTAAAGAGCTTACTCATGTTAGGCAAATGGTCTATCACTGGGCTACATCTTTACATCTCCAACCTTTAAAAAAAAAAAAAAAAACCTTCCCTAAGTTACTCACGCTGACCTTGAACATTCTTGGTTCCTCACAGCCATCTCACAAGTAATTAAGACTTCAGGTCCACTTCACCAGACCTGGCTTCGGTCTCCTTCAGCTAGCAACAGTTCCTTTATTTTCCTCTTGCTACTTAAAATCTTGGCACCCTAAAAGCCACCAGCTCGATCTTGGAAAGCTTAATGTGTGTGGGTTCTTCATGACCATGTTCAGATTGTACATCTTGGGCAGAAGGACATGGAGTGATGCTACGTTTTTTCTCCTTGCATCCTCCCAGGGATGCTACACTCATGCGTGCTGGCCTCAGTGATGCTAACTTTGATCAGTTCATTGAGATGAAATCCCCCTCCCGCCTTTAGTTTATAAGCAATTTGTGGGAGGTATTTTAAAATTATGTAAACACCCTGTTTCTCATCAGAGTCTTTTGAAACAGCTTTATTGATTCACATATTTAAAACGCGCAATTTGATGAGTTTTGACATCTGCCTACAGCTGTGAAACCATCGCTACAATCAAGATAGCAAACATATCTGTCGTCTCCCAACATTTCCCCTGTTCTTGTCATCCTTCCCTCTCGTCTTTCCCCTGACTCTTCCTGTCTTCAGGCATCCATTGACAGCTTTTCTATCACTAAGAAATAGCTTATATTTTCTGGAACTTTATACGTTGAATCATCCGGTCTCTGTCATCTTCCTCAGGCCCTGCCACGTTCCCTTTCTATCAGTATGATAAACCCTGAAATTCCTCCATGCTGTGCCTGTCAACAGCCCACCTCTTTGCCGATGCCTACCGTCCTTTGATATGTAGAAATCACATTTTCTGTACCTTGATTGGATTTAGTTGGATGATTCATTCATTTTTTTTCTACTTTGTAAAAGGCAAAAATTTATTTCTCGTAGTTCTGGATCTTGGCAAGTTTAACATCAAAGTGATTGAATGTCTGGCGAGAGTTGCTATATCCTGGAACCAGGAAGCCATTGGAGCATTTTTCATCCTCATTCATTCAGTAAAAAAAAACAAAAAAACAAAAAACAAACAAACAAACCAAAAAAAAAAAAACCCCAACAGAACAATTCCAGGTTACCATCGATTTGCTGGGAAGTCTCCATGACAGGAACATGGCTATGGTTTTCTCAAACTGGAGGGGTGGGGTGGGGTGGGGGTGGGAAATGGGGGGATTACACTGTATCTTCAAATATTTCATCTGTTCCTTTGTCCCTGAATCTCCTCCCAACCACACATGTGACGTTCTTCTGCACCCAGTGCACCGGGGATCTTCTCTACTGTATATTTTAAATTTCTTGTTACACTTACCTATTTACATATGCATTGTGAGTGAGACTGTGTGCTCCATCCCTACCCGCCATGTGCCATAGTACATATGTGGAAGTCTAAGGACAACTTTCAACTGACAGTCCTTGCCTTCTACTCTGAGGTCCCAGAGACCAAACCTGAGGTGTCAGGCTCTGTCTAATTATTAATAAAAATGTTTTTATTAATCTATTTATTTGCTTGGGGGGACGATGACACATGTCTCAGTACTCCTGTGGAGGTCAGAGGATAATCACCTGTGGCTGGGAGGTTGAGCTCAGGTCATCAGGTTTAGTGACAAGTGCGTTTATCTGCTGGGCCATCTTGCTGGTTCTATGTTATGATTTTTCCCTGGGCCAATGAGTATATTCTTCCCTGATTACCCACAGTCTCTGTGAAGCCATATTATTCTTTGTTCTACACCTGAGTGGTTTTTAATCCCCGGTCTCAAGTAGTGTCATGACACACATGTGTTACTTGGTTTTCAACAGGACCCTTACAGGCTCGGTGAGGTGTCTGTCTAACTCTCTCTTATCTGATACTCTAGTCCAGCAGTTCTCAACCTGTGGGTCATGACCTTGAGAGGAGTCAAACAACCCTTCCACAGGGTCCCTAAGACCCTTGAGGAACACAGAGGTTTACATTATGATTCATAACAGTAGCAATATTACCAATATGAAGTAGCAACGAAGATGATTTTTATGGTCGGGGTCACCACAACATGAGGAACTGTGTTATACTGTCGAGACATTAGGAAGGTTGAGAGCCACTGCTCTAACCTGGACTCTGGACTCAGAGGCCATTCTGGTTTGTTTGTTTTTTAACTTGCTTTGGGAGAGAAGGGAAATATTATAGTTAATCCATCTTGGTTGGAATCATCAGACTTTCAATGAATGAATAGATTTTATGAATATATTTATCTATATGTAGACACATAATTCCCATTATGTTGCTATAAGCCCTTACAAGGATAGTGCATTTTAATGTTTAAATTACCTCCAACCTTGGTCAGAAGGCATAAGCATCATTAATATAAAATACTTAACGTGGGCATTTCTGGGCTGAAACCTGTAGACTGGGAACAGAGGAGGGTGGCCCGGATGACAAGACAAGGGGTGTTATTGGAGAAAGAAGGGAGAAATAACTGATTCCTTTGGCTGTAACTAGGACCTAGTCAAAAGAGGGGGTACCTATTTGATCCTCACTAAAGCCGCGAAGATGCCTGGTGGGTCTGGTGGCAAGCTGGGGCGCTATTGAAAGAATTCTGTTGCATTTGTAACAGAAATCAGTAGTTGAAGAGACCAAGACTGAGGGAAGTCTAGAGGAATCCTGTTCCTTCCAGAGGTCCTGATGGTGACAGACAGTTGCCTGGCAGAAGGATGATGTTCCTTAGCACACATTCAGGAAATGCCAGAGGAGGTGTGTGTGTGTGTGTGTGTGTGTGTGTGTGTGTGTGTGTGTGTGTGTGACATTTGTTATTCTTTAGTCTACAGACACCTTCTGTTCAGTGTTTAGGCCTCTTGAGCACTAGCTGGGGATTGGCGATATAGCCAACACAAGGGGGAATGAACGCTCTCCTGTCTGAGACTGGACATGTCAGTGGTGGCTGGATAAAGTAAATTGACTTGTGAAAACTTGTGAGACTCCAATCCTGAATGCTCCAGGAGTCCTTTGCTCTCGCTCCAGTAACAGGGAACTAGAATGATGGCAAATGACTATCCGGACTCGATTCATCTGTATCCTGATGAGAATCAGAGAATCTCAGGGAAGGTTTGCAAAGGAGGCGGGATTTGAACTCCACTCTGAAATAGAATTCATTAGGTAGGCACAATGGGGAGGAAAGGTTTTCCATTTACACGGAACAGCACGTTCAAGTCACAGAGCTACTGCAAGACACAAGGGATTGGCTGTAGTTCAATGTCCCAGGATAATAGAATAGGGATTCTGAGATACGGGGCAGGGTAGACTGCCATAGGCCTTTGATATTGTGTGAGGCGTTTCAGATGGCGTTCTATAGACTGCAACTACTCAAGAATTGTTAGCCTTCGAGTCATTCAAGAGCATTTAGTGGCAGTGGGAGCTCATTAGATTTACTCGCTAGAAAAACCACTTTGGCAGTGACGTGTATATTTAGAAGGAGTAGCTAGGCAGAGACGGGAAGGTATTTTGTTCATTAACAAGCATCACCAGGCATTCTGCTACATGTGGAGATGGAGGAATATGGCAGGCAGGTGCCTTGCTCTCTCAACTTTTCAAAGATTCAGGAGATGCAGAGAATAAATAGACGGCAGTGATGTTTCATTACAAATGTGGTGAATGCTATGGGAAGTCCAGAATAGCTCAGAGTATGTGATTGGAAGCATCAAAGTCAGTAAAGGGACGTGAAGAGATAAAGAGAAGCTTGGTCTCCTGATCAGGAAGTCAGGAACCCTTTAGAGAATGAAGACTGAGCGCCTGAGGCAAGGTGAGCCAGGGAGGAGAAATAAAGTCAGGATCACAGCTACCATCAGGATGGAGAGAAGGAAGGAGGGAGGGAGGGAGGGAGGGAGGGAGGGAGGGAGGGAGGGTTGATAAAGATATTACACTTGGAGTCCAGAGCCCTCAATGCCTTTGTATTATTTTAAGATGGACAGTAAGATGATGATGATGATGATGATGATGATGATGGTGATGATGATGGTGGTGGTGGTGGTGGTGATGGTGATGATGATGATGGTGGTGATGATGGTGATGGTGGTGGTGGTGGTGGTGATGGTGATGATGATGATGACGATGATGGTGATGATGATGGTGGTGGTGGTGATGATGATGATGGTGATGGTGGTGATGATGGTGATGATGATGATGGTGATGATGATGGTGATGGTGGTGGTAGTGATGGTGGTGTTTTTATTTAAAGTAAGAGCATCCAGGCTGCTGTATGGAAATTGTCCCAACACACTACCATGTGAGCATGCACACTGCTAGAAGGAGAGAAATCATGACCCTTCACCCACTTGGGAATGCAAGTGGGCACAGATTATTTTAGTAACATTCCCTTGTTTTTCATATCATTAAATACGCTTGTATTCTGGGATGCAGCAATTCTGTTCTGGAGGTATGCTGGTCTGCTTCCTTCTTGCCATAACAAACTTCTGAGGTAATCTACTTAGAATGAGAAAAAGGTTGTTTTGTTTTTGTTTTTCTCCAGTTCCCCATTTTTGGACAGTTTGGCTCATGATCAGGTGACCCCATTGCTTATAAGCTTGGGGTTCAGAGTACACCACTCTAGAAGTGCAAGGTAGCCAAGGAAAAGGAGCATAGGTTTCCAGTCCTTGTCAAGGGCACACCCTCAAAGACTTGAGATGATCTCACTAGGCCCTACTACCTAAAGACTCCATCACCTCCCAGTAATACCATGCAGGGGGAAAAAAGGATGTTTATAACCCAAACTATAGCACTAGGTATTTTCCCAAGAGAACGAAAACATGTACATATTGTTTTCCTGGGGAGGTGTGGATGAACTCATTCTAAATGGAGCATCTACCCCAGACCAAATTGATAGTGTCACTGAAGGCCAACTAACAACCAAGGCATTTACTTACAGCAACATGGGTGAGGAGTTATGGGAATGAGGGTAATTCAAAGGCAGCCTCATCTCTAGAAAGCTCACCACAGCCCGGACCACTCAGGAAAGCTGTGCCCGCCCGGAAGCTCACATAATGACCACATGCAGCCCCTTTGGCTAGAAAGCCTGTTCTCCTCAGCAACTCTTGCTGGCAACCTTGGAGAGGAACATTGTGAATCAGACGCTTCAGCTTTCCCCAAACTTGTAAGTGCTTCCTCCCATCTCCAGAAGGTAATGTTTCAGGTCAAGGAAATTGCCCCATAATTGTCCACTGAACAGTAATAATAGCCCCTTTCCCAACTAAAAACAATAACTGATCAATGGGAAGTTGGGCAAACAAATTGTGGTATATCTATTCAATGAAATATTAGCTATAAAAGAAACATATTTTGTGCATGCTACATGAAATGAATCTTAGACGTCAGACAGAAAAAGAGTATATACTGTGTGAATCCATTTGTATGAGCTTCTGTAATGAGTGTACTGATTCATGGTGATATAAAACTAGGCTTTTTTGGTGCCCAGCGAACATATGGGAGAGGACTGTAGAAAGAGACTGAGAAGAGGCACAAGGGAGTTTTCCTGAGAACTCTTTTATATTGATTGTGGTTGTGGCTACTACATGAGTATATCTGTCATAATGCATGAAGCTTTCACTATAGATGGGGGCGGGGGTGGTGGTCATGTTTTGTGTAAAGTATGGCACCATAAGGAAAAAGAGGAAAAAGAGGAGCTGGGGGAAGGGACCCTAGGACTTTCTAAGTATGTTGGGGAGTATCAGTGAGAGAAGAAAGGAAGAAAAACCTAAGAAGACATTTCCAAAATAAAATGCCTTGCATCACATTGAGAGACGGGAGGAAAAGTTAAAACTATTCCTCAGTTCTCCAGTTGGAATAGCTTAGGGACTGGTCCTGTTACTACTGACCTGCCATTTGTCTCCATGACAACATACTTTTTCTGCCAACCCCGTCCAATATTGATGATTTCATCAATGTAGTATCAGACTTCCTTGAGGTGTACTCCTCGGCTCTTTTAGGATAGCATAGAAATGTTCATTAATGAAACATCCAGCTGGGATCCAGGTCTTCAGCTTTAATCAGCTGCACACAGAAATCATTTAGGACCACATTGCACTTGTGCTGGATGTCTACAGACTTTTAGTCATTATTTCCTTAGTAATACAGTTTGGTAACACTTTGTAGACATTTATCTCAGCACTCAGGAAGCAGAGGCAGGAGAGGATCTTGGTGAGTTGGAGGTCAGCCTTGTCTTCACAGAGAGTTCACAGATGTAGTGAGACCCTTTCTAAAAACAAAAGCAAAACCCAAGCTATTTGAGTGTGACAGCTATTTCTGGTTGTCAACTTGACGGCCTGTGGAATGAACTGCAGTCCAGCAATGGAGGGCACACCTGTGATCCAGACCTTGAGGCTGGAAGACACAGGCTTCTGACCCGGATCGTAACATGGAGATCTTGAAGCATAGTGGCCATGAAAATCTTAAGCTCAGGCAAGGTAGTACAGACTTAAATTTCAGGAGACTGAGGCAAGCAGATCTCTGGGTTCAAGATCAGCCTGGGACAAAGCAAGTTCCAGATCCAGGTGTAGTGGTATGCCCCTTTAATCTGGGCCACACCTTCTGCTGGAGGCCTGCGTAAGGATAATTGAAGGTGGAAGGCTCTCTCTTCACCTGCTTGCATTTAATTGCCAGCAGATCTGTTGAAGCCTACCTCCTCGGGATTCCAGCTTACACAGAAGACCAGCTGGAACAACTAGCCTCGTGGACTGAGCAGCCTACTAGACTCATAGTCTACTAGACTTTTGGATTTCCCATTCACAGCTGCCCATCATTGGGTTAGTCAGACTACAGACTTTAAGCCATTACAATAAATCCCATTAATATATAGAACCATTGCATAAATTCTGTGACTCTAGAGAACCCTGACTAATACAACGAGTGAATTTATTTTCTGTTTGCTCAGAGCTTGACTTAGAATCGTTCTCTATTCTAGAACAATAGTCTGGGCAAAAACTAACTATTGTTAGTTAGTTAGTTAACAATAGTTAGTTTTTGCGGTATAATTGACTTGACTCTGGTATGCCAGACTCTGTGTGGAACATAGACTCCTATATGCAGTCTTCTGAGCATTTATATTCTGAACGGCATTGTTACTATCTCCTTTATAGTATATGTGTGTGTGTGTGTGTGTGTGTGTGTGCTTGTGTGTGTGTGTGTATGTATGTGTGTGTACATATATATTTGAAATGATTATATTTGGTAGATTAATTATATATAGTGGATTATATTATCAGTAATCACCATTTTGGGATGGCAAGGGGTTGTATAAATATACAAATGCACGCGCGTGAGCGCACGCACACACACACACACACACACACACACTCCTAATCACTTATTACATGATTTTGGGGAAAATTAATCACACCTTTTGGCACAGGGGCTGGGTAATACCCTACCTCAGTGGGAGGTACAAAGACAACAATTAGTGTCTAATTAATATTTGTATAAAGTACTTAGAACAGTTTAGAATAGTATACAATAAGTACTAAAGAAATTTTAATTAAATGAAGTAAATACACTCTTTCCAGGAAAGTGTCTACAAGTACATGTGTCCAAGTTCTTTCTATTTATTAATGTGGAGACATTCTAAAGTTTAAAAATAAAAGTTGGGGATATAGCTCAGGGGCATAGTGCTACTTAGCATCTATTTTTACTATATTCAGCATTGCAAAAATTATGTGTGTGAGTGTTTTTCCAGTGTATATGTTTGTGTACCACACACTCGCCTGGTGTCTAAGCAGGCCAGAAGGCATTGACTATCCTGGGACTGGAGTTATAGAGTAAACCACCATGTGGGTGTAGGGAACTGAACTCAGGTTCTCTGGAAGAGCAGCCAGTGTTTTTATAACTATAGAGCTCTTCGTTCCAGCCCCAATTGTGCTTTTTGATAAAGAGGAAAAATCCTTACCTTCCAAAATTATAATTTGTGAATTAGTCTAGTCACTTAACCTTCTTGGTAAGGCAAGGGAGAGAGAATGGAGAAGATGGGTGTTGAGGTAATCACAGGAACTGACAGAAACAAAGGCGACGGGAAGGTCCTATCTTAGCTTGTCTTCTATTGTGATGAACACTATATTGACGAGCAGCTTGGGGAGGAGAGTTTATCAGCTTATGGTTTATAGTCCGCCATACAGGGAAATCAGAGCAGGAATTCCAGGAAGAACCTAGAGGCAGAAACTAAAGCAGAGACATAGAGGAGTATGCTATTTACTGGCTTGCTCACCATGACTTGTAGCATGCTTTCTCATACAACCTGGGATAGCCTGCCCAGGGTTGGTACTACCCCCAATGAGCTGGGGCCTTCCACATCAATTACTAATCAAGAAAATGCCTATAATGTTATCTATAGGCAATTCTATGGGGGCATTTTCTCTATTGGAGTTCCTTTTCCCAGATGACTCCAGTTTGTATCAATTTAACAAAGAACCTAACTGGGATTTGGCCTATTTAAAATTGAAGGGCTCTTCTCTCTCTCTCTCTCTTTCTCTCTCTGCCTTTCTGTGTGTGTATATGTAGAGATAGATAGATAGATAGATAGATAGATAGATAGATAGATAGATTGATATTGTAGAGCACTAGCACCCAGGAGACAGAAGCAGGCAGATTTCTGTGTTTGAGTCCAGTCTGGCCTACATAGAGAGTTCTAGGCTAGCCAAGACTATAGAGTAGACCCCATCTCAAAAACAAAAACAAAAACATTAAAATGTAAAAATTACTAGCATTTATTTAGTATTCTTCATTTTACAACTTGTAATTTTTTTTCCAAAAAATGTTTATAGGTTCATAAAATTAAGAACATTAAAAGAAGAAAAATGCGAAACAGAAGTTAACACGTTGGTTAATTCCTTTCTGGGCATTCATCCATTCATTAACTTATTTACCACAACACACCTCTCAGAGCAGAGCCAGACAATCACAGAGCTTGTTTCATAGGAGAGACTGGAGCAGGTTTAAACCAGTTAAAGGACTTAGAATAGAAAAGAGCAAAAGGAAGTAGTCTGCCGAGTGAGTTTGAGAAAGTAAAGGGGAGTAGATTTTAGGTAGAGAAGAAATTTTTTGCAGATTATATGCAGATTTATGCAGATATTATATTTATGCATTGAATATTTACACACCCATGTGCATTATAATAACTATGTCTTAATGTATTATATTGCTGCATCAACCTTTAGGTATGTATCTTACTGTTTTCTTTCAGGTATGTGTCTACACTGTAATTTTAGAAAGTAGTTGTAATAATTGTATTTTCACATATTATATTGCTGTATCTTATCTCCATGTGGATTTACATATTTTATCTACAGAGATGTATCTTACAGTGTCCACAAATATAAGCATGTTTGGGTGTTCACATGTTTTTCTGAGAACTAGTATGGCATCTGCATTTTCATCCTTTTATTGTAACCAACACCCCAGGCACCGCAAGTAGTTGCGTTGAATGCCACCTCATAACGTTGGACTTGGTAGCTGGTTGCAGTTAGTTTTTCAATCTTTTTAGTGCTTCGAGTTAATATCTCGATTGTGAAGTTCTTAAAAGTGATACCCCAAACGGTTATTTCTTGAGCAGAAATTCGTGCAAGTGGAATTGCTGAGTCAAGGGTGTGTAAAATTTTGAGGCACAAAATCGTTTCGAAGCCTCTGGTATTCATTCTTCACCTGAGAAGAGGCACAAATAGAGAGGTTAAATAATCTGGCTGAAGGTCAAAAGTAATTAGATGTGGGTGAATTTAAAAAACGGCGCGGGCTAGTCTGGCCGCGGCAGGGGTGGAATTTGCGGTTTGCTGGATTTTTTTTTTTTTTTTTTTTTTTTTTTAAGGAGTGTTTCTGTAAGGGAGGGGCCGGGCAGAGGGGAAGGAAACTTGTGTCGCAGTAAAGGAGGAGGAGGGGATGGTCGGAGTCAAGCCCGAGATAGCTTCGGCGAGAAAGGCTGCGCCCCGCTCTTGCCAGGCCCCAAAGCCGCTCGTGGGGAATCTCGGAGTTCCCCGGCAGCTCCGGCAAGGTCCCGGCCGCGTCAGACAGTTGCCAAGTGCCTGCCTTGTCCAGTAGGCCTAGTTGCTAGGGCCTCCATCTTGGGGGCCCCCGGGGCCACGGCGCCCCCGGAAGGGGTTGCGAG
Organism: Rattus norvegicus; assembly: GCF_021556685.1. Taxonomy (NCBI): domain Eukaryota; kingdom Metazoa; phylum Chordata; class Mammalia; order Rodentia; family Muridae; genus Rattus; species Rattus norvegicus. The sequence continues at coordinate 190,583,404 of NC_141534.1, forward strand.
TGGGGCATTCACTTCCGGTCTGGGGCCTGCGGCGGCAGCGGTGGCGGCGGCGGCGGCGGCAGCGGGACGGTGTAGAAAATGGCGCTGGTGCAGCGGCTCGGGCCTGTCCCCGCGGCGCTGCGGAGGGCTTGAGGCTCGCGAGCCTCGTTCCCCGCGCCCCACGCGCTAGTGCACTTTACACACATGAGGTGAGAGGACCGGAGGGGAGGCTCACTCGGGGCCAGGAGCCAGCCTACAGCGCTGCCGCAGGACCCTTCGGGCTGATGGGCGGCGGCGCGGGGCAGTCCCCGAGGGCGCGGGCCTGGGCGGGAGTCACGGGCGGTCCGGGAAGCTTCGGTACCGCGCGGGTTACAGCTCTGGGCTCCGCCGCCCTGGGCTCGGCGGCCCGCAGCGCTGCAGCCCGCAGCCCCGCCCCTCCCCCACCGCGCGGGCGCTCTGCCGCAGCAGCTCCGTTTTCACGCGCATCCCCTCCCCCCGTTTTTTTTTTTGTTTGTTTTTGTTTGCTATTTCAGAGAGTTGGAAGCTAAAGCTACCAAAGACGTAGAGAGAAATCTTAGCAGGTAAGATGGGCGAGCCTTCAGTCTCCCGCCCCTTTATAATCGCGTGTTTCCACTCTGCTTCGCTCTTCCTGGGTTTACGGACCCCCCCACCTCCACTCCCACCCCATCCCCATCCCCACCCCCCAACCCCGTGTCATTTGCTTTCGCACTCAGGGAACAGACATTCCGGAGAAACGGCCTCAGGGAATATTGCATGGGGGGGGCATTGCAGGGAGACGCGTAATTACGAGTGTGTTCGTTCTTAAAAAGAAAAGCAAAAGGCAGTTCTTGTAAACTTAGTTAAAGCATTCTCACCCTTTTAGAATTTAATTAGGGGACTTGTGCATTAATTACTATTGTAAATGGTTGCAGGCATTGTGTGACTCATGATTGAGGCGGCCCTTATGGCGGGCTGTCAAACTGTTTTGGCTTCCCCGTTATTACTTTGTAGCTAAATTGTTGCCTTTATAAAAAGATACTATGTGTTCGCATTTTTTTCTTCCCTGTCTCTGCACATTGTAGTCAGGCGGATTCTGTTGCTTTGGAAACAGTTTTGTCCTTGAACTTCATGAAGTATAAACTGCGTTTTGTTTTCCTTTGAAACTACATTTTAGTCTATGTTCAGTGTGTGCTCTTTTTATCAGCTGGGAAAGTAATTAACAATTGTTCCCAGTAAGTGATTATCACTTCTGTTGGGCCTGAGTGCTTTTGCACTGGTAACTTAAGCATCAAATACTACCTCAAAAGAGAAGTGGGTTTTTTGTTTGGTTGATTTTTTGTTGTTGTTGTTTGTTTGTCCTCTACTCCCAAATAATGTGTTTCTGGAAGACGTTTAGTTTTATTGAGCCGTAATTACTTCAATATCATTGAATTGTACTGTACTTGTTTTCAGATCCACATTTAAAACAGACTTTTCCTTTCCTATTTGCTTTTTTCTGTTGCATCATATTTGGACACTCAGAAACTTTGAGATTAATACATAAAACTTCATTTGTTTTAGGTCTTAATGTGGCTTACATTTGCTTATTGGAAGTTCTAAGTTTATGTTGGGGTTATTAGCACACTTGTAATTGTACAAGTATTTTTCACCATGTAGAATTGTTTCAAATTTCTGGCTTTTGATTTTATAAATGTTAATCTGTTGTGGTGACTGTTCAAGAATCTGTTCTCTTGGCAAAGAAACAGTATTAGCTTACTCAGTAAGGGGTTTTCTGAAACTAAATAATTTTGGAATCATTTAAAGGGACTTTAAGAGCTGATATCAGTGGCTAAATGTCAGCTGGATGTTTAAACAAGTTATGTTGTGAAAAGCAGGAAAGAAAGAATAAGATACATAACTGAACAAAGTAGATTGCATTATTGAGATGTAATTTTAGTAATAGTGTAGGTTTTAGATATTTTTCTTGTTTCAGTTTTTTTTGGGGGGGGGGACTAGGCCGCTGCACAGGTCTTGTTTCTGTGAGGGTACCTAGAATTTAGGTAAACATTGTAACACAAGCATGATTTTCCACTTCATTATGATTGGGCAGAATTCTTCTCTTGGCCTTGTTTGAATTCCAGCTCTGCCACTTAAAATGACCTTGACTCTTGGCAGGTCACTTAGCCTCTGTCTAATCTATGAAATAAGAGGCTGGGGCCATCTTAATTACAAAGGTCTGTTAGACCCCCTTGGGTTACATAAAAAGAGATCAAATGCTGTCAGTGTCCACAGAAGGCGTGTACAATCAGGTGGAGAAGCTATGATATGTACTTAAATAACGGTGATACAAGGTAGGTGATGTAAGGGTCAAAAGGCTATGACATTCTATTCTCCTGCTTGAGGCACTTCATAAGATCATTAGATATGAAAAAGAAAAATGTTTATATTTTAAGGCAGAGCATCCAGTGAGATGGGACCAGTTCTTTTTGTTTAAGGTTAAGGTGCTTTGAGTAGGGAGAAAGTTGATTAGATTAGATTAAATGGGTGCATGCTTCATTCTTCCCCAGTCAGAAAGTATCACTCTTTACCCATTACTACCCTCCCGCTCCTCAGGAAGTCATGGCTGGTAGTATTCACCCTGGTAAACTCTGAGCATTTTCTGAGAACCAGTAAGGGAAGAATGTTGGTAAACTTAACAACGTTTTTTCATCTGCCTGGTGTACCCATCTAAAGACTTTGTATACCTCCTTAGCCTTGAGTGTCTGGGGGAATTAGGTGTTCTAAATTCTTCTGCTTTGCATATAAGAGGTTTGAGGTATATACAGAGGTTAAAGGAACTACGGGAGGTCCTACCACTAGTAATTTCAGGAGCCATCAGCCTTCATGCTGTGGTTAAACTCTTTACGGAAGGTAAGGTGCTGCACTTTGAAAAACTGCAGAACTTCTTTTAGAAAACAGAACCTACAACTGCATACACTATGTTTATCTTGGAGTTTCTCACCATGGTCATATTTTGGACCAGCTAATTAATTGAGGACTGTCCTTTGCAGTGCAGAATGTCCAGTATCACCAGGAGTATTTCCTACTCATTGTTTGTAATGATCAGAATGTTTGCAGATTCTGATAGGTTCATGGGGGATAATGGAAGGTAGGGATGGGGGACATCATTATTGGAGATCTTGGTTTGGGGTTTGAACATGAAAAGTCCTAAATATGTAAATGATTAATTCATACTAGCATCTTTTGTAGCATGGAAGCCCAGCAAACCCTAGTATGTGTGTCTCTAGCTTAGAAGCTCTGTTTTGTGTGGGCCAGAGTAGGTTTGGCATTCTTCTTTCCTGTGGTAAGTGGCAAGTCCTTACCAAGACAGTGCCAGGTGTCAAGCAAAATGGCACTAGGGATAAATTTAGCTAGCTTTTATTAATTGCTGGCCTTTAGAATTGTCTCACTCTGTCAGTACCATGAACATTCAAAAGAGGGAGCTGTAATGTATAGATGAGGATGACTACCACCATTGGAGTGGAACTAAGGGAGAAAAGACTCAAAACCTAGTAAGCATACAGGAGTGGTGTGTAGTAGAAATAACAAGCAGTTAATCAGACTGTCTTAAGACATGTGGTGTGGAGCCTTTTACTGTAAGGCTGAAAACTTATACATAGTTTTTAGGTGGTCTAAGGAGCCACTGTCTACCTTCTGGTAGAAATCAATGTGATAGGAAACTCTTTAAGGCTGGAAATTATGGCCAGGTGTAATTATTGACAGTAGTTCTCTAGCTGAGAGCTGGTGAGGATTTGCATGAAAGTGGTGGTAGAGGAAAGTTAAGTATGAGTGGATCCTGGGATTTTAAAGTAGGTTAGTTGTGAGAGGAGTTCACATAGCTAGGATTCTCCATTTAGGATAAAGGAGAGATTGACCCAGCCCCAGAGTACAATAGAAGTTTGTATGAGGAGAAACAATATTAGTTAAAATTACCAGTTTAGAGGGGAAACAGAAACCTTCCATTAACTAGTGCAATTTAGTTGATAAAAAACAATTTTTAAAAAATAAAATTTTGTGTGTGTGAGTGTTTTGCCTGCATGGATATCTGTGCACACATCAGTACCTAGTACTAAAAAGGCAGAAGAGGGCATTAGATCCTTTGGAAGTGGTGTTATAGGTTGTTTAAACTGACATGTGGGTACTGGAATTTGAACTAGGATCCTCCAGAAAAGCAGCCAATGCTCTTAACTGCAGACCCATCCCTCTAGTCTCCAACTGTTGTTATTTTTGAAAGTATTTTTGGAGGCTAAAATTACAGAATTATTGGATATTCAGAGCTGGACCTTAATGTAGATATCAGCTGGCATCATTTTTTTCAAATGAGAAAATTCTGATTGAGAGACAGTCTTCAAATGAGAACTGGGATTCCAACAGGCCGCCTTTAATTGTAGTGTTTTCACTACCCATTAGATAAGATATAGCATGTTTCTGCCTTCTTTTTTTTTTTTTTTTTTTTTCCGGAGCTGGGGACTGAACCCAGGGCCTTGCGCTTGCTAGGCAATCGCTCTACCACTGAGCTAAATCTGCAACCCCATGTTTCTGCTTTCTTTCCAAAAACAACAGTGATGTCAGTTATTTCATGTGCATTCTATTGATTCCTATAATTTAGGTGTATTGTGTAAGTAGAAGTTGACATAATTTGTGATACTGATCCCAGCCCCCAAACCAACCGTTAAATGCCATTGTATTAAAGATGCTGTAAACCATATAGCATCTAATGTGGCAAACTTGGGTTTGAATCATGAATATCTAGAACAGAGGTAATGTCACAGGAAACCCAGGACAACAGGAGTGGCCGGGGTGCACATCTCTAGATGAGGTTGTCTGTTCTTGCCATCATCCTCATTTTATTAGGCTTTTCTTTATGTTGCTTCCTCTGATGTGGCTTGTAGGCCAGGCTGCTTTCTAGCTTAATTCAGAGATTACATGGCAAGTTAGTTGCTAGAATGAATGAATACAGACTATAAACTTAATTTAAAACTGAGAATACTCTGAAAATTTTGTATATAAACATCATAAAAATAGTTTATAATGTGTTGAATTTTGGCATATCAAATATATCTGAAAGTATAATTTGAAAGACAAAGTCTTTTATAGTTTCATTTTATGACAACCTCAGAAATATTGCCCATACAAAAATGGGGTATGTTACATATATTCCATTCAGTCTGAATAATCTCACTCCAAGACAAGTCCCCTTCTATTTTTCATTTAAGGGCTGGAGAGATGAGTAGGCAGTTAAGAGCTCTTGTTGCTTTTGCAGAGGACCCACGTTCCATTCAAGTGCAATTCTTAGCACCCACATTGGCTGGCTCCCAACCAGTTGTAACTCCAGTTGTGGGGGATTTGATATCCTCTTCTAGACTCCATGGGTACTTGCACTCACACATGCACATACAAACAGAATTGAAAATAAAGTTACAAAAATCTAATCTTGAGCAAAGCATCAAAGCTAACGTAATACTGCATCTCAAGATTATTTTATTTACCATGTTTGTTTTTGCCATGTTTGTTTTGTCATTTATACCCAAACCCCAAATACCAAAGTGTGTTCATACAGTAAAGAGCCTCTGTGCACAACAGTCAATGACAAAACATGGAGTATTTAGCTTCACCCTAAAGTTTGGTCCATATTTACTTATTTTCAATTGTCCTGGTGGGTTTTCTTTTCACCATTCCTTGATCCAAGGTTGCATTAACTGTCTTGTTTCTGAAGCTTCCTCCCTGCCTCATTCATAATAGTGTAATTTTTTGACAAGTTGTTTTACAGACTTCAATTTGCGTTTGTTTGGTTGCTTCTGAATGACTAGATTGAGGTTAAATCTTTGTGGCTAAGGTGTCCCACCAGTAGTGATATGTGTGTTCTGAGCAAATCCCCCCAGGTGTTTTCCTTGACCTGGACTCCAGAGAAGGTCAATTCTCTGAAGAATTATTCAGCACAAGTGATGATGCTGGCCTAGTTAGTGTTCCTTTCATCTTAGGAAATGCTGCATAGTTTAAAATGAAACTCCAAAGTGTTAAATTTACAAAAATTGCAAGTGATTGCTACCTTTTAAAGAGTTATTTGGAAGATAGCTTCCTTTTTGGTGGACATAAAAGTTGTTTTTAACTTTGGTGATGCTCAAATAAACTTGGTAAGAAAATGAAACATTAGTTATGTTTGTAATTTGTATTCTGGTTTTGTTTGTTTTGCTTTTGAGACATTCTAACCAGGAAGCTCAGCTTGATTTGGGATTCTCCTGCCTTAAACTTCCCAGTTCAGAGATTATGGATCTGTGCCACTATGCCTGGTATTTAAGCTAGTTTGGCATTGTTGTCCTAGACAAGTCAATTATGCTGAGTGTACAAGGGACCACAGGTGAAAAGAAGTACTTTGAAACATTGATTATGTGTTTGAACAAAACAAAGCAAAAAGTAAACAAAAAATCCAGAACCTAACAAGATATGGTATTTATCAGTCTTTCAAAGATTTGGTGTGCATTAGAGTGTCTGTCAGAAGAGTTAAACTGAGATTGAAGAGAGTAAAATGTAACTGAGGCAGGCTTTCTTTTAGTCTTAAAAGGAGGTCCAAGAACATAACTATAGTTATGTCTTACTTTAAGCATCTTTTACATCCCCGTTGTTGAGTTGGCTAGGCAGCAGAAATCCTAGCATTTCCTTTCTTGTAACCAGGGAGAAGCATTTTGCATTTCAGCAGTAAGGCAGTAGTGTTAGGTCACAATGACTCAGCTTCCCATTTTAAAGGAATGTTCAAAACAGATTGAGACCTAGTTGAAGAATTTTATACTTTGAACCTTAAAAGATATTTTCTGCAAACAGCAATTGATTGGATTTTGTATAACAACAACCAAGACTGAGCCAGCTCACTTGTTTTGCTGTTCTTCCTAGTGAATCATAGTCTGATAGCATTTACTGGGTAGTGTGCTGCAGTGATCCTGGATATGTTTTCTATTGATGACATCTTTCGCCCCTTCTTTCTCCTGTGTCTTTATCCCCCAAGAAACACATCTGTGAGCTAGTGGAAGGAAAGCTGGTACTGCCTGGTGCCTAAATATACACCAATCTTAAAAGCATTCTAGCATTGCTTTACCTGTTGTTAACTGCTGCAAAGGCAAGAGAAACGCATTCTCACTGAATCCTCAAGTAGGTGTGAGACATGTACATGAGACTTAGTGGGAATGTGGCAGGTTGCTTGTTTATGTGGCTCTTTTGGGTCCCATCTCCAGTGTGGTACACCTGTAACTCAGCTTTTCTGAGGTAGAGGCAATGGAAACCCAAATTCAGGGTTATCTTTAGCTACATAGCAGGTTCAAGGCCACCTGCTTGATGGGACCTGGTCACAAACAAAGTATAAAAATGGAAAGGGACATAGGAATATTCTTTGCATTCCTGTAGGTTAGCATTTCAGAAACTTGTAGTTCCTCAGTGACTATGAAACCAGAGCTTAAATTCCTGTTGAGTACTATTTGATCTATCCTCAAATTCCTCAGAAGGTCCTCCCCCATCACAAAGACCCTACTGATTGCCCTTGAACTCTGAGTTTGCAGCCTGAGTGCTAAGACCGTGGGCACAGATTCAGCTTTTTAGTGATGTCTCTACTAAGATTAAATTTCCATGCATGTATGAAGTGTGTGGCCTGTACATTCACCACTTCTGTGATTTCAGAGGAGTTTACACTTATACTCCCTGCTCCAAACACTAAATATTTAGCAGTCACTCCTCATTTAGCCTGCCTTCCAGCTCCTGCCATTCATGGGCGGATTTTCTGTTCTGGGCATTTCATAAATATGGAATCCTACAATAGAATTCTTTAGTGTTTGTGTCTATCTTAGTGTATTTCCAAGCGTTACTTGTATTGATTCATTGTCAGTACTTCATTTCTTTTAGTAGGTGAAAGATACCATCCCACTTTGCACATTTGCCATCTTGTATTTGCATAAATATGTGTTTGTTTGTTTTTTGGTCTGAATTGCCAGGAATTGAACCCAGGGCTTCAAATGCCAAGCGTGTACTGCACTACTAAGCCATACCCTCAGCACTGTGCTACTTTTATTTATCTCTGAATCATTTAGTAGGCATTTTCGTTGTTTTCACTGAAGGATTGCATTGTGCTGCCATTCACATTTGTGTACTAGTATTTATATGGATGTGTTTTATTACTTCTGTTAAATATCTCCCTAGTAATGAAATTGCCGGTTCTCTACAGTAGCTGCACCTTTTTGAGGAGCTGCCAAGCTGTGTACAATGCAGTCACACCATTCTCCACTTCACCAGCAGATGGTCTTCTTCACACACACTCTTGCTGACACTTGTCCTTTTTAATTGGGAGGTAGGCAATCTTTGTGGATGAAGACATCATTGTGGTTTTGATTTGCATTTCTCTAATGGCTAATGAGCTGAACATCTTTTCTTGGCCTTTATTGGCTGTTTGATTAGAAAGAAGTCTATTTATAGTCTTTTGTCTGTTTTTAAATTCCAGCTTTGATTTTTGTTTGTGTTTCTTTTTGAGACAGGATCTCACTGGTACTCTGGCTGGTGTAAAACTTGCTCTGTAGACCAGGCTGGCCTAGAACAAACTGAGATTCACCTGCTCTGCCTCCTAAGTGCTGTGTTTAAAGGTCTTCACCCCCATGCCTGACTTGTTTTTTAATTTTTAAATGGATTGGTTTTTGTTCTTTTGAAACAAGGTTTCATGTAGTGCAGGCTAACCTCAAACTTGATATGTAGCTGAGGATTGACTTTAAACTTCTCGATCCCCTTGCTTCTTTTCTCCACATGCTTGGTGTACATGTACATCACCACATCATTTTGGGGGATTTTATTTTGTATTGTTAAGAGTTCATAATGTAGGGGTTGGGGATTTAGCTCAGTGGTAGCCCTGGGTTCGGTCCCCAGCTCCAAAAAAAAAAAAAAAGAGTTCATAATGTAGATTAGAAATATGTCCTTTATTTTATGTATGATTTACAAGTATTTTCTTCTATTCTCTATGTTCCTTTTACCTTCTTGTTGATCCCTTGAAGCACAGATGATAGTTCTGTTGCTGATGCTTCTGATATTAATTCCAATGTTGGAAAAATTCCCTTTTTTTGTCTCCTAACGTTGCAAAAATTCGTTTGTTTTCTAATAGTTTTATGGATTTTACATTTTGATCTTTCGTCACATTTTGAGTTATTTTCTGTATATGATGTGAGGGCATCAATTTTTCAGTTGTTTGGCCCCATTTGTTGAAAAGATGGTTTCTCTGGTATCCTTGAAAGTCAGTTGCTCATTATGCAGGGTATTACCTCGGGAATCTGTGTCATTTGGTCTGTTGACCATCCTGTCTTCATTGCTGTAGCTTTGTAGTTAGGCTTGAAACCAGTACTGGGGTCTCCCCCAGTTCTTATTTTCTGGGTTGTGTTGGCCCCCTGGTGTTTCTATGTGGATTTAAGCATCAGTTTGTCTGTTTTAATGAAAAAGTTGAGCTTTGGATAAGAATAGTTTGTAGATCAGCTTAGATAATATCTTAATGACATTATTTTTATATCTTTATTCATAAATACAGACTTTCTAGTTATTTAGACCTTTAATTTTTTCAAAGATGTACTGTGTTTTAAGTGCACAATTTGTACTTTTTAAAAATTCACTCTTGAATATTTTGTGGTTTTGATGTTATTAGAAATGGAATCGTCTACGACGTCATTTAGTTGGTACTAGGGATAGAAACCAGGAGCTAAGCACACTAAGCATGTACTCCATTCCAGCTATACCCACAGTCCCTGCTCTCAGTGAATACAGATAGATTTACATCTTCCTTTCTGATCTTGCTTGCTGTGGTTGCCCTGTTGACTGAGCTCTCCTTCCGTTTCACTTAAGACATTTTTATTGTTGTTATTTGTTTGTGTGTGTGTGTGTGTGTGTGTGTGTGTGTGTGTGTCTGTCTGTCTGTCTGTCTGTATGTATGTATGTATGTATGTATGTATGTCTGCCAGTGAAGCTGGGAAAGATATTGGATCCCTTGGAACTGGAGTTTAGAGGTGGTTGTCAGCTGCCTCCAAACATGAGTCCTCTAAAAGAACCACTATGCCATATCTCTAACCCCTGTTTTTGTTTGTCTGTTTCATATAGTATTGAAAAAGAATGTCAAGATTGGTTATTTTTTTTTTTTTAAAGATTTATTCATTTATTATATATAAGTACACTGTAGCTGTTTTCAGATACACCAGAAGAGGGCATGGGATCTCTTTACAGATGGTTGTGAGCCACCATGTGGTTGCTGGGAATTGAACTCAGGACCTCTGGAAGAGTAGTCGGGTGCTCTTAACCGCTGAGCCACCTCTCCAGCCCAAGATTGGTTATGTTAATTATTTGTTACCACTGTGGACTTTTCTGTAACTTTCCTATGTCCATATAATGAAGTTTTCTTCTACATCCAGTTTGCTTTTCTTTCTCTCTCTTTTTAATATTATTTATTTAATATATATGAATATACTGTAGCTGTCTTCAGACATATCAGAAGAGGGCATCAATCTCATTACAGATGGTCATGAGCCACCATGTGGTTGCTGGGAATTGAACTCAGGTCCTCCGGAAGAGTAGTCAACTCTTAACCACTGAGTCGTCTCTCCAGATCTGATTGCTTTTCTTGGTGATCGTGTTTTGAATTTTTGTGACTGCTGCTCTTGTATACTGATGCCATCAGTAACTGTCTTCATTCTTTTAACATCATATTACACCGAGTTTTGTATGTTAAACCAACCTTGCATTCTTGAGATGAATCCTTTGATACGTTGAACTTTTTTGTCTGTCTTTTCTTTCTTTTTCTAAGGCAGGGTTTGTCTGTGTAGTCCTGGTTGTTCTGGAACTTGCTCTGCAGACCAGGCTGGCTTCCAAGAGACCGGAGTGCTGGGAATTAAAGGTGTGTGCTACCACACCCAGTGTGTTTGTATTTCTAATGGCTATAAATTTATATTTTTCCTGTAGTAGTGTTTGTTATGTGCTTTGGGCATGTGGTATTTGACTTGGCATCTGGGGGTGTTAGCTTGTTGCTCTGAGGTGTATCAGAGGCTGTATTTGGCTTTGAGAGTTATTTGTTGTATCCAGTAACATTTTCTCTCTATTTCTACTCGGCCTTCTTTCTATCCTACCTGTCATTCAGTGTCTTGCAGTGAGTTTCCTGTAGCTAATGATTAGTGTACACTTACTCTGTGCCTTCAGTTAGCACTTTATCTGTTTTACCTAATTTAATCTTCACAACTTTTTCAGGATGTACAGTTGGACTTTGTTAGTTACAGGATAGAGGCTTATGAGATGTTAAATATGTTTGTAAGGCCACACAGGCTGTTGCTGGATCGAAGTTTAAGTTCTCCATTTCTTGACATGGGCCCCCAAACTCTACACTACAAGCTGTGTTTAGGAAGGGCTCCTTTGATCTGGTCTTTGAAGAAATAGTGTGTGGGTGGGAAAAGTGAAAGGAGTTTAGTTACAGAGTCTTAGTAAGGGAAGGAAGTGGGGTTTGTTGTTTAATTAAGACCCTCTGTGCCAGGGAGTACAGTTCAAGGAGAACTGGTTTTTTTTCCCTGCACCAGTAATTAGTTCTTTCTGGAACAGTGAGATTAACATCTAAAATAATTAGACCATGTATATTGTTTAATTGGAGGTCAAGGGTGAGGTCTGTATTGGTTGGAAAGAAATGTGAAGGAAGTAGTAATTGAGCTAAGCTGCAGAAAGGGGGATGGGCTTAGAGATTTAGGTAGGCAGCTCAGAGTCTGAGTGAGCTTGAGGACAGACAGCCTTGTACCTGGCAAGCATGGAAGAGTGTCTTTTCACAGTGATGGGAGTGATAGTACTGCTGTATCTCGGGGTTGTAGGTCCAAAGTAGGTATTTCCAACACTGTAGACTACTGTACAGCACTGCTTTCCTGATGGTGGGATGTCTGTTTTGACTAACTTCCTCAGTCTGAATTTTCATTATTTACCCCCCTTTTATTAATATGTGTTGTTGCAACTTGCCAACAAGATGCCAGTCTACCCCTAAAATCTTGTATGTCTGTATTCTAAATTCAAAGGCATTTTCTTAGTAATTATGATGCCATTCTCATAATTGGGGAAACAACATTGACATTCATGATTACTAATGCAAAAATTTTACTAAAATTTTCTGTGTTGACTCAGCATTGTTTGTCACAGAAAGGCAAGAAGAGCAGTTACTGTTTGGTCGAAGTCAATGAAAGGTCACAAGTTGTATTTGGTTTAGCTGCCTGTACTCTGGAACTGGTTGCCAGTCTTTGTATTGCAGCTTTCTGATGTGTAAAGAGTGAAGGCTGTTTTGTAGATTGCCTCTCTGTTTCTCTCTTTAGATCTGGAGCTGTGTTTGGTGCAGGAGCAGCCTAGGACTGAGGTGCTTTGTGGTGAAGTGCATGAGGTCACTTTGTCTCATTGTTGTAGATGTTAACCAAGTGATCTTTATCCTTCTCCCTCAGTGGCTTCCCCATTCTGTTTTTCTTTCTTTCTGCTCCCCTTTCAGCTTAAATATAGACCCTTCTCCTTTTATGTCATTTTACATTAAAGTCCTCTGTACTAGTGGATCTGTTGTGATTGAAAATACCGTTACATTCCCTTGTTCATAATTATTTTCACTGCTTTATTCATTTTTCCCCATATTAGTTTTCTTTGTTTCAAAACGAAATTACAAATTTCATTCTATTCTGTTCATTTTACTGCAGGAGTTATTAGAAAAACTGACTCCAACCGACTCATTCCCTTAGTAAGTTTTGCTGTAATTGGGTTTCTGTTCTGCTGCCTACTGATAACTAGTTAGGTTACCAGTGACTTAGTGTGTAGTACTGACTAGCTTATTGATTAACATAGAAATCAAGACTGAGGAAAACAGTAAAGCCAATAGGAAGTGCAATGGGTGGAATATGTGAAGGAGTGCAGGTGATCTTCTGACAAACAGATGCCTTGTGGATTTTATAAGCAGCTTGAACATGCAGTTGATTGTGTATGAGGGTGACCTGCCATTTGATAGGCTACTTGGGCCATCAAAAAAGTTGCATCCTCTTTCCTCTCTTTTCCTTTCCTTTCCTTAAGTAACTAGAACCATCCGCCCTTGTCTCGTTTGTTTTCCTGACAGCTAAGCCACATGGCTTGGGATTTAAAGTCTGGTTAGCATCCATATCTTTCTTCATGCTGTCAGCTGTCCCACCGTGTTGGCTGTCTTAGCTTCTTTTTGCTTTTCCTTCACATTGTGATTTGGACATTACACATTCAGTGGGATCACTTACTTCTCACTGTACAATTGATGTGCTTCCCATGTTTACCCAACACTTTTGTACACTTCCATTCTCTATCCCTCCTGTTAATCTGTCAGGCTAACCAATCTTTATGATGCCTGGGGTCCATGTTACTCTGGGCTCTCTTGTCTGTAGAAATCCTGCCTCTTCAGGTTTCATAGTTCACTAGGAGGACTACAGAACTCAATTTGTAGCTGTGTGGAATTTTTGTGATTTTGTGCAGTGATTTCTGTACAGGGGTCTTAGTAGAGTTCATTTCTTTCAGTTAAATAATTAAAAGGGAGGAAAACATCTCAAGATGACAAGTAAAGGTGTGGGGAAATTCTCAAACATGGTAGACAGACGTAGCTGATAACTGCCTTTATCAGGGGCAAGGAAATACACGTGGATGGATGGATGGATGGATGGATGGATGGATGGATGGATGGACGGACGGACGGACAGACAGATAGGAGGGAGGCAGGGAAGAGAGAGAGAACACGCAAATACATAAAAGACTCTACAAAGCAAAGAGAACTTTGGAAGCTGAAGCCCAGCCTTTCTTTGAGGGCTGAGGATTTTCTAAAAGTGTTGAACTGTCTTCTTCTTCTAGGGTTGGTCAGTTTGAAGAACAGAATGGCTTTTGAACCCCACCCCCACCCCCAGCTATAACGTAAACATCCTGATTGGTCTTGAACTTATTGAGGCAGTCCATCAATGGGGGCGGGGCACCAGTGGAGGGAGAAAAAACCCACAAGGCTTTTTTAAAAAACTGCCAGGCTTTTGTTTCAGGCTAGGAGGGTAAGGAAGAAACTAGCCATCTTGGAAGTTCATCATCTTCGTTACCTATCTGTCTGTCATCCTATGTATATCAGGGAGTATGTCTAACTCCATGTCCCTGAGAATGAAAGGAAATTGAAGGAACAATCAATAAAGAAAAAAGGCGCATAGGGTAAATAGCAGAAGAAACTGGGTGTCAGCTTTCAGAATCACACCCCCTGCAGCCACAGAAGACATGTAGAATTTTCCCTGCATTGAAGGGAAATGTGCTTAAGAGATTTGCCAGAAGCAGGGCTTGTTAGAGATTTGTTATCCTTGGGCTGGGGAGATGGCTCAGCAGTTGAGAGCACTTGTTCTTGTGGAGGACTTAAGTTTGATTCCTGGCACCTATATGGTGGCTCACAATCACACATAACTGAAGCTCCAGAGGATCTGAAGGCCTCTTTGACTTTGTGGGCATTGGACACACACATGTTGTGCAGACATGAAAGCAAAACATTCATACACATAAAATAAATATGAAAAAAGAAAATTATTATCCAGGTTTTCTGTTGGAGTCTGGTCCTGTATCATCGTTTGAGAAAAAGTATTAAGTAAGTTGGATTGTGATGCTTGTTCAGTTGAGGAGCTGGGACCTACTCTCACCAGCTAGGAAGTGACACAGGCCGAGGATCGTCCTGTAGTGGACACCTGTTGTGCTGATTTCGTTAACTTTCAGCACACCGTGCAAGCCTACTGTCATCCCCATGTCTGGCATGCCTCTGCTGTAGTTTAATATTTTCATGTAGATTGTCCTGCTGCTACTATTTTTGAGTATCTACCTATGTATCATTCCCTTTCCAAAGGCTTAGTATTAATGGATCACCCGAGAGTGACATTTGCACATTCATGGTGAATAGATGCTTGCAAATCTTCACCCTTAGTCTCTGTTCCTAAAGTCATCCCCTTAGGAAGGGGTATTAGAAAAACTGACCCTCAACCTTAGAAAGTACGAGTAGGAAGCGCCTCCAGCTCTGAAGTGTGCACTGCTGGCTGGAGCAGGGCCCTGGGCCTCTAGTGTTCTGGGTTCCATTCATATCACTCTGATCTTCTGCCCATCCTGTTACCTTTAGCTAGTGGTATGGAGCATGGAGTTTTTACTTTTTTTACCGTGGAAAGCTTGAAGGTGAAAATTGAACATGGTCTGCAGTTACCCATTGTCCATTTTCAAAAGTTGGCCACCATTTTGTCAGTTTTATTCGTGTCAGTTTTCCTTTTGTGTGTGTGGTGCTAGATCTAGTATTGGAAAATTTTTTGTACTAAATGTATGCTTTCTAGAAATAACACCTCAAATTAGAAATATTGTTAGTATTCTCTCTCTCTTAAAGATAAGGTCTTATATGTAGCTCAGGCTAACCTCAGACTGATGTTGTAGCTGAGGATGGCTTTGCACTCCTCGTCCTTCTGCTCTTACTTTTTAATGCTAGGATAACAGGTGTTGGCTACCATACTAGTACATGCGTAATATACTTCTTAAAAAGTTTCTCTAAATACTGTCTAGCTGTAAGGTTTCACTGATGTTTCCATTTCAAGTTCAGGAGCTTATTTTCATGTGTCTTCCTCTATACTTAAAATAATACAAATGGGGATTGGGGATTTAGCTCAGTGGTAGAGCGCAAGGCCCTGGGTTCAGTCCCCAGCTCGGGGTGGGGGGGTACAAATGTAAATGCTGACTCATAACTTAAATAAATGTTTTACTGTTCTTGTTGGGTTTTGTGGGGGAGGGGGACTAGGCTGTAGTGGCACAAGCCTTTAATCCGAGCACTAGGAGGCAGAAAAGCAGATGGATCTCTGAGTTTGAGGCCAGTCTGATCTACAGGACTGGCTGGGGATAGTACTATTTGTGAATGTACAGCTTGTGTTTTTCCTTTACTGTGTTAGGGACATTCCTTCAGTGAGTAAACAGATCAGTTCCTTTTCATTATTTGTTGTATGCAGCAGTCATTCTTTATTGATGGGTCTTCCAGTGTTTGCATTCAGTTCCCTTGAGAGACTTGCAGTGACTTTTCATATACATATGCCTTATGGTCTAGTGCTTTACTGCTGTAGGACACATCCTCAAGGATGGTGTGGCAGGTTAGAATAAATATTCATAACTTACTGTATTGCTGTCATGCTTTCCAAAAGATTTTATGCTTTTGTGAGGGTGTGTGTGTGTGTGTGTGTGTGTGTGTGTGTGTGTGTGTTTATTTACTGTGTGTGCATGGGTATGTCACAGTATACACAGAAATCAGTACACATATCTTTCCTTTCACCATGTAAATCCTGGGGATCAAACTCAAGCTGTCAGTCAGGTTTGGTGGTAAGCACCTTTATCTGAGGAGCCATCTCACTAGCCTGTCTTGGTATTTTAAAAAACTATCCAACTGTTCAAGTTTACACTTTACAGTATTTTGGTTGTTTGAATATCCTTGGCCCAGGGAGTAGCACTATTAGGAAGTATGGCTTTGTTGGAGGAAGTGTGTTACTATGGAGGTGGGCTTTGAAACCCTCCTTGCCACGTGGGACATGTAGTCTTCTCCTGTTTGCCTTCAGAACAAGATGTAGAACTCTCTGGTCTTCAATCGCCATGCCTGCCTGCACACTGCCATGCTTTCTGCCAGAATGATAATGGACTCAACCTCAAGCCAGCCCCAATTAGACATTGTCCTTTGGTCATGGTATCTCTTTACAGCAATGGAAACCCTAAGACAACTATTTATTAGCTATGGTCTAGTTTTTCTCTTATGATCCCATAAACATTCACAGGAGAAAAACATGAAATAAATAATTTATTTCCCTCCTTTCTCTTTTTCTCTCTTTCCTTTCTTCCCCCTACCCCCCTTTTTCTTTTTCTTTCTTTTCTTCTTTCCAAGGTTTCTCTATGTAGCCCTGGCTGTTGGAACTCACTCTATAGATCAGACTGGCCTCAAACTCACAGAGATCCACCTGCTTTTTCTACCTCCTTTTCTACTGGGATTAAGGGCTTCTGCCACTACCACCTGACCAAAAAAAAGTGACATTCATTCATTCATTCATTGTCTGCTTGGAGTGGCAGTAGGATAAGTAGAAAGGTGCCTTAGCACAAGGGTTTCCACAGGGTTAGAGAACCACCTGCAGGAGTCAGTTCTCTCCCTTCACTCTGTGGTTTCTGAGGATGGACTTCATGTTGTCAAGGTTGGTGGCAGTTAACTTATGCACTGACTCATTTTGCTGTTCCCTGAAGGTTTATTTAAGATCCCCATTGCTGCTCAGCAGCATACACATAAAATAAATATTTAAAAAAATCATATGGAGAATTCAGTTTATATACAACAACATTTACATTTCGAGTATAGGTAATAGACATAACAAATGTGTACAACTATGGAACTCCAGAGCATTTCTTTTTCCTACAAAATTCCCTCTGGGCACTTAACAGCTTTAAGTGGTACAGGCTATAAGTAAAAATACTAAGTTCTCACTGGAGAGCCCCAGAAAGGAGCCCAGTTCCTATTGAGTAACTTATAGATTTATAGAACTATAGCTTTGAAATATCTTGCCATGAAGGGAGCAATAGCTAAAATTTTGGTACATGTAAAAACCTAGAAAAAGATGGATGGATGGATGAACCTAGAAAAAAGATAGATGAGTGGATGAATAGATTGAGTGAGTAAGTCTGTGTGGTTGACGGTAATGACAGTGTTGAAGAACGACTTTCTCTGTCCTTTGAGTGTCAGCCCCTGTTACATTTTGAGATATATAGCATGTGTCTTAAGTACTAAGGATACTCGTTACTTTACAATCTAGCACTGAAATAAAGTTTTAGACACTTTAGAGAAAGGAGAAAAATCAGAAAAGAACAAACCTGTAGTTGACAGGAAACTGAAGAACAAATGCTAATGAGATGGATATCTGGACATAAGTAGGGTAGACCGTATTTTTGGATGCTGCTGAGGACCATTGTATTAAATCATCACTCCCTATCTCAGCCTTGGGAAATACTGGGAAGTAAACAGAGGAGCTTTCTATGTGGCAAAGGCTAGTGTCAAACTTGTCATCTTTTTGCCTGTGCATGCTGGATTTGCCACACCTGGCTGTATTCCAGTTCTAACATGGTGACTCGGAGGCTGAAGAAAGTCAAGGAATGAGAGCTTTTGCTTTTGCGTTTTTCCTGTCTTAAGAGGGGCATGCCTTTATTGCCTGTGTGCATACCATTCACTCTGCTACACTTGGACACTGTGGTCACCTTGGCCTTGGACTGACGGAATGGTCCTTACACAGAACAAATTTGGCAGGAATTTGCTATTTCAATTGTGCATAATGTCCCTCATTTGTATTTTTTTAGTCTACTTAATTACTACTTTCTTAATCCTTCATTTTTTTCCTTCAGAAGAGCCATGTTTGAGTTCTCTGCAGTACACTATAGCCTCTTCCTGTTTCCTACATACTTGCCTATCTTTCTGGTTTTATCTTGTTAATCCTCACTGCCCTTCAGCCTTAACAAATAGTTATGCTCTTGGTTGACCCTCCCTTTGTGGCTGTCTGTTTGTAGTGTGTCCTCCAGAAAGCTTATTTAGGGCATAGTTACGTGTTATTTTTATGCATGATGGTTTTCTTTAATATGTAGAACAGTTACTTACTGGTGTCATGAAACTCAGACTCTAGGCTGACTAATGTGGGTACCTAGAGTTTCCTCCATATGTTCGTAGAGTTCTTTTCTCATAGACTGCCTGAATGACAGGATTAATCCAGAGCACCATGGGAATGGACAGGCCTCACTTGAGTGGATCAAGAACCAGTAGCTTCGATAAGGAGAGTTGTGCACTCAGGGAAGAGACCTGTAAGCCTCCTTTGGAAGTTTTAGTTTCCTTAGAGAACATTGTTTTGGTTTGAATTTGGTTTTTGTTTTTTAGAGCAAATGCTTCCTGTAACCATGTAGGCAGGAGGAGCTCAGGGATTAGAGTGGATCTGGCTTTTCTATTCCTTATGCATCCTCCCCCCTTTTTTCTGTTCTGCTTGAGGGATGGCATGTAAATTTACCTAAGACTTGTATATTTATTACCAGATATGACTCCTTTTGTTGTAGTTCACTAATTAGTTTTGAATAGCTGTTGCTTTCTCCCTGAGTTTGAGGAGGTAGAGGGAGAAAGAGGAAATAGCTTGCATAATCTTGACAAGAGGTTCTTTCTGTTGGCAACTTTGAGATTCCAAAAATTTAAATAAACATGACATACATTATAGCTTATACCATTCCAAAGAAAGAATAGTTTGCGATTATTATAATTCTGAAATAAATATTACCTATTCATGAGTAATTTGTACTCAAAAAAATATCTGTGGCCAGGCATGTAACTCAGTGATGAATTTCTTGCCTAAAGTGCAGAGCTCTGGGTTTGATGCCTCATCATAAACTGTGTGCACATATGGGTGGGGGTGGGGCACAGAAGTATTGCAGTACATTAGCATTAGGTGCTATCTGATAATTTGGGACCCTTAGCAAAGTAACTACAGCTTACCCAGTATTTACATCCCAGAATTGGAAGGAATCTGCAGCTTTTCAGTGTAAAACTATCAGTTTTTCATTTGCCTTACTTGGTGTGACATTAGCTGAAAGCTCTTGTACTGGCGAAGGGAAGCTCTGTTAATTAAAAGTAAGTCATACTCCATGATAGATAGCTGTGTGGCCAGGCTGCAGGTTGCGTTGAATAAAGACAGATTTGCTCTTTCTTATAAGTGAAAATGAATCTGTATGCAGCTTTATTTTTATTTCTAAATCCATTTTGGGAAAGTTAATTGCAACTGTGTGGTTCAGGGATTTAGTGCAAGAAGAAGAACAGTTGATGGAAGAAAAGAAAAGGAAAAAAGACGACAAGAAAAAGAAGGAAGCTGCTCAAAAGAAGGTAGTATGACTCTGTTGCGCAGTTTGAACATAGAATAAAAGGAAATTACTTCTGACTTTATTAAAGCATCTGATTAAGTTTGTTAAATTCATTGAAGATTCATTTTAATATTTAATGTCTTTGAATGTGCATATATGTCTGCTGAATATGTAATTCAATGCATAATCTTGCCCATACTGAGTTTTTCAAAGGTAAGTACGTTTCATGGGTTTACCTTTCAATTAGTGATTCCTGTGTATTTCATTATAATTTTATAAGTGGGGAGAACACAGAAGCTTAGTGGCTATGAAGATACAGAGGGTTTTGATGCCTTACTTTTTCATACAACCTTAGAATGATGTGACCATCAATTTTATTTAGCCTTCTTGGGCATCAGTTTCTTTACGTTTTATAGAACAAATGTTAAGTTAAATGAGGTGCTAAAAATAGATGTGCAAAGTAGGAAATAAACTATATTTAAGCAAATCATATTTAAACAGGTTTTAACATAATAAAGAATAAAAGTCCCTTTTAATTTAATGCCTGTGCTGAGTTTCTGAATTTTAAATGAAGCAGGTCCTAAGGTGTTTATTGGAAAAGAACTCGGTGTGCAATACAGGATAAGAGGCTGGAGCCAAAGCGAGTATGAGAAGGCCACACACAGCATGTCTGCCACTCAGTCTTCTCTGCCAGATTCCCAAAGACCTTAAAATGTTCTAAAAGCCCAGTGCACTACTGTGTTTATTTTAGTGAAAAAGTACTGCTGTGCGTTTAAATACGTACCTTAGGTAAGGCCTTGCGCCAGGACCTTATCATCCAGCCCCGACACAGAAGGCATAAGGCATGGAGCATGTCTTTATGGGAAGCTGCTGAAACCCAGAGGAAGACCATACCTTAGCCTGAGTTGGAGCAGAGGGATAGGACATTTTCTCAGAATAGAAATGAGACAGGTGATTAAGGAACAGAGCAGTACCCCAGGCACGCAGAACCAGGAATTTATAGCCTGTATGTATTAAAATGTGGAGATTTTGTAGGGGAGGGTGTTATGGAAGGAGTATCAAGCTATAGTTCTGAAGCAGTTAGTGATGAATAAAGTCTCTTCTTGAGACTTTGAGTGTGTTTTTCCCTCAGGAAAATGTTGGATTAGATTGGAAGAGATTGAAGTACTGATTTAAGGAACTGGTGACATAAACCATAGAATTGCTTAGTAGCTGTGAAGATAGAACACCCTAGCTTGACTTTTAGATTCCATTGAGTGATTAAATATATTTGGGAACCATTACTCTGCTTAGAGAGTACAGGAAAAGAAGTGATAAGTTAATTAGTTCTGGGTGTGCTAAACCTCGTGCACCATTGGGAGAAGTAATAGATAGAGTACAGAGCCCTTTTGGAGAACTGAGTGTGAGGAGAGATTGTAGGTGATGCTAGTCATCTGTCAGCCCAGTCTGGTCGCCCACAGGGGAAGCAAGGTATGCATTTTAGGTGTTTGGGTAGGGCTCTAGTATAAAGTTTGGTGCTGGCTGATGCCTTGAGGCCCTACCAGAGAATTTTTGATGTTGGATGGTCTTTACAGTTTGGTCCATCTTTATTTGGTATTAGTGAAAGAGTTGTGTCCTCAAGTCCAAAGGTTGGAAAAAACTTACTGTACTCTTGGGTCCTGGTGCCATTTGCCCATAAAAGAACTCTTGAGGTAAACTAGAGATTGGTGAGGAAGCTAGTTAGTGTGTTTAATGTAGAATCTGGTTTGGCTAACATCTGAGGCCTTGTTAGTCCTAAGGAGTTCAAGATTTTAGCTGGTAAGTTATAGTACAGCATGTTTGGAAAAGAGGCTAAGGTAATATTTAAGAATATGTGTTTGGAATTTGAGGAGATTCTGCAAAAGGAAGATGCTTAGTAGAATAATTTTAATTCAGCATGTAGACATTAATGGTTCAGTTGTGAAAGTTTACCTTTACCTTCCCTCACAATCAACTTTTTAAGTCACCAAGTCACTAAAGCTACCCTTATGTATGCATATGTTCACATGGCGCTCATGAGTGGTGTTTGCTTGTTACTTGTCATCGTCAGATCTGCAGGGACAGCTTTTCATTCTTTCCCACTTCCCTAACTCAGGTAGTGGCTCCAGCCTTTCTCTCATCATATCCTACAAGAACCACCCACCAGATGCTGAGAAAAAAACTGCCTACTTTTACCAGATCTTCCACGTAGCTAGGGTATTGCTATGCATCCTGTTGATCTACTGAACAGTCTAAAGGAAGTTAAAAAACCTTCAGAATTGTTAAATTTCTTTGTCTAGACTGCCACTGTAAATACAGCTTTTCCAAATTGCAGAGTACCAGCTTATAACTAAATTTGAATGCAGCCTGTTGGCAAAATAAGGACAGCTGGTATTTCCATACTCTACAACCAAACAGCTCCTTACAAAAAGAAAACTCCCAGATTGGCCCATATGAAAGACCGTGAGTCACAAACGGTTAAGACAAGGTTTGCTGAGCTTTCTTTTGTTTTCTGTAGGAGCCAGCAAGTATATCCCAGTATAGGAGACAAACATGAGTCAGGTGGGCAGGACCCTTTACGTGAGTGTTTAACATAAATTCATCACAACTCACCCCAGTGCGTATGAACCTTGCACTTTCACTTTTGAAGAAGACGTTAGGAGGTATCTGTTCTAATCTGTTTGTATTCAGTATAAAGTGACTTCAATGGCTGATGCTGGTTTCATCATGGCAACAGATGCAGAAGTAAAGTTGAAATGTCATTCTTTCTCTCATTAGGTGTCTAGTCACAGCTGTACATCAGCACTCTGTTTTCCATGCAGTGTTATCTCACACTTCTGCTTTACTTTTACCATATGCAGGGGAACTTTTAAATTGAGAAATCATATATAAGGAACATTTTATAATGTGATATAAAGTGTAGGTTCTCATGCTATGAATATAGAAAACATGTAGACTAAACTCGCTAACAGCACATGTGCTTTTGAAATCTAACTTTATGCCATGAGCTATTTTCTACTTCAAATAAAAAACTAAATAACACAGTTTCTTTAAGTGCTAGGTATTAAACACAGAGCGCTGGGCATGCTAATAAGCTGGCTCTACCCTGACCAGACTCCTGTGCCTCGTGCTCTGGATAGCTTATTAGGCATCATCAAAACTCACTGCAGTATTTTAACAATAACAGGTCTTCTTATTTTGCTAGTTAAGTATATATTCAAGTATTTAATAATTTTCTAAGAAATTCTATGTAAAAATTAGGTACTTTAAAAAATACCATTTTTCACCTTAGTAGATGATCATAATACTCAGTGAGTTAATAACTTAATTTTAAACATCTTTCTGTTCTAAAAACCTATTCTAATAAGCTGGCCATGTATGTGCAATACTTTTTATATGGTGAAGAATCTCCTGGTTCTTAGACCTAAAATATAGTGTGATGGACACAAAGACATGTAGCTCCAACCTTAAAGAGGGGTGAGGGGAGATTAGCATGAATTTCCCCCCAGGTTCCAGTTTTATAATATAGTCCCTAGAAAGTATGTGGTAGTGAAGTGTTGGGACAGCAGTGATACAAACTGGAATTTTCTGATAAGATAGATTTCAACAATCATGCTATTTTAAGTGTTGCTGTTACTGTTTGAATTGAAGAAATTTTATGGATGTAAATTACTAGAGCCTAGGAGAAGGTTGGGCTGTAGAAATGTCTGACTTCTTCCCTCCCTTAGATCAGAGTCTCATCAGAGCATTAGTGATAACATGAGGAGGTGCTTACTGAGGGCAGTGAAAGGGTCTTCTTACAGCTCTGGCCTCCCACACACCTCACTCTTCCCTTAGTACTCACCAGACCAGGTTCTAGTCTAGCTACTATTTGCTAACTCATAGGAGAGGCTTTTGAGTGTTATCTCAGTTTTAACAAGTGAGTTAAACTAAATTAATTCTTTATTCCTTTGTGTCTTAGTTACTTTTCTATGTGAAGAGACATAGGCAAAGGCAACTTATAGAAGGGTTTATTGGAGCTCACAGTTCCAGATGACCACCATGGTGGGAGGCATTGTAACATAGTCAGGCACGGCACTGGCAATAGCTGAGAGCTTACATTTTGATCAAGCATGAGGCACAGAGAGCTAACTGGGAATGGTGTGGGCTTTTGAAACCCCCGATGATATACTTCCTCCAAGTTCCTAATTCTTCCCAGTCAACCAACTGGGGACCAAGTATTTGAACATTAGAGCCTGTAGGAGTCATTCAAACCACCATAGTTTATAATATCTGAAAGACGTTGTTGATTATCAGAAAGAGAAAGAACTGAGGATGAGTGTCAGCTCATTTCCACATGTGAGAGTTATAGCTGAGAGCAGTAGGAATACATGACCTGAGGACCGCTCCCCACTCTTCTATGTCTTCTTCTGAGCCTCAGGACAATGCTGAGAGGACTATATGTGACCACATTTGCAGATGAGGAAGGAAGTTACCTAATTTAGAAAAGTTAGCTAATGTGACAAAGGTTACACATTGTCACAAATAAACCTGGGGTTCAGAACTTGAGCTCTAAAAATTTGCTTTGACACTTAGAGAGGTAGGTAGGACAGGTACTGCAGAACTGTTATGAATGAAACACCCTTTGTCCTGTCTGCTATTATCTGATGTTTCCATTTGTAGAATTGTTTTAAAGATTGTTTCAAAGTGAAAAAGTGTTAAATATTAAAATATTTAAAATACCAACTGTTTACTTCTATGCTCGATTTGCTAGAACTCTATAATTGTCTTGTGTAGGATGCCTTACTTTTAATAGTATATATTTTCCTCATACCCCAATTTGTCATGCTTTAGTATTTAATCCTTACAAATAGCAGGATAGTTTCATCTCAATTAGTTCAAGACCAGCCAGTCTACATCGTGAGATCCTGATTCAAAAACAACAAAAGAAAACACTAAGGACAATTTTTTAACATTTATGTAATTCAGTACAGCTCAAATATTACTCTTTTTTAAAAAAATATTTTATGTATGTGAATACACTGTCACTCTCTTCAGACACACCAGAAGAGGGCATCACATCCCTTTACAGACAATTGTGAGCCACCATGTGGTTGTTAGGAATTGAACTTAGGATCTTAACTGCTGAGCTATCTCTCTAGCCCCAAATATTGCTGTTTTAAATATAAAATAAAATATAGAGTCCATATAAAATATTGTTAATGAAGTAATTTTTATTCTTTGAAAAATACTCAATATTAGGAATCTGGTATATATCATGCAGATCTCTATTTAAACTGGCCTCATTTGGGTGGTCAGTAATAATACGTATGACTATTGGCTACAATTTGGGTCAGTCGAGGCAGTCACTATTAAAATAATAGGCCCACTTGGAAATTCTCATAATTATTTAATTATGCAGCATTCTTGGACCAGCCTACAGAAACCTGCTTTTCAGAAGTAAAATTCTGTCACTTCCATTTCCTCCTCATCAATTGTAATGAGTGCAGGATTTCTATCAGATTAATCCCTATACCCTGTTAGTCAGTGTTCTCAGAGTTAATACCTTGTTAATACCTGTGGCCATTCTCTGTTGGTGACGGAATACTGGGTGAGGCTGGCCATTGTTCTAGAACAGTTGATCTCAAACCCTTTTAGGGGTCAAATGACCCTTTCACTGGGTTGGCTGTGGCCATCAGAAAACACAGACTTACATAACAATCCATAACTAGCAAAATTAGAGTCATGAAATAGCAATAAAAATAAATTTATAGTTGGGGATTACCACAACGTAAGGGTCATAATATTAGGGAGGGTGAAAACCACTGTTCTAAAATATCATACAACTGCTTTCCCACACCCAACAGTCTTAATGCCTAGAAAAGTATCACTGTATACTTTTGGTTTTAGTAATGTCATAATTTCTGTGTCCTGCAGTTTATCTCTCTTTGAAAAAGATCTATAGAGTGTTTGGGTGGGCTCACAAAGTAATTCATATGCTGAGTTTGGCTTCATGAAATTTCTTAACATATGTAACAAGGCACTTCTAACACTTCACAGAATTTTAAGTTCTATGAATTATTTTTTCTATAATCTGATTTTCAAAATTACTGCCAGGTGTTGTTGTTGAATGCCTTTAATGCCAGCACTTGGGGAGGCATGGGCAGGCTGATCTCTTGAGTTCAAGGCCAGCCTGGTCTACAGAGCTAGTTCCAGGAAACCAGGGCTGCACACAGACACCATGTCTTGAAAAAACCAAAATAAAACAAAATTACTTTTCCCTAAAACAAATAACTATTGTCTAGCTAGTTGGCAGGTCTTTTAGCATTACCTTTCCATCACTGTTTCTCTTTTAATTTTGATCATAAAATACAAGATGGGCCTCCATTATTTTGTATATCTCTAATGCTCTAAAACTGGACAAAGCAGCATAGTGAAAGCTGAACGTTTGATGTGGCTTCAAAAGTAGAATAGTTGTAAGTTTTTATTATATAGTTATAATGATATAGCTTAGAATGGAATTTTTGATAACTTAATAATTTTATTTGACTACGCAAAATGAATTACCATGCCCTGAAAAAAGCTTTGTCTTAATTTAGAAATAATTCTTACTCGGTTATTATTCCGCCTTTCCCAGTCAGCCTGAATGTTCTTGAATCTTTTACATTCAGGTCTCCATACTGTGATTCTCATGAGAAGGTGATTTTTACTTGGGGTCCTTTCGCTGTTTATTTGCTCTTTTTGGTTTTTTTTTTTTTTTTAATAGTTCTTGTGGAGGCCCTTGCAGTTTGAGCTGCTCGCCTAAGTCAGCCCCACTGTCCTCCAGCTTCCTCCTCAGGTCTGCTGTCAGAGAGCTAGTAAACATAGGAACAGCCTTGGGAAGTAGGTCTGTCAGCTCAGCTTGCTGCCCGTACTCATTTTTGTTTTGTGTCGGAAACAAGTTAGTTTGAAGTTTTACCACATAGCAGGTACTAAAAAGTTGACTATGTTAACTAAAACATCACCTTGATCTCCAGAAGTTAAATTTATTACAAATTTTGCCAAAGTGATTATATGTAACTTTTTCATATAGAAAGTATAATTCTTTGATCATTTAAAGCCATTCAAATATGTAAAATTTGTTAGAAAACTATTTGTGCAAAGGAGATAATTATAAAATCATTTAAAACTTAAGCGAGAAACATGTTATATTCCTTCCCATTTAGAAAATTATAAGCCACCATAAAATGTTTTTTATGCTTTATGTCTAAAGAATCAGTACAGGAATTTTTATTAGTAAATATCGAGAACAATGGGGCACATCTGTGGGAAAAGAATGCTTGATGTCTTTTCCTGTATAGTTCATCTAAATGATAATTTCTTTAATAAAAATGTATATCTTATATAATAGTGATATGAACATTTTATCATAACAATTCATTTCTTTCAGTTTCATATTTACATTGTTTTTTGTTTGTTTGTTTTCATTTTAGGCCACTGAACAAAAAATCAAAGGTACGTTGTTTAAAGCTATTTCTTCTTTTTTTTTTCTTTAAAATCAAGTTGTTTATGTGCATTTTTATTCACCTTCAGGATGGGAGAGTGATGTGTTAAGGAAACTGGGGTGGGAACAGGCTGTTTCAGTGAAGTCACATTGATGTCTTCCTTTGAGCTTTTTGTGGTGTATATCACCACAGGGAGAAGATACTGCCCTAAGGCTGTCTTTTGACTAGACCACTTTCTAATGCTGTCCAATGTGAGTCTTGGCACATGCCTTCACTTCAGTCTTCCATTTTAAACTCCTACACAGGGGTGGTGTCGGTTAGTTTCTGCCTGCTTCACTCCTTGTTCTCTGTCCTTTAGAAAGGCATCGTAGTGACTCATGTTTCTGTATTACCATTTAAATAATACATTGCTAACTCTGTGGTCATTGAGTCAGGTTACCTAAGCACCCTGGACGGAGTCAAGAGTCCTTCACCTTCTGCCTGACTACTTGGTAGTGAAAGTTGTATAGCTCAGAGGCTGAGTTTACTCAGCTCCAGCATTCCAAGTTGGGGTTTTAGCTGTATCAGAAGTATGTTCTCTGTGTCTCATTAGTATGTGTATTCACAGTACAACCTATGGTTATGAGATTCATACCAGTTAAGGCAACATCTGTCAGATGCTCTTGTATAAGAGTATATAAGAAGAGTTAATCTGTATTTCACTGAAGAAAGGTTTTACATGAACCTAAGGAAAAACTGAGAGATAGGAATTTGAGGGTGTAAATGGATTTATTTACATTTTGACCAGATCCGGAGAGGAATTCTCAGTCTCTCTCTACGTTATGCATACCAGTTTTATAATTTATTGGAAAAATTCAGCAGACAACAAGAATTATGCATATATAGATTTAGCTTTGAGTACAGGTTACAAACCACTTGGGAAAGAGAGTCATCTGCTCAGCTTCAGGGTTCCAATAAGTAGCCTGTCCTTATCCAACCTGGTATTTTCTGGAGAAATTATAATCCCTGGTTTGGGGAGGTAACTCAGATCCGAATTAACCACAAGAACCCATGGAAAAGTATGGAGCATGGCAGCTTGCTATCACATCCCAGTACTGGGGAGATGGATGGGCACAGACGGATACCTGGAGCTTGATAACCAGCCAGTCATGCCAAATTTGTGAGCTCCAGG
Source organism: Rattus norvegicus (assembly GCF_021556685.1). Classification (NCBI taxonomy): domain Eukaryota; kingdom Metazoa; phylum Chordata; class Mammalia; order Rodentia; family Muridae; genus Rattus; species Rattus norvegicus. The sequence continues at coordinate 190,611,943 of NC_141534.1, forward strand.
CCAGTGAAGGAGATGGATGGCATTCCTGAAGATGCCACACAAAGTGACTTTTTCTGGGACAGACAATACACACGCGTACGCGCGCACACAAAGAGATGGGCTCACTGGCTGCATGCTTAAAGAAAAGAAGCTAATTCATAAGACTCCTATTATGTAATAGAAACTGGAGGCACACTTTAACAGAATACAATGCGATACAATGTAGTTTGACTAAGTAATTAAGTTGTCCTTCAGCATAGAGGAGTGCTATTTCACCTAACAGAGATGAAGCCTTAAGTAGAGTCTAGTAGAGAGAGTTGAGGCTGAAGAAACAGGTGGGAATCAGGTCCAAGGGGCCTCTATGTCTTTATGTAAATGTTATATGTTCATATCTGAGCATACTAGGAGGTTGGATTTTTATAGGCAGCTAGGAACCACTAATGAAGGCTTCTGCAGAGGAGACTGGCATGGATTATTTGTCTTGAGGCAGGGTTGCCTCTGTATCCCAGACTAGGCTGGAGCTAGAAGCTATATCTGGCTTTCTCTCATGTTTTATAGCTGTTAGCCTCTGTTCATTGAAAACTGGCTGAAACATGGGTGAAGATTTTAAAAGTGCTAAGACAGATACAGTTGTTGCTCTTGGTTTTGTTTTTCTTTTCTGCTCTTCCAGGGTCCTTTCAATCTGACCTCTTGTGCTCCAGCCAACCCACAATTTTATACTTGTACACTACTTATTTTTCCTGGTCTTTCCTTTTGGGGGGGGGCAGGTTCCTGAGTATGGCTGTCTCATGGAGCCTTTCAGCCTTACTTCCAGTAGATTGCTCTAGATGTTCTTGATCTCTACCCTTTCCAGTTTTTCAGAATTTTATTGCATCTGTAATTTTGGACACTTGATTATGTCCTGTCTTAGATCATTGATTGACCTACAAATATTTCCTCTAAAGTGTGATCTTTGAGTACCTACTGTTTAATATCTTTTCTAGATGTCAGTCATCATTTTACTTGCTTGCTTACACTGCCTCTTGGTTTTTTGATCTTCCACAGTCTGAGAATATTCAACTGACTATAGGAAGTCACTTGAGATACAGTGCGCTGTTTCCTTCTGTTTCACTTCATCCTTCATTTAATGGCAGCTCCCTTCACAGTTGTCCCCAATTATTTTATTTATAAACGTGTATTTCATTTTTATGCTGTGTATGTGTCTGTTATGTTTATGGTTTGAGGTTTATAGTAGGTAGACATTACAAATCAGAGCATTGGACGGCCAGGTTTGGCCTGTGTTGAGTTATTTTGATGCACAAAGTGGAGTGAACACACAAGGTTGTGTGAAGTGACGCATCCACCACCCTAGATGGTTTATCTTGTTTTGTTTTGTTTTGCTTTGGTTTTTGGTAGCAACAGAACCTGAATCCAGCTTCCATTCTGTTTTAGTGGGCAATCCAGTATTGATGAGAGTCCTAAGGTATATAGTAAGTCTTGAGAACTTCCCTGAGTAACTGCAACTTTGTACCCTTTAATCCATTCCCGCTTATCTCTGTTCCAAGTGATAACTAGTCAGTACTGAGGAATTTGGGGTTTCGTTTGTTTTGTAAGCATTGGGGAGTGTGCTGAGGGCCTTACATATGCTAAGCAAGTACTTTATTACTGGCTAGAGCTAAAATCTATATCATTACTACTACTACTACTACTACTACTACTACTACTACTACTACTACTACTATTTAAAAATTCTACATTTAAGTGCGATTATGCAGTATTTCGGCTTATTTCATTTAGCATAGGTTTATCTCATCAAGACACCCTTTTTTGATGCTGAGGAACATTCGGAGTAGTCTATTTGTCTGTCTGTCTCTCTCTGTTCGTATCTGTATCTGAGTGTGTGTCTCCACAATGTCTCCGTCATCCATGTGTGTGCTCATTCATAGGTCTATGCCATAGTTTCTTTATATCTACTGGGTCATTCAGGTTTTGACACATCTTTGCTATTGTGAATAATTCTGTGATAGACTTGGAGTCTGCATCATCCTACAAGGTACTTGAAAGTGTCACATTCTTCTCTTTGGGGTATGTACCTGAGGAGGTGCTGCTAGGTCTTGTGAAACAGTTTTCATTTCTGCAGCATTGTTAGCTCTTCAATTTCTCAATGATCAAACCTCCTATTGAACAAAGTTCAAGAACTTAAGTGGTTCATAGAGCTTCAGAGTAGAAAACCAAGATGTCAGAAAGCCATGGCTTCAAGCATGTAGTGTGGTATAGATGGTTGAGATTGTTGGGCATACTTACGAGGCTGCTCACAACTGATATGTCACCTCAGAGAATCCGGTTCCTATGTTCTGTGGTGTATGTCCGTAGCTCATTCTGTCTCACTGATTAGTCACCAGGAGAGTTAGGGTGGTGTTGAGGCTAGTCTGGCTTATTCAGTGTGCCACCATGGATCTGCATTGGGAGCTGTTTGGAGGCCAGTGTGTGCTGATGTTTGAAACTGAACAGAGATGATTGCTGATTAAGAACCTCTTAATAGGGGCTGGAGAGATAGCTCAATGGTTAAGAGTTCAATTCCCAGCAACTATTTGGTAGCGCACAACCACCTGTAATGGGATCTGATGCCCTCTTCTGGTGTGTCTGAAGACAGTGTACTCACACATAAAATAAATAATTCTTTAAAAAAAAAAAAAAGAACCTGGGGTTGGGGATTTAGCTCAGTGGTAGAACACTTGCCTAGCAAGCGCAAGGCCCTGGGTTCGGTCCCCAGCTCCGGAAAAAAGAATTTAAAAAAAAAAAAAAAGAACCTCTTAATGCCAGATTCATTTCTTCCTGTGAGAGCTGTCTTTGAGTTGTGTGACAAATAAGATTTATAGTGTTCTGCTAACAAGATGGGAAAATAGTAGCCTACTTTCATGGAAAAAAGTTAAAACAATTTTGTTTGGTTAATAGGGTCACCATTTTTCCTTTTCTATTATTAAAGAGGGAAGAGGATTTGTATGCATAAGATTAGATTAATGTACACAGTAAATTCACAGAAAGTGCTGAGGACCCCGTTTTGTTTAGGAACACAGCCTGCAGTAAGTTGTTTAAATTGATGAAATGCAAGACTATGCCTGTCAGTGTGTGTAGTGATTCTGGAAAGGACCAAGGAGATGGGAGGTACTAGAAAAGCAATTTAGCAGTGAGTGTAATCAATAATTATGTTCAAAAATTAAGGAGAAGAGCAGATAGTTTCAGGGTGTGTATGGGAGAATCTCAGAGTTACGTGTCTTGAGCTGAGAGTCTACAAAAGCAGTAATCAGGGCTTTGGTTTGAAGATGAACAATACAGGAACCTTCTCTTTTATGCTTTAGAAAAGAATTAGATGAATTAGTGAGAGTATCAGATAACATCACTTACAAGTCCTCCCGAAAGATAGTACACACTAAAACATTTCCCCTGCATTTAATGCTGTACACTCTTTTAGTCCTTTAATTCTCACCAGTGGTTGTGGGTTGGAAGTTCTGGGGCTTGCAGGCAGAATGTTGGTAGGTATTGTGTGCTCAAGTATGTGGTTTTCAGTGAGAGCACTTTGAGCTAAAATGTACAGCTATACCTGTTCCTGTCAGAAGTGAACATAGAGCTTGGTTTATTTTCTTTCTTTTTTTTTCATCAAAGTTAACTCATTGAGTCCACATTCCTGTCTTATTCTAACAGGCATAGATACTTCTGAAAGTGTTTAATCCATTATTAATCATTTCCCTACTGTTAGAGAGGCTTTTACTCTTAATTTTAAATTTATACTGTGAAGGACATTTGTTTTGAGATTACACTGATTTTACCTTTTAGATCTGCTGTTTACTAGATACTCCGTGTGAGCAGCTTTCTTCTGTATCTCTGTCACTTTATCTGTAAAATGGTAATACTTCAAGGGTATAGAATTATGACGAAAAGATAACACACATGTTATCTGGCATCCAGGTGAAATGGGACGCTTACATTTACATTTCTACCACTCTGGTTTTGCAATATCCTGGCCACTTTTTGTGCTTGAAATAACATGCTAGGAGTTTCTACAGAGCTTCAGCGTCTTCTCAGCCAGGTAGTGATTTGCTTTTTCCTTCCATTAAAATAGAGCCCACTGTAGTAAAGGGGAAATAGCAGTACATTGTGTCTGCTATAAGATGTGACTTGTATCATCTTTGAAACTTGGGTGGGGGTGTGTGAGGGTGGATTGGAGAGGTGGTTAGGATAAGAATGCTGACTGCTCTTACAGAGGTCTGGAATTCATTTTTCAGTACCCACACTACCTGAAAAATCCAGCTCCAGGTGATCTGTTGTCCTCTATTGCCCTTTGGGGCCATGCATCACACACACAAACACAAAGTAAAAGAGTAAACATTTTAAGATTAGTAGGTTAAAATTGGACTTTTCTCACTTTTATTAATATTTATTGAACTCGTTATTGATGATTTGCCCATTCTTGTTTGCTTGTTCAGGTTTGAATTTTTGTTAGTAATTCAAACGAGCTAGCTGTGTATGCTTATTATTGTCAGATTGGTATTTGTTGTAATTCCTACACTATAGAGATTTATAGTCTGAGAAGTCTTGACACTCTATACGAAGAACCAAGCCATGTTGGAAGTCGTTCCACAGGCAGGGATTAAGAGCACCAGGCCCCATGGGCACACACACCCAGAAAAGGGAAATATGTGCTCAGAAGGAAACCCTGAGAATCAGATAGCTTATGTAACATTAGCTTGGACTTCTAGTTCAATGTAAGCTAAGTGCTTATGGTCAATGTTTTCTTAAATTAGGCTTCATTGAATAATTGTATCTTAAGATTTTTTTCATTTCTGTTAATTTTATACATATGAATATAATAAAATGCGATTATATCAGCTAACCCCCATTTCCCTCTAACTCCCCCTATGTTGACCCAACATACATCTGAACATCATGTCTTCTTTTTTTGATAGCCAAGTCTGGTTCTTCCCCCAGCAAATGTCCAGTGCCAGTAGCTCCTCAGTTAGGGCAGGGGCTCTGTCGTCTAGTCCATAGATGATAGATAGATGGCTTGATTTTTGTGCAGGTCGTGTACGTGTGACAGTTGCTGTGAGTTCATGGTTATGATAGCCATGCCGTGTCCAGAGAGGACAGGATTTCACAGCATCACTCCCCACCTTAAAGTTATTACCACTGTCAACTTTTTCAATGCTACTTTTTTCTTTCTTCATTTTGTATATGTTTGATACTGTGATGTTCAGCTTATGAAACATTTTAGCTTTGCATAACTTTTCTTTTATTAATATAAAATGCCTTTCATTCTGAACATCCATAAGATGTATTTTTTTCTTTTTTTTTTTCTTCTTTTTTTCTTTTTTTCGGAGCTGGGGACCGAAGCCAGGGCCTTGCGGTTGCTAGGCAAGCGCTCTACCACTGAGCTAAATCCCCAACCCCCATAAGATGTATTTCAAATCACAACCTTTCCTTATTGTGTGAGATGCATAAAGGAATATACATTGTTGTTACCCTCTTGGGAGCATTATGTTATGCTTAGCCCAACTTATTACTAAAAGAAAAGAATGTCCTGGAGAGGTGGCTCCATGGCTAAGAGCACTTTCACAGAGGAACCAGAACCTGGTTTAGTTTGTTAGCACCCACAAAGCAACTCACAACCATTTGTAACTCTAGTTCCAGGGAGTCTAACTCATGCACTCACACATGCATGCTAGCAAACACTTAAACATAGAAAACAGAATAATAATATTTTTTAAAGGATAAAAATGATGGGGCCAGTGAGATGGCGTGTGGCCAAACCTGACGAGTTAAGGTTGTTGGTCCTCAAGATCCAGTCACCTGGGTCTGATTGGTGCTCCCACATACAAATACACTGTCTTAGTCAGAGTTGCTATTGCTGTAATGAAACACTGTGACCAAAGACAACCTGAGAAGGAAAGGGTTTATTTTGCTCACAGTTAATATCATCAAAAGCAGTAAAGCTAGGAACTTAAGCGGGCCAGGAACCTGGAGGTAGGGGCTGATGCAGAGGTGCCACGAAGGAGGGCTGCTTCCTGGCTTCATCCCCATGGCTTACCCAGCTTAATTTCTTAGCAAAATCCAGGATATCCGAATCAGGAATGGCCCCTCCCACAGTGGGCTGGGCCCTCTCCCATCAACTACAGCCCAATTTCATGGAGGTATCTTCTCAATTAAGGCTCTCTCTGCTTTGACTCTAGCTTGTTTCAAGTTGACATAAAAATTAGTCAACATACACAGTAAATAAATATAGTAATAATAAAGAATGAAAGAGAATGTTTACTGTTAAAAAATGAAGTCACGCTGGAATAAAAACCAGGATTTTATATAGAAAATATTAATGTGAGAGATAACGCAGGAAATGTATATAGAAGGAAGATTGGTTTTGCTTGTTGAGTGACAGGTAGCCTGGAGCTGACCATGTAGGAGGAAACTGGGTCGAATGCTCTAAAAACACAGTGACCAAAACCTCAGTAGCAGCATGTTAGAGCAGAAGCACCTGGTAGATCGCTCGCCTGTTAAAACAGCGTCCATTTGTTGTGCTTACGTTGTGTTGGAAAACAGCGTCCATTTGTTGTGCTTACGTTGTGTTGGGTGATGCTTTAGAAAGAGAAGTGAATGAGCGCTTGCTTAGCCCATCTCAGGCAGCTTCACTACTGGACTAGCGCTCTTAGCACTACCACAGTTTTCTCATGTATTCTGTCCTGTACCAGCGTTCTGTTTTGTTCTGAGGTAGACTATTGGACTATTGTAGGTATAGTAGTGTACCAGTCATCGCAGAGCAGCCAGTACTTAAACAGGCTTATATTCTGTGCTCTGTAGTAACTAACTCCTTTGATACTAGGACGTCTTAATGGAGGAGATAGCAGGATTGGCTCGAGCTGAAGTCAATTCTCAGACACCATGCCAGTTGGTGTTTCAGAGATGAGGTTTATTCTTGGTGCTTTAAGGTACTTTCATCAGGTTGGACAATCATATTCACCGGTCACTTTTCCAGTTACACGTACACTAGACAAGTAGTTTCTTAGGCTTGTCTAAGGTGATGTCCAGGTAATTCCTTTTTCTTGGCAGGCACACAGGTTCTATCCTGTCACCTGCTTTTGTTTGCTATTCTATTCTAAGCTAGTCCTTTGCTCAGAGATTATATTTACCAGTGGAAAACTGTTAGCACTGCCCTTTTATATGAAAACGAAGGGTTTTCCACCTGTATCTTCTAAAAACTTAAAATAGGGATTAAGCCCAACGTTGTTGCATCCATTAATAAGCCCTGCACTTTAGGATGATGAGGCAGGAGGATTACACATTTGAGACACCCGAGTTATCTAATGGATTATTGGAGCAACCCAGGCTACACAGTGAAATCAAGCAACTGACTCATCTGGAGCTCTGGATTAGATTCCCAACACCCTGGTGGCGGCTCACAGCCCTCTGTAATGCTAGCCCCAGGGGATCCAATGCCTCTGGGTTTCACTGGCACTGTACACATGCAGTGTACAGAAAGAGTGTACACTTGGAGGCAGAACACCCATGTAAATGCTTAATTTTTTAAAAATTAAGTATATAAAAATAGGGTGGAACAAGAACAGTTAGTAGAGAATTGAAGGTTCCTTTAGGATAGTGCTTCTCAACCCTCCTAATGTTCTGACCCTTAATACAGTTCCTCATGCTGTGGTGATCCCCAAACATGAAATTATTTTGTTGGTACTTCATAGCTGTAATTTTGCTACTGTTATGAATCGTAATGTCCATATCCGATAGACAGCCCACAGTTGAGAACCCCTGCTTTAGGCCATCAGTCAATTGCCCCATTTGTTCTTTCGTTGTATATTTTAAGTAATATATATTTGATCTCTGGCCAAGTGTAATGTGGTGAAGGGATGACCGTGAGCAGCATCCTGGTCAAGAAGGGCCACCATCGTGGACACGAGTAGTTTGTTTGGGAAGTTTGACTCCAGGTAGTGGTATCTCTTCAGAAACTTGCTCCTCTGAATGAAGGTGTTCTGAAGCCTAACGCTTCTGTTCAGGTTGTTTTCTTTTGAGTTTGAAAGTAAAGTATACTTCACTAGCTAATTTTTTTTCTCAACTCTTTTCTTTTGTTGGAATTAGTGCCAGAACAGATAAAGCCTAGTGTAAGCCAGCCTCAGCCTGCCAACTCCGATAACGGCACTTCCACAGCTACCAGCACTAATAATAATGCCAAGCGAGCTACAGCCAGCAATCAGCAGCCGCCGCCGCCGCCGCAGCAGCCGCAGCAGCCGCAGCAGCAGCAGCAGCAGCAGCAGCAGCAACAAGAGCAGCAGCAGCAGCAGCAGCAGCAGCAGCAGCAGCCACAAGCCTTGCCTCGGTATCCTCGTGAAGTACCTCCACGATTTCGCCACCAGGAACACAAACAGCTTCTAAAGAGGGGTCAGCATTTTCCAGTCATAGCAGCAAATTTGGGATCTGCTGTTAAGGTGTTAAACAGCCAATCAGAAAGCAGTGCTGTAACAAATCAACAGCCACAAAATAACGGAGAGGTGCAGAACAGCAAAAGCCAGTCAGGTGAGTAAAGACGTTTCTTATAGAACTCATTAGCAGTGTAGGAATGTCATAGTCTATAGTTTTTGGTGATATGTTTCATGGAACAAGAGTTGGGCTTTGATTTTAGAATAGGGATCTTGAGTGGAGAATACCTTACTGTCAGATACAAAGTAAATATGGTGATTGCTTTTGTCTTCTGTCAGGTCCCATATTTTAAGAAGTTTGTAGTTAAAACCGAGCCCTCCCCACTCTTTGTATTCTTTTACACATATTTCTCCTCAGCTACCCTTCACAAAGGTAGCTATCATCTTTATCCCTGACCATCCCTGGTGACTAGTCACTTGCTGCCTGAATGCTCTTCTAAGTACACCAATACCAAGCTCTGCTCTTTATCTTAAGATATAGTATGACACTTCACGGCTAGTAGATAGCATATTTCAGATTTGAGTCCTTGAGTGTGACTCCAGCCCTGGTGCTCTCTGGCAGTACATGGAGGTGATAGGAAAGGGACCGGAAGTCACTTCTAAGCTAAGTCTCTATAGCAACACATTATTAGATGGACATAGATGTACTTCCTGTGCTCCTGAATCACTTAACTACCTGTGTAAGATTGACCAAGAAACTAATTCATGAGACCTTTCTTTTGGTTTGTAATTTTTTAAGAGTCTCACCTTGGAACTCTAGGTGGCCTTGAACTCTAAGAAATTCTTCTGCCTCTCAAGTGTTGGGATTAAAAGGTGTGTGCCTCCATCCCTATCAGGAACCTTCTTTCTTAATTTATAATACAGACACCAGGGTCCAACCTTATAAGGGTGCTTTGAAATCTAAATTGTATGAGACATGAAAACAGTCAGCTCAGTGTCTGATGTTTAAATGGTGAATAAATTTTCCTATTCCTACATGTTAGTTAGGTTTTCTATCACGGCAATGAAATACCAAAAAAGCAAGTGGGGGGAGGGATTGTTTTTTGTTGTTGTTTGGGAAGCAGTTGGGGTTTGGGGCTTTTTTTGTGTTGGGTTTTTTTTGTTTGTTTGTTTTGTTTTTGTTTTTGATGCTGCTTGCTGGCTTGCTCTTTATGGCTTGCTCAGCCTGCTTTCTTATAGAATCCAGGACCATTTTCCCAGGGATGGCACCACCCGCAGTAGACTGTGCTATATCCTATCAATCACTAATTAAGAAAATACCCTTTGGGTTGGGGATTTGGCTCAGTGGTAGAGCGCTTGCTTGCCTAGCAGGCGCAAGGCCCTGGGTTTGGTCCCCAGCTCCGAAAAAAAGAAAAGAAAGAAAAAAAAGAAAGAAAGAAAATACCCTTTAACTGGATCTCATGGAGGTTCTCAGTTGAGGTTCCCTCCTTTCAGATAACTTAGCTTGTGTCAAGTTGAAATGAGACTAGCCAGCACACACTAAGATTTATATAAAGACCTACACTTTTTAGAATGAGTTTAGCATTGTACATAGGCCAGGATATAGGTAATTAAGTTGAATTTCATTTGGGAAGCCAGGTTGGAAGACAGTATGTTGCTTAGTAGCTTGAGCAGTCTGTTAATAAAGTCTTAGGAGAGTATTACTTATCCATCAAATACCCATGATGAGTCAGATCTGATGGTATATCCTAAACAGACAGTGACATGACACACTATATTTATGTCTCTTCCATTTGGGAAAGGAAGGAACAAAGCTATTTTTAAAATGGAAACAACAGTAGTGTTATAAAAGTCGTGTATCTCAAAAATAAGTATGGGACTGGAGAGATGGTTCACTCAATAAAATGCCTACTGTTCAAGCATGAGGGCCAAGTTCAGATATACGGCACCCATATTTTTTTAAAAAGGTCAAAGAGTGATGCATATTTATAGTCTTAGCACTGGGAAGATAAGGTCAGAGAGGATCCTGGAGACTTGTTGACAAGCCAGTCTCAGCAAAAAACAAGAAGGAAGAGACCCAGCATCAGCCTCTGTCCTTCACACACATGAGTGTATGTGTGGGTCAGAGGAATCAAATTTTATAGATGTGCATTCTGATGAAAAGGTCTCATAGGCAAAAGCTCCAAAGAAAGTGAGGAGGAAGATCCTCCTGTCTCTTCCTAGAAGAGCTTAGTAGGCAGGGTGCCACTTTTATTTGGAGACATTAAATCCCAAAGCCATGGGGGAATGCAGGCTATGAAACTGAAACACTCTGGGGAACAAGATTGGTCTTTCTAGGGTTTTTTAAAACCTTTCAAAAATGTGTACACTTGTGATCTTGCATGAGTACGTACGTACCATGTGTGAAAGCCTGATGGCCTGAGTTCAGTCTCTCTCTCTCTCTCTCTCTCTCTCTCTCTCTCACACACACACACACACACACACACACACACACACACACACACTATGCACAGAAAGTGCACACAGTAGGAATAGTAAACACAGAGTTTCCAACTGCTGCTTTGCACTTGACTCTAAAGCCAGGACAGCTCCTACTCAAGTAGTGAGAGCTGGGAGACTCTAGTGGAGGTGCTAATACTCAGCCCTGACAGAACACTGTTATGGCCAAAATGCTCTCCTCTCTTCTTTATCCACTCGACAGTCATGCAGTACAGTTAAAAGACTAGGATGGTGAATGTCCTTCTTTCCAACCCAAGGACTAAAGATTCTTAGTTGATTCACTGTGGTTTTTTTATTCCTATCACACATGCATGTACATGTGTGCACACGTTCATTATGGTTAAGCCATTTGAAAATGTGGTGAACCTCATGGCACTTCATGTTTAATGCCCTGAGGCTAAGGGTAGTTTAAGATTTATTTATTATGTACACAGTGTTCTGCCTGCGTTTGTATCAGTCAGTCTGGCCTCTAGCTTACTTGTAGCTGAATGTGACCTTGGTCCTCCTTCTCCATATCCTTCCTCAACCAGGAATCATAGATTTATATTACCACACCAGTTTCTGCAGTGCCAGGCACTGAATCTAGGTTTTTGTGTATGCCAGGCAAGCATGCACTCCACCGCTAAGCTATGTAACTAACCATATGGTTTTTAATGTTGGTTATTTTGTGTCCTTGCTGTTTTTCTTATAATTTATCAGGCAGTCCTTTCAGCACAGGATTAAGAGGTTTACTGATATGTATTCCTGTCTTTTTTATGTTGCAATGGGAGTACTTTGTGTTATTCATAGTTAAACTATTATTTTCAACGTGAGTAGTTTTGTTGTAGATGTAGGTGCCCAGTGTTTATTTCTTATCCCTGCCTTACGTTATTGTCAACATATGCATGCAGAGACACACGCAGTAATCCAAGGTGAGTGATAGTGATGAAAACTGGGCTGCCTAGATGTGGAGGGAAGGGATGGTGCTTTTGCTTTATTGTACACAGGCAAGAATAAAGGCCCAGGCTTAGGTCTTAGAAAACAACATGTCTAGATGTCTTGCGCTCTTTGAAAAGACCAAGTGTCTTCCCAATATGGCTCAAAACTGCCTGTGGCCCCAACGACAGAGAATCTAGTGCCCTTTTCTGGCTTTCAGGAACACATATACAGGCATACATGTCATGGGACAGTCACACAAATATATAGATATATGTGTAAATAAAAATAATTTTAAAAAAATAGGAAAAATACCGAGTTATGGAAAATTAATTAAAGAAGTTTTATTGCTTCACCCCACGTTTTCTAGAATGAGGTATGTGAGTGGTTGACATTGTGTTTACAGTAGTAAAGCAGACATGTTTCTCTAGCTGTGATTTGTCCTTCATGTGGGTGATGAGATGAGTGAGAACGTGTTTGGCAGATGGAGTAGAAGTCTGATGCTCATGGGTGCACGTTCATTAATGATAGTAGTGCCCTTTATTGGTGCCTTACATGGATCAGATACAGCTCCTTTAGTCATTAATTCTGTAGCAGTCACGTGAGAACAGACCCTGCTATCTAGTGAAGGAAACTAAGGCAGACAGAGAGAAGTCTTGCCTTTGGTCTCAGAGTCTGTGTAAGTGGTATAAAATGTCTCTTGGTTTGTTGTTTGTTTTGTTTTGAGACAGGCTCTCTCTGCATAGCCTTGTCTGTTCTGGAACTCAGCCTATAGACCAGGCTGGTCTAGAACCCACAGACATCTGCCTGCTTCTGCCTCCCAAGTATTGGGATTAAAGGCATGCTCCATAATGCCTGACCTTTCGTGGAATTCTTACCTGCTGACAGCAGTTACTAAATGCTTTTCTTAGGTAGTTGATGGTTAGTTGAACAACCAAGTTTATTTAAAGGTTATCCCCATCCTCCTTTTGCTGAATATGATAGCACATGGCTGTAATCATAATCTCAACATTCCTGTGACTAATGCTGAAAGATTGTTCACAAATTCAAGACCAGCCTGGGCTACACAGAGGGACGCCATCTCAGAAATCAAAAGGCCAGGGATAAAGCGCAGTGTTAAAATACTTGCCAGGCATGTAAAGGGTTCAGTCGCTAGCACCTCTGACCCCCAGATGAAAATAACATGACCTCATCACACAGGTTCTTGTCTTCCAGCATCTATGAAGGACCCAAGCTTGAGGCCTGTTGTTGCTAGTGTGTCAGTCCTTTTTTTCTTTTCTTCCCCCCCCCCCTTTTTTTTAAAGCTACTTTGTTGTATGGAGGACTGTGATTACCTTGTGTATCTTGTGTGTTCTGTTGCTGTGATGAAACACTGACCAGAATGTAGCTTTGGAAGGAAAGGGTTTAAGTTTTGATTGACTTACAGTTCCACATCACTGTTTATCATCAATGGAAATCAGTGTGGGAACTCAAATAGGGCAGGAAACCTGGAAGCAGGAGCTTATGCAGAGTCCACGGAGGGGTGTTGCTTACCCAGTCTTCTTTCTTACAGAACCCAGGACCACTTGCCCAGGGATGGCACCACCCACAGTGGGCCTGGGACTCCCCCATCAATCATTAATCCAGAAAATACCCACAGGCTGATTGGTTTTTGGTTTTCTTTGGTCTTTGGTTTGATTTTAGTTTTGCTTTTTTGAAACAGGGTCTCTCTGTGTAGTACTTGCTATCCTGGAACTTGTTCTATAAGCCAAACTGACCTCAAACTCAAGAGATCTGTTTGTGCTTCCCCATGTACCACCAGGTGTAGCTTGGAGACAGTTTCTTAATTGAGGTTCCCTCCTCTTATGATTTTTTAGCTTGTTTGATGTTAACTTAAAACTGTCCAGCACATCTTGCCTCTCTCACTCAGTTTCTGCAAGTTTAACTTTTGTCCCTTGGTTTCTTACATACAAAGTGAGAGCAATACTTGTACTCTACAATTGTTCTAGGCACTTGGTGCAGGGGTTTGCAGACCTGCTCCTGTATATCAGTGAGTGCTGGCCATGGGTTGATACTGCCCCTTTGGGTTGCAGTATAGAATAGTTCTTCCAGGAAGACTGACTTTTTGGTTCTTTAATCATATGGATTCTACATGAGCAATAGAGAAGACAAATATCATTGACTACTTTTGGGGGGAAATGGATGTACAGGGTTCTATCAATTAGTTCTTGCCTGCCTCTGAGTCACAGATCTGCCTCCTGAAGGCTTAGATTAACGGTATAGCCATCACCAGGTACCCACACTGTGATGCAGTAACTGTACAGGGAACAGTAGTTGGTGCACTTGGCAGCACTTACTTAAATTATGTTCACTGGGTATTATTACAGGTTGCTCTCTAGTTGCTCTTCTTGCCCTTCTTACCGCTCTTCATTATTCATTTCTTAGCATTTGTACTTTGAGAGAAAGTGGTACAAGCAGCATCATTTTTCTGTACTAGCAAATCACACTAATAGTGTGACTTTGATTTATTTCTAGACCTTCATCCTGGGAACTATAGTGTAAGCTACCCTTCAAGATAGCCTAAGTGTAGATGTTTTATGAAGTTAATGTCACAGATAAATTTCTATCCACTAGACCCTTAAATGAGATAAACTGAGAAACTAACAAAAATACTTAATGATGTTGTCTATGGGAAAGAATAGAAATAAATAAAGACAGATGGTAGTTAGATGGCAGTCTAATAAGACTTGGTCATATGATTGGTCCCTATGGCCTTCCGTATCAGCTGCTGTAATTTGGTGATTTTTCAACATACCAATTTTTCCCTGTTGTCTCTTACTAAGCATGGCTATGAAAGTAAATTATAAAATTGTTTAAAATTAATGTTCTTCCTTGTGTATAAGCATGGTATTTAAATGTATACACTAATAAAATAGAGATACAGTGCAAAGGCTTTGGGATTCTTACAGAATTGTTCTAACCCAAAGGAGTCGTATGAAAAGCTGTTCTGGGAAACGGAATCATTTTGGTCTGCTTACACTTACCTACTTTTCTGCATCCCAGTCCGTTTTCTCTCACATCAAGTCCTAAGCCTGGATTGTCCTAATTCATCATTACCACCCATTCTTCCTCCCTCTAGAATTCTTGTATTTGTTGGATGTTATCTGTTCATATATTTACATGTATCCCTGTGGGACTTTCTGTTCCATGCTATACTGTAGGGTATTGAGCAAAGCAGCAGAATTCTGTCTGTGAAATTACTGAACATAGAGAATTGGTGGCTGAAAGATAATTAGTGCCTCAAAGCCGTTCTGCGCGGAGCATCTTGATAATGTTGAGGAACTACATGTATTTGTATGGATCGCCATTTTTATCAACCTACGTGATATCATTTTGGAAATTTGTTAACACTTACAAATAGATATACTTCTCCTTTATTTTAGATATAAATCATAATACTTCAGGATCCCATTATGAAAATTGCCAGCGGGGACCTGTGTCTTCTACAAGTGACTGTAGCACAAGCTGTAAGAATGCTGTAAACGACTTGTTGGAAAAAGAAGCATGGCCCTCAGCCCCTGGCAGTGATCCTGAGTTGGCTTCAGAATGTATAGATGCTGATTCTGCCTCCAATTCTGAGTCAGAGAGAAACATCACTGTCATGGCTTCAGGGAACACAGGTGGTGAGAAAGATGGCCTTCGGAACAGCACTGGACTCGGTCCCCAAAGCAAATTTGTGGTTGGTAGCAGCAGCAATAATGTGGGTCATGGAAGTAGTACTGGGCCATGGGGCTTTCCCCATGGAGCCATAATAAGCACATGTCAGGTCTCTGTGGATGCTCCTGAAAGCAAACCAGAAAGTAGTAACAGTAGAATGAATGCTTGGGGCACTGTAAGTTCTTCATCAAATGGAGGGTTAAATCCAAGCACTTTGAATTCAGCTAGCAACCATGGTGCCTGGCCAGTATTAGAAAACAACGGACTTGCCCTAAAAGGGCCTGTAGGGAGTGGGAATTCTGGCATCAATATTCAGTGTAGTACCATAGGCCAGATGCCTAACAATCAGAGTATCAACTCTAAAGTCAGTGGCTCTTCTACCCATGGTACCTGGGGTAGCCTTCAGGAAACTTGTGAGCCTGAAGTAAGTGGTTCACAGAAGGTTTCATTCAGTGGTCAACCTCAGAATATCACCACTGAAACGACTGGACCAAATAACACTACTAACTTTATGACCTCTAGTTTACCAAACTCCGGTTCAGTACAAAATAATGAACTGCCTACTAGTAATCCAGGGGCCTGGCGTGTGAGCACAATGAATCATCCTCAGATACAGGCTCCGTCAGTTCTGAATGGCACTTCCCTTTCTCACCTTAGTAATGGAGAGTCAAAAACTGGAGGCTCCTACGGTACTACATGGGGTGCCTATGGTTCTAATTACTCTGGCGACAAATGTGCAGGCCCTAATGGCCAAGCCAATGGTGACACTGTGAATGCAACTCTAATGCAGCCTGGCATAAATGGGCCTATGGGCACTAACTTTCAAGTTAGTACAAATAAAGGGGGAGGTGTATGGGAGCCTGGGACAGTGAATTCCCAGAGTTCACCATGGGGAAGTGGAAATGGTGCAAATTCTGGAGGAAGTCGAAGAGGATGGGGAAGTCCTGCACAGAACACTGGCACTAGTCTGTCCAGTGTTGAGTGGAACAAACTGCCTAGCAACCAGCATTCCAATGACAGTGCAAATGGCAATGGTAGTAAGAAACTTACAAATGGATGGAAATCTACTGAGGAAGATGATCAGGGTTCTGGCACATCTCAGACGAATGAGCAAAACAGTGTGTGGGCCAAAGCAGGAGGCACAGTGGAGAGTGATGGTAGTGCAGAGAGCACTGGACGCCTTGAAGAAAAAGTAACCGGGGAAAGCCAGAGTAGAGATAGAAGAAAAATTGATCAGCACACATTACTCCAAAGCATTGTAAACAGAACTGACTTAGATCCACGTGTCCTATCCAATTCTGGGTGGGGACAGACTCCTATTAAGCAGAATACTGCCTGGGATACAGAGACATCACCAAGAGGGGAAAGAAAGACTGACAATGGGACAGAGGCCTGGGGAAGCTCTGCAACACAGACTTTTAACTCAGGGGCATGTACAGATAAGACTAGCCCTAATAGTAATGATACCTCATCTGTATCAGGGTGGGGTGATCCCAAACCTACTCTGAGGTGGGGAGATTCCAAAGGCTCAAACTGCCAGGGGGGGTGGGAAGATGATTCTGCTGCTACAGGAATGATCAAGAGCAATCAGTGGGGGCATTGCAAAGAAGACAAGTCTGCATGGAATGATTCGCAAAAGAACAAACAAGGCTGGGGCGATGGACAAAAGTCAAGCCAAGGTTGGTCCGTTTCTGCCAGTGATAACTGGGGAGAATCTTCCAGGAGTAACCATTGGGGTGAGGCTAATAAGAAATCCAGCTCAGGAGGCAGTGACAGCGACAGGTCCATTTCTGGTTGGAACGAACTTGGTAAAACTAGTTCTTTTACTTGGGGAAATAATATAAATCCAAATAACTCATCAGGATGGGATGAATCTTCTAAACCTAACTCTTCCCAGGGATGGGGAGACCCTCCAAAGTGTAATCAGTCCCTAGGTTGGGGAGATTCATCAAAACCAGTTAGTTCTCCAGATTGGAACAAGCAACAAGACATTGTTGGATCGTGGGGAATCCCACCAGCCACCAGCAAGCCTCCTGGTACAGGCTGGCTTGGGGGACCTATTCCTGCTCCAGCAAAGGAGGAAGAACCCACAGGCTGGGAGGAACCATCCCCAGAGTCTATACGACGAAAAATGGAGATCGATGATGGAACTTCAGCTTGGGGAGATCCAAGCAAATACAACTACAAAAATGTGAACATGTGGAATAAAAACATCCCAGAAGGCAGCAGCCGCTCAGACCAGCAAGCACAGATGCACCGGTTGTTGCCGGCTGCAAGTGCCATCTCAAGCAAGGAGACCAGCAGTGGCTCTGGTAAGCGTTCCTATGTGGAGTGCAGTGGTATTGTGGAAGCAAGCTTTGTGTTGACATGCAGTCATAAGATTTGTGTATCACAGTTCTTGAGCGTGCACATCAAGGCCTTTCAGCTGTGACCTAGAGGTGAAGTCTACCAGGCAACAGCTCTGTCTTGGGAGTGTTGCCCTATTCTGTTAGGAATGTAGTAGAAGGGACTGAGTGGCAGAGTTACGTACTTATTTAGGTATTCTTAACCAAGCCTTAATAATGTGGTTTCACTATTGAAGTACAATAAAGCCAAGTGCCTGAGTACAGTACTCTGGATATTTGATATTATGTTTGACCTTAGTGGGTTTCCTAAATGAGGCATGAAGTCAGCATCTACTCAGATAACTGGATACAGTGTGTGCATCTGAAGCATTGCACTGCTTTCTAGTATGCTCGACCTTTCCTCTCCTGTACTGAGCAAAGTCTTTTCTCTGTAAATTGATAGGGCAACATTTTGTAAATGTGACAGGCCCACAATGCCTTTGTTCATGGGGAGTTTTTTTGTTTTTTTTTTTTTTTTTTTTGGTTCTTTTTTTCGGAGCTGGGGACCGAACCCAGGGCCTTGCGCTTCCTAGGCAAGCGCTCTACCACTGAGCTAAATCCCCAACCCCGTTAATGGGAGTTTTATTGAGTAACGCTGCATTGGTTAGAGAGCTGGTAATGTTTTCAGGAATTCTTCTTTTAGTGCCTAATTTTGTGGGGTTTTTGTTTTGTTTTGAAATACAAGCCTATTCTATTGATTTATGTTTAACTCTTAGGGAAAGTGTAGACCTCTTTTCCCGTGTGTATAAGGTAGGCTGGCTGTTTACTTGATGGTAGTCATAGTCAGTTGTTGTCCACTACAGTGCTATGGGAAGAGTGTCCTTTCAGTAAAATGTAATTAGTGTAACTTTACACTGCACCTGCCTCAGGTCTCAAGCTTTGGTTCAGAAGAACCTGACGTTTTTAGGAAGATGATTTGCTATATTAAATTATTCAAAAGAGTCTCCTCTTACACCAGATGGCAGTTTTGAAAGAAAAGGTTAAAACGTTATACAGTTATATTAATGCAGAATAATTTGTGTTCTTCACAAAATATGCCTCTTGCTTGTCACAGCATCATTTTTCAGTTGTGTGATGTGAAATTCTTCATCTCGCTTCCCAAGTCCTCTTCCTTGTCCTTTATTTAAGGTGTTTCCTAATGTCTATGCTGATGACTTTTTTTCCCATGCTTTCTAAAGGCTGGGGTGAGCCTTGGGCAGAGCCTTCTACTCCAGCCACGACTGTGGATAATGGTACTTCAGCCTGGGGCAAGCCCATAGACAGTGGTCCCAGCTGGGGAGAACCCATTACTGCAGCATCCAGTGCATCCACGTGGGGCTCCAACTCTGTTGGTCCACAATCATTAAGCAAATCTGGTAAGTCATCTGTGATTGTTAGCAGCCATTTTGTAGTGCTGATGATAAACTCATGAACTACATTTAAAAAATGGGCTAGTGCTTCTAAATTGTCACTACTGATGTATTTCTCAAAAGTAACTAAGAATAATTTACATATCCTCCACTAAATCTAAATTCTTTTGTTTGATTATTTAAAACTGAATGTAGCAGCTTTTATGCCATTCAGCTTGAGAGACTAGATAATATAATGTGAGACACGTGTCCAAACCATCAAATCTTAGAAGGGAAGGACCCTGAAATGTACATGAATATTGTTCCTCTACCATGTTGGGCTCAGGACACATTATGGGAGCCCCAAGGCCTGTGTGTGTAGAGATAGATGTTTGTTCTACTGTGGCTTCAGTACCCTTTGAACAGCCTTGTAGAGAATAATAGTATAGACAATTGTCTTTTCCACCTCATTCACCCTCTGTTCTTTGTATCATTTTAAAAAACCAAGTAGGTATGCATAAGAAACCACTATTGCTCATGATTAGAAATCCTAAGATTTATGAAGACATGGAAAGTTTCATTGGATGTTTAAATAAGTTCTTTCCAGTGTCTTTGAATATAGTCAAAAAGCACCTTTTCTGTTACATGCATTTGAGAAGTAAAGATGTGTATGGTTTAGCTCCTATGTCTCTGTACTTTGAAACATGCCTGACTCTTGGAGAATTTTTTTCATAAATTCTGTTCGCCTTTGTATCATAAATCTACAAATCAGGACCCAAATCTATGCAAGATGGCTGGTGTGGTGAGGACACGCCATTGCCTGGAAGTCGCCCCACTGGCTGGGAAGAGGAGGAGGATGTAGAGATTGGGATGTGGAACAGTAGCTCATCTCAAGAGCTTAACTCATCCTTAAACTGGCCACCATATACCAAGAAAATGTCATCCAAGGTAAACATTTCAAGAGCTTTGCTCTTGCAACTTCAAATCTCCAAGGTAGTTTACCCACAGAAAATTAATCTATCTGCCCGTTTATGGCAGTCAGTACAGTCCAGGCAGCCCCCAATTTAGGTATAGCCTCTTGAATGGGCAGCTACCTAGAAAAACAGACCATGGGAACTTCCTTTCTCCCCACTGCTACAGCTCAGGATTTCTCTACTCCTCAGCTCCACCAGTACTGCCTGGGGCAACAAGCCCCACGTGGTGCCAGCAGTGGTGAGGATGAAGAGAAGGGCAAATCCATGTTGACTTTCCATTTCACTGCCAGTCCATCTCCATCATCCATTAACCTCCTCACCCAGAGTCACCATTCTGTTTATTCACTAACCATCATTGTCCCTTTCTCATCCCCAAGGTCCTGTGATGAAAATCCCTAGGAAGGGTTTCCATACCCGGCTTTACATGAGAAATGGGTTGCACTTGTTAAAAACATAGTCTGCTATACCCTAAGGTCTTCTCAAGTTTTGGAAATTGCAGCAGCTCAACGAATATGTCTGATGTTGAGCCAGGTTCAGGAACCACTGGGTCCTGGGAAGTAGTAATATTTGGGCCTGGGGGCTGGAGGTAGATTCTCCTGGGGACATCTTTCTTTTAAAATAGGTGCCCAGTCTCACAAGCAACTTCAAACTGTCCTCATCACCCTATTTGAGAATGATTACCTTTTGAGGCCCTTGAAAAGTCATATATTTGGTGGGTACTTGGCCTAACTCAAAGCCAAGGTTGGTCCGTTTTAATCCTGGGATTCAAAGTCTAGGACCTGCCATTTTCATTTTATAATTTCTTCCATTTGGCTGGATTTGCCTATTGATGCCTGGCCATGTAGCTTATGACATGCTTGTACATGTTTTACATGAATCATTTGATCCTCATAACCTTCTGAGATACGCTACTGAGGAGGAAGTTGAGACTGGAGAAGGTGGTGACTGGCCCAAAGTTGCATAAGTAGTAAGTGATACAGCAAGGACTCAGCTTAGATCTTGCGATTCAACACCTTGTTCTTCCCACTGGACCATGCTGTTTTGTGACTTTGTCTTTCCTTACAGGGTCTGAGTGGCAAAAAAAGGAGAAGGGAAAGGGTGTGTAGCCTTTTTACTCTTTCTCCTTTGTTTCTACTAGTAAAAATCTTTAGAGAGCAACTGCAAACTCTTATTTAGCTTCTGCTGTGTGCCAGGTACTGTGCTTGGTGCTGGGGTTCAATACACTGAAGAGCAGCCCCTTCAGGGCGTCTATTCTCTGGTGGGGCATCAGGCAAGCACACATGTGCTGGGATGTAGAAGATGCCTGGGGTGGCCTGATAGAACTGAAAGATTTCTAAAAATGACAGAGAAAGCTGGCTCTGTAATTAGAGGAAAGATAAATAGGAACTTTATTATTGGCGAAGTAAGGAGCCAGTGAAATTGATAAGAAGGCAATTTACCATGGCTTAAAGAAAAAAACTTTTTATTCAAAGAATGCTGACTAATGTTGGTGTGAAATACCAGTTGCAGTAGAGAAAAACCAGAGGTAGGGATCTCAAGAGGCTGCTACATCATCCCAGGTGGAAAGGAAGAACAGTTAGAAATACATTTAAGAATAGAAGGGGCAGGGACTGACAGCTGTTCAGACCATGGGAGGAAGTGGAAAGGGGAAACAGGGAAAAGAGGCGCCTTCAGCATCTTTGGAGAAGGTTAGGTGCTTGCTTTAGAGACGATCTGCCTTTGTGGGGAGTTAAGCTGTGCTCTTTCACAGTCAGAAGGAACAGGTAACAGCATTGGGAAAGGACATTAATACACTGAGATGGTCCTGTGGTCATCATGTCAGTGTGAGGCCTAGGTCTCTGTGGCTCCCAGCCTCTCTCTGTGACTGCTGCCAGTTCTCAGTTGTAATATCTGTACTGCTCAACCTACCACAGCAGCCCAACTGCTGCTCAGGATATCATGTTCTTAACAACACAAAAGGAAAGCATTAAAGACACTATTGTGTGGAAACATTTTAGTAAAGTGTTCCTTCATGATTAAATTATGGATTAAATTAGTTTGTTAGGACTAAGCTGAGAATCTAATTTTTACTTTGGTATGAGAGTTCCAAAACCCCAAATGATGATACATGTCAAGGAGCACAGTCCATCTATGAGGCGGGAATGTCCCACGGTCCTCCATTGCTTTTGTCTTTTCCTTCTGACTGCCTGCCTTTAGAGATCTCTCTGTACATTACAGCTATACCAGAGGCCTGGAGCAAAGGAAGTTGAAAATCAAATGAGTTTATTTATTTAATTGTTAACACCTCTGATAAGAGTTGATTGAAGGAGAAAATATTGGCTAAAAATGAGAGTTGGGAATTGTCTTAAAGTTTTACTAGTCCATCATGATGTCTAGATAATTAGAGATGGCCATGGCATCTTCTCTACTCTTTTATTTACAAAGGGAATGATGAAAGGCGGAAACAAACAAGAGGACGCGTGGATAAACCCATTCGTTAAGCAGTTTTCAAATATCAGTTTTTCAGTAAGTATATTTTCTTAGCAGCCAATAATTCCCTTTTTAGTAGTGACTCATAATATATCCTAGTTTTGTTTTATTTTATTAAAAACTATTTCTTGGGCTGAAGAGATGGCTCAGTGGTTAAGAGCATTAACTGCTCTTCCAGAGCTCCTGAGTTCAATTCCCAGCAACCACATGGTGGCTCACAACCATCCGTAATGAGATCTAATGCCCTCTTCTGGTGTGTCTGAATAGTGTATGACAGTGTACTTACATAAAACAAATAATACATCTTAAAAAAATTTCTCATCTTTAAGTCTTTAAAATATGAATCAATTAGAGTAAAATTAGCCAATAAGACTTAATTCTTAAATTTTATAAATTTTGAGCAACATCTTAAGACTACATTAAAATATAATATATTTTAAAAACTAGGACTAGAGAGTCAGTTTCATGGTTGAGAAGACTCGCTCCTCTTCAAAGGAGCAGGGTCTGTCCCCAGTACTTGTGGAGGGGATTCACGTCCGCGTTTACTCTAGCTCCAGGGTGTTTGAAGTTCCGTTCTGGCCTCTGCATGAACTTCCACATCTGTGCTAAACATACAGAAATAGACATTTAAAAAGAGAAACTTCGGGGTTGGGGATTTAGCTCAGTGGTAGAGCGCTTGCTAGGCCCTGGGTTCGGTCCCCAGCTCCGAAAAAAAAGGAAAAGAAAAAAAAAGAGAGAAACTTCATCGGCTGCTTGCATTTTAGGTGAAGAAATAAGGAAAGTTCTTCACTCTTTGTTTTTACTTGGTAAAGTCTGCTAACACATCGCTTTTTCCATCTTCAGAGAGACTCACCAGAAGAAAATGTACAGAGCAATAAGATGGATCTTTCTGGAGGTGAGAGAAAAGTCAATCATTCTGATCTGTATTTATCACTGATAAGCAGTCCTACTTGTGCTATGGTCTATTTGAAAGAGCCCTCACTCGGTGCAAGAGAGCAGCCCTGCTTCTAACTTTAGACTCATTGGTGCTGCGCTGTGTGAGCATGACTGAGTGAAGTGAGTGTGACTTCCCTTTAAGGGACACATCACTGTGCACATCTCAGGAGGTGCTAGTATCAGTCTTTTGTCTCAAAGCCCCATCAAGAGGGGTTTATTGAGGTGCAGAATGTAGTCATCTGGATCAGAGGACTGCATAATAAAGACTTTCCTAAATGACAGAGACATCTCAAACCATTGTCAGAAATGCCAAGTAGTCCTTGACTAGGGCCAGAGTGGTGAAGGAGGGCAGGGCTGGAATAGGTGGTGCAGCCTGGCCAAAGTGACAGTGCTCGATAACTAGGTGGCAGCTGATCATTCTGAAATAAGGGATTAAGGTAGGTGTGTGTTTTCTTTTCTTTTTCTTTTTCTTTTTTTTATAAATGTGTTTTCAATAAATACTTCCTGTTTCTGGTTTTTTTTTGTTTGTTTGTTTTTAATACCCTCCCTACTGGTGCTTTCTACACACTCACGTGTATGTACTCATGTGCACACAGCAGAGAATAGGCCAGATTTAACAGGTGGGAAACCCAGAGAGACTTGTTGCAATAGCTATTTGATATTTTCAAAGCTCCAAACTGAAACAGAAAATGGAAAGTAGGATCAAGTTCAAGAGAAGTTGGTTAGTTATTCGTACTATAAACAGTTAGTGATGGAAGGCATAGGAGACTGTCTAATGAAGTATGAGTCAGCTTTGCCTACGTAGCTTATTAGACGGCAGTACAATCAGGAGAGATAGTACAACAGGATGGAAGAGAAAAGATGATCATAAATGAGAAATTATTGACTAACAAGGAATTGGAGTATCAATGGATTGCCTATTTTAAAAAAAAGCAGAGAGATTGAGATGGTAACCAGAAAGGACAGCTATACTGTGTATTGCTATCCTGGCCTAGAACCAGGTAGGTGTGCTGTGGCTGCTGATGAGGTGAGCCCTGCTACAGAAGAAAGCATACCAGAACTGGGAGTCCCGGGCCTTTCTTACGGCGTCTCTCCTGCACTCTACCCACACAACTTTGTTGCCAACTAGCAAAGAGCCAGCCTAAAATGTCAATTGTGAGGGGTGGATACTGAGATGCAATAAGTAACGTAATAATTGGTACTGTGTTCCCTAACCCTTGGCTCCTCACCTTCATAGGCCTTCTACTGCACACAGGTGAAATTGAGCACAGTGGTGAAATGACTCCAGTCTGACACAGCAGCTTGCTTTCTTATGAGGAAGAGAGAATGCAGAGTCCCCATTGTGTCACTGAGGAAATGACCCTTAGTTCAGCCAGTTTCTTGCCTAAAGACTAAATTAGAGTTAACTTTTGAATAGAGCAAAGCGGGAAAGACAAAGAAAATGATTGGCCTGTACAAATGAACACAAATTTAACATCCTGTCAAAATGAGATACACACTGTAGGTGGTTTCAGGTAGGACCAGAAGTATTTCAAATGCTGAAATTTTAAACTTAATAGTATTTGCACAAAGCACCAGTTGAACATCTAGAATCCAAAAACCTATACTTTGGTCAACATCCACACAGAAATTCTTTAACACTCAAGGCAGACAGATACCATGAACTCTTTCCTTGTCTTGCTATGATTACAGCACTGGTCGCAATGACCAGCCACTTACATGTCTCTTCATTCTCAATTCACTTTTTTGGACTGCTCTACGTAAACATATCAAGATCTATTACCTGTTGTATTTTGCCACTCAACACAGAAGATGTCCTAGAGTAGTGGGGGGAGAGGAGCACGGCTTAAGGAGGGCTAGCACACTTGCTCACGCCTCACTGGTGGGCGGGACTCTACTCAGCTCCTCACATATCTCTTTGGGAAAGAATTGAGAAGGGTGTGGTTTGAGATATTGATGATCTGGGGAAGGTTTTTCAGGTGCCAGAGGGTAGACTATTGAAATATGTGATGTAGCTTAAGAAATTAATGTCATTTTAAAAGTTGTTTCTGTTTAAAGAAACTTTTCCTTCTGTTGGTATTTTGATGGTGATAGACATCTCACATCATTTGCAATGAATAAATGGGTTAGATTTTAGGATTGAAAAAATGTGGAGAATTAAGGTGAGTGTTACCCTTACGATGCAGAACTTATGTAATGAAAATGTAGTTTTTGCATATTCTTGTTAAAGCAGAAATTGTTTGATTTTGGAAAGGGAACATTCTTTTTTTTTTTAATGGAATAAGTTGGATCTCTTCCCACTGGTGATAGTGTTTTGCATTTATTAGGAATGTTACAGGACAAGCGGATGGAGATTGATAAGCATAGCCTGAATATTGGTGACTACAATCGAGCGGTCGGGAAAGGCCCTGGGTCTCGGCCTCAGATTTCCAAAGAGTCTTCCATGGAGCGCAATCCTTACTTTGATAAGGTACAATCTTTCCTTCTTTCTTTCTTTCTTTCTTTCTTTCTTTCTTTCTTTCTTTCTTTCTTTCTTTCTTCCTTCCTTCCTTCCTTCCTTCCTTCCTTTCTTTCTTTCTTTCTTTCTTTATTTATTTATTTTTTATTCTGAGAATAATCAACCATACCCTTAGTAGTATAATATTTAGTGAAAATATATATACTATAAAAAGTATACTCAAGTGACTTTCTTATTAATGGAGTTTTAGTTTATTGTTTCGTTTATATCTCAGTTTAGCAAAGACCTTTTGTTTATATTTTCTTCTTAATCCCATGAAATACGTGTTTGGCTCTTTTTGTGTGCTCTAGAATTAACACTAATCTGATCTCTTCTGTTTTCTACTTGTTTCCTGTTGGTGCTGGAATGTCATGTGACCTCTGCTCTGTTCCTGCAATGATTTCTCCCTTCTACTTGTTTGCTTGGCTGGTGTTACACATCTTTCTGTCTGTCCAATCAGGATGGCATTGTAGCAGATGAATCCCAAAACATGCAGTTTATGTCCAGTCAAAGCATGAAGCTTCCCCCTTCAAATAATGCACTACCTAACCAGGCCCTTGGCTCCATAGCAGGGCTGGGTACGCAAAACTTGAATTCTGTTAGACAGGTAAGTCTAGATGTGCATTACAGGCTTTCTCTTGAATGATCTGTCTTAGTAGTAATGTCTCTCTTGTATGTAGTTGCTGTGTTTAAGCAGTAGTATCATATAGTAATGAGTGTCTTTCCCTAAAGAATCACTTTGTCATTTTGTTGTTTATTTTCTAGAATGGCAATCCCAGTATGTTTGGTGTTGGAAACACAGCAGCACAACCCCGGGGCATGCAGCAGCCTCCAGCACAACCTCTCAGTTCATCTCAGCCTAATCTTCGTGCTCAAGTGCCTCCTCCATTACTCTCCCCTCAGGTGAACAAGCTTCTGGTCCACTCCTCCACTTTCCTGGGAAGAACCTTGAATGAGTTTATGTTTGGGGGCTGGAGTGATAGCTCAGCATTAAGAGACGTCTCATCCTTGTGGCCACTCCCAACTGTCTATCTCTACTCCTGGGGACTCTGATGCCCTCCCCTGGCCTCTTTGGTCATCAGGAGTGCATGTGATTTGCTGACATACATGGAAACAAAACGTCCATTCACATAAAAATAAGTTAAACTTAAAACTTTATGTTTGAGATGACCACTGGACATCATAATAATTTTTCACATTTTGGGGGTTCTGCAAGTGCTAATTAGCTGTTTTTTCAGAAGTGTGAATGAAGGATAAAGAAAATTAATGGTTATTTTAAACTATACCATTTTCATTGTAAAACATTGCTGGGAGAGCAACAGCAAAGTCAAATAGGTTAGGAGTTATCCTTGCCATTTTTAGTAGCCATGAGAAAGAGTGTGTGTGAGAACGCATACTGGATGACAGTAACGACTTATGGAACAACCATTATTTTAACTGCCCTGTTGATAATTAAGTTGCACCATACATTTAGCTAGTCTGGGAATTACAGCAACATTATTAACTTACCGTTATGATCCTAAGGTTCCAGTTTCATTGCTGAAGTATGCACCAAACAACGGTGGCCTGAATCCGCTCTTTGGCCCTCAACAGGTAGCCATGCTGAACCAGCTATCCCAACTAAACCAGCTTTCTCAGATCTCCCAGTTACAGGTAAGTACTTACTGCCTGCTTGGTATGCAGTGGGAATTCTGTATTAGACACTGCAGTACACAGAGGCGCACAATTAGAGCCTGCACAGAGCTGGCAGCATGTCAGAAAAGATGAACCATGAACCTACATGAATTATAAGACATTTTCAGGGCAGATACAGGGATGGAAGAATGAGAAAACAATCCTGTAAAGTGTGAGCTGGGGTGAAGAGGTGCTTTATTGGTATACTTTAACATATGCAAAGCCCTTGACTTTATTCACAGTACTGCAAGAGTGTTGGTGTTTTGTTTTGTTTTTTCATTTCTGGAACCTAGAAGCGATATTCCATGGGAGGAGGTTACTAACTGAGGTGGGGCTTGGGTATGTAGCATAGTTCTACCAGGTCCACTGACCATAGTCATCGTCAAACGTTCTAATTGGTAACAGCTGAACAGTGACAATCCTTTTCTGTCTTCTTTCAGCGATTGTTAGCGCAGCAGCAGAGGGCACAGAGTCAGAGAAGCGTGCCTTCTGCTAACCGACAGCAGCAAGACCAGCAGGTAGATCAACCCTCTCCACTTGTCATTGAAGAAATTTTATTAAAATAAAACTAAGCATGCTATTTAGTCTGCTCTTTGCCCAGAAGTCATAGTAGCTATAGAACTTTAATTGGTGACCTTTCTCCTGAGAAGGAGGTGAGTTCAGAAGTGAAGAGTGTGTCCCTAGAAAGACTCCCACAATTTCCCCGCATTGTTTTGTTTGAAGGGTCGACCTCTTAGTGTACAGCAGCAGATGATGCAACAGTCTCGTCAGCTTGATCCAAGCCTGCTGGTGAAGCAGCAGACTCCGCCTTCTCAGCAGCCGCTCCATCAGCCAGCCATGAAGTCCTTCCTTGACAATGTCATGCCCCACACTACACCCGAGCTACAGAAAGGGCCATCGCCAGTAAACGCTTTCAGCAGCTTCCCTATAGGTGAGTTCCTGCTTGGCCACCATGCACATGTGCCTTCACTGCCTTTGCAGCTTTGTCCTTGAGCACAGCACCAGGCTTAGACGCCCCTCATTGGAGAGTAGCACACTTTCCTCTGGATTAAGTCATCTTCATGTGTCAGAATGTTCTACCTATTGGAAGGAACAGACTAAAGGACACACTCATTTTCAGACTCAGACTGTAGGATGCGCAGGGGCAGGAAGACGCATGATAGTGTTGTGAGGAAGAGAGGTGGTATGCAGGCACTGCTCTGTGGAAAATACTAGAAATAGTCCCGTTATGTTGTCACTTGTCTTAGGAGAACAGGTATGAAGAGAAATTGTCTTTCATTTTTTCCATTGTATAACCAGGCTTTTCATTCATTGAGGAAATTTAAGGCTTGTGTGTTTTCTCTTCCCCAGGTTCCTGATTATGTTTTGATTCTTGGTTAACCGTACCTCTTTTGTCTTTTATCCCTCCCCCACCTGAACAACAGTTTCGTATAAATGAGTTGTTACTCATGAGTAGTTTGTTATTACCGCCATTTCCATTGAAGACCATTAGTTCTCCTAGCATATTATGGGCTGTAGACAGTGCTTAGAGTATGTGCTTCTGCTGGTGATTCTCTGTTTGGGAGGTTCTTTGGGTATTACATAATAGACTCTCAGCTAGGACTAAGTCCTTGGGATGGTTAGCAGAAGCAGTTTCCATGTCAGTTAAGCTGTGCTAAACACTGCAGAAGCCGCTGATGATGAAGGGGAGTTGCTTCTCTTGGCAGCCTGTCCCTTCTGCTTCATTCACACAGACATCACTCTAGCTTGTAAGCAAAATTTGACCCACTATCTTAATTTCACAAAAAAGGTTTTATTGGGACAGGGCTATGTTTGTTTGTTTTAACATTATCTGTGGGTGCTTTTGCATAGTGACATAGGGAAGCCTGTATAGCCCATACATTCTCCAGGTTCCTTTTGAACCTTTATGCAAAATATTTGTAAATTGTTGATCTAATCTGTAGGTCTAAAAGCACAAATTTGATTGCTTTCTGCAAAAATGGAACTTGGAATGACTTCAGAGAATTCATACTGCAGGTCTAATACCAGAATTGGAAACCACTGAATGCTGGAGTCTTTCTCTCAGATGTTACTGTAGGAGCTGAGAGCTGTACTTTTACATAGCATCCTTTGGCTAGCGAACTATCTGGAAATCCATCAGTTTGCAATCAAGGAATGGTGATTGAGAGTGATCATAATATTATTATACGTGGCATTCTGGGGAGATGGCTAAACTCAGTGCATTGACAAACTCTGCATGGTCCCCTTGAAACTTTTTTTCTACTATTTGGGGAAGCTTTTAAATGATCAAGCTTGTGTGGGGGAGTAGTCTTCTATGTGTGACAGCTCTCACTATCCCTTGTGGTTTGAAAATAGAGTACTGTGGAGCACTAGAGTAGCTACAAGCCAGGCACCTGTGACCTCACTGCACATTTGCAGGGTTGAAAACATTAAGAAGAAGACGTTTGGTAGTAGAAGGAAATATGCTGGTTTATAAGATTTAAATTGTGTTTTCAAGGCTTGAACTCAAACTTGAATGTAAATATGGATATGAACAGTATTAAAGAGCCACAGTCACGACTAAGGAAGTGGACAACAGTGGACAGCATGTCTGTGAACACGTCTTTGGATCAAAACTCCAGCAAACATGGTATCAATTATAGTCTTAGACTTGTCTTGAAACAAATGTGGAGTGGGTGTGGAGGATGACTGCTTAATGGGAGTGTCTGCCACTAAGCCGGACAACCAGAGTTGAGTGTTTAAGACCCATTTGATAAGAAGACAGAGCCACCTCCTCAGCTTCTCCTCTGACCTTCACATACACTCTACACACACTGTAATTTCAAAACCAAGAGGTGAAGAGTTGGCTCAAGAGTTAAGAGCACTTACTGCTTTTCCAGAAACTTCCAAGTAGAAAACAAATTGATTTTAATTATGCTCTATTATAGAGACGTAGGCTGTATTAATTTTTTTAAACATCCCATTTTCTCTCTTTAAATAATGTATTTATTCTTTGAAGGTATAAATTGTCATATAACATGTATGTGTGTTTGTGGGTGTTTTTGTAAAACCACCTGCGACAACTGTGGAGGCCAGTTTATGCTGTCTTCTGGCCCCGTGACCTGTCCTTGAGTGTTACTCCCTCCCCACCCAGTCAGTGCCAATAGCTCTTCATCTGGGAGTGAGACTTTGTGTCCCTGCTGTATGCACCTACCATAAATTCCCTTCTTGATGGTCATTTAGGAGGTATCCAAGTGATTTTATTGTCCTTATCTTCTATTTTTTAACATTCTCTGAATTTAACTTGGTTTGTTCGGTTATATAGCATTAAATTATACAGCAATTTTCTGTTTGATTTTATTATGTAGCCCAGGGTGGTTTTGAACTCAAAATCTTCCTACCTTGGCTTCCCAGGTGCTGGGATTTCAGGTATATACTAACGCATCTGGCATCTCACACACATGTCATAGGGTTAATATTCATCTTTTCAGCAGCTAATTTAATTTCTTAAAATTACCTATTTATCTTCAAAAGTGGATGGGATTTCCTGTGCCTTCTTAAGATGATTCTAGACTCCTAGAATGCACAGATGAATAAGTACTTGTGGACATATAGTTGAACTTGTATACTATAGATGTTTCTGCACACACTTGCCCTAGAGAAACTCTTTTGCTAGCAGAGGTAAATGTGGACACCCATGGTACAGTATAATAAGTACTCTTAAGATGTAGCACATAGCGTTTTGTTAGAAGTCTGAGACAGTTCCATAGGAATGCCTGGGTGTACTGAGTCTCGAGAGGCTGTCTGATGATACTCAACCCTAAAGTCTTAAACTTAACCAACTACTAAGTTATAGGAAGACCAACTAAAAGAGAACAGCTTGATGTCTGCATCTGAGCTGGAAAGGAGGCAGAAGACAGAGTAGCAGATATGGAGTAAAACTTTTAGGCCATAATGAGATGGGGCTGGAGTGACAGGGCACATGGTTAATCCAGCTTTCCACTTGATAAAGGACCTCAATTTACTTTCCAGCACCAGTGTTAGGCAACTCACAGCTGACTTTAACTCCAGCCCAGGAAATCAGGCACTCTCTCTCTGCCTTCCATGAACACACACACACACACACACACACACACACACACACACACACACACACACACACAAGTAGAGGTAGAGATCTGGCACTTGGGCAAAGGGTCTGTCTTCATCAGAATGAAGTCATAAGCAGAGAGGCACAGAGAAAAGGAGCAACAGGAATCCTGGAGTGACTGATTCTTTCCACCTACTTTTCATGTGATGTGTCAAAATCCTTGCTTACTGTCTGTCAGAAAGCAGAGTGCTCCTTTTTTCTTGCATCTTCGTATAATGTACTGGACAGTTTGGCATCCATCATCACATTTCATCATCATGTTGTTCTTTGTAGGTGCTATTTCAAGTGGTTTTAGGCTGGAAGAGTCTCCATTTGTTCCCTATGACTTTATGAATAGCAGTACTTCACCAGCCAGTCCTCCAGGTTCAATAGGAGATGGCTGGCCACGTGCCAAATCGCCTAACGGCTCTAGCAGTGTTAACTGGCCACCAGGTAAGATGCTTACAACCTCTCCATGTCTAGTCTTAGCCACGGCTTAACCTGGTTCTGTGGTCAGAATTGCTGATGTGATGCAGTGAAGAGGCAGGCTTGGACTTGCGTCATGGACTACATGCTCCACTTTTCTGCTCTAAGCAGTGATGGTGGATGAATCCACTAGCTGCTGGGAGGAGTCTCTTGAGAACCTCTAGTTGGTGGTCCTTCTCTGACTGTCAAAGGACTTATTTGACACTGGGGATCACCAAAGGTGCATCTCTGGCCTGCTTGAGGTGCTGCAGTGCTGTAAGGCTAGAAACTCAGAAATTACTCCAGTTGTATGAATAAGCAAGTTAAGATTAGGGGTGTGAGATACTGTAATACCAGCCTGCCCTTTTAGGGTGTTGTCACACAGAATTTAGAAATGAATGTTTGGATATTTAATTTGAATTTTAAAGCTGTATACTAATTTTGAACTTTTATTTGCAGAATTTCGCCCTGGTGAACCATGGAAAGGTTATCCAAACATTGACCCTGAAACTGACCCTTACGTCACTCCTGGCAGTGTCATAAACAGTCTTTCAATTAATACTGTGCGGGAAGTTGACCACCTCAGGGACAGGAACAGTGGTACGTAGGGCGTGAGTTGGTATCAGGATGTTGTGCAGGAACATGGGATAATAACAGGTCAGGGTGGCTCGGGAACCTTTAGGCAGGATTCCTTCCCTTACACCCACAGGAGTTGTGACACAAAAACGCACTAACTGACTACTTTTAAGATGATTTGCATTTGTGCCTTGAGTAAGTGAACACCAAGGAAATGGCAAACATTTACTTTCCAATAACACTGTCAGTTGTAGCTACCGTCAGTTCTGTAGTTCACTTATCCTTGAAATGTTGATGTGCTTTCCTCAGGACAAACAGTCTGCCTGGGATCTCAAAGCTTCTAACCGTGAAACTGAGATGTATTTTCTTAAGGGTTGTCAAGTGCAGTAACCCTGTGGTACCTTGGGGCTGTTTTTCAGCGTAGGCGTATATGAATATTCTGTCTGTTGTTTTCTCCTAGAAGAAAGATTAGTGAAAAGAGTTACTGAAATATGAAAACTTTTTGTGTAAAACATATTCTTTCTATGTCCTTGAGTAATTTACAAAGAATGTAAAAGCTAACAGTCTTTACTAATACAGAGTTTATTAAGGTAGCAAGGGTTTGTCATATCCAGTGCTAAGTCAAGAATCCTGTCATTCTGAAAGAACAGAATCTGCCATATGATTGTGTAGAGGTCATGAAAGCCAATTCAGCAGAAGATGGTGAACACAGCAGAAGCGAGGCACGGGGAGTTAAGAATCAGTTGCTTATAGAAACTGTGTCTTTGTGGGAAGAATATTCTGAAAGTCAAAAGATTAGATTTTATATGTAAAAAAAAGCTACAACTAAAAGTTGTGAGTGGAAGGGTCAGTGTATCTAAATGGAGTGTAGAGTGAACTGTAGGGACCGACCTGGGCCCAGGCAATGTCCAGCTGTAGGCAAAACTAAAGGATGAGAATATGTTAATCTTGGGTACTGCCTGTGACAGACTGCCTTGATAACCTGTCTTGCCTGTACAAAGTCATTGCAGTTCAGAGTTAAGAGATAGGAACAGCAAGAACAGCCTCTTCAGTGCCCGGTGCTGGAAGGAGAGCCTGGCTCATCTAGCCACTGCACACACTCAGGGATCAAGAAGAAAATGCCTGTTCTAAGTCAGGGCAGAAACAATCAGCAGGAAGGAAGCTGCTGCCTTGAGCCCCATCTTTAATTCAAATCCTTTCAACTCCTATCTTGGGGCATGCTGTGATCCTGCAACTTCCAGGCACCGTTCTCTGCTCTGCTAACTGGACTCTTCTTCTGCAGGGTCATCCTCATCCTTGAACACCACGCTGCCTTCAACTAGTGCCTGGTCATCCATTCGTGCCTCCAACTACAATGTTCCCCTCAGCAGTACAGCACAAAGCACTTCAGGTGGGCCCTCTCAGAAACTGCCTACCTGTGGCTTTTCCTCTGCTGTCTTCTCAGGTTGTTGGGGAGTGTTTGTGGTCCTATCGAAGTGTGGCAAACATCATTTCTCCCCTCTGAAAAACAGTCTACATCTGCCATCTGATCCACCTCAGCCCTGTGATAAAGCACTGTTTAATCCAAAACCTTCTGAAAGCCATTTGTATTACTTATTTTCAATCCTTACAGACTGGTAGTTGTATAAAATATGGGAAGTGGGGATTGGGAGGTACTGTAGGAATGAGTGCGTCCTGGAGAGTTAGACCTCTGCAGTAAGCTAGATGGCCATAGCACCGGGTTTTCCGTGTGCATCTACTACAGCTCAGGCAAACTGCTGTGGCCAGGCTTCCTGTAGCCACACTTGGTGGAGCCTTGGTCTAATGGCCATGTTGTGCTTTATAATAACTCAAGTCTGAATGATCAAGAGTTGCTGAAAAGCTTCCCACTACTTTCTCTCCCCCTGTCTTTTAGCACTGTGTTTAACATAGTTGTCTCTCCCAGTAAGCATTTGCTGTACGACCTTGCTAACTTGGAGTAACTGCTATAGCCTTTCTCCTATGAGTAAATGATGAGCTTAAAATGGATTTGTGGCCTGTGTCTCTCTCAGGGGACCAGTTGGCTAGGAGTCCACATAGTCTTATAGTCTGTGTTGTAATCTTAGAGAGCGATTCTCTGCTTGCACAGTCTCAAGGCAGTAACAGACGAAAGCCCAGGTCCTGAGGGAGGATTGCCAGTTTTTCTCCTGTAGGCCTTTAACTGGATCTAGGGTTTTTGATAGTTTTTTGTTTATTTGACTCACTTTTCATGGTATAGTGAATATTATTGTGAATTTTCTCTTTCTAACATTATCCCACCTTTTTCAATTTTTCTTGTTTTCTTTTCCCCTCTTCTCCTCTGAGTAGCCAGAAATAGTGATTCCAAATTGACGTGGTCTCCTGGTTCAGTTACAAACACCTCTCTGGCTCATGAGCTGTGGAAAGTCCCTTTACCACCTAAAAACATCACTGCTCCGTCCCGCCCACCTCCGGGGCTGACTGGTCAGAAGCCACCCTTGTCTACGTGGGATAATTCTCCCCTTCGTGTAGGTGGAGGATGGGGAAATTCTGACGCCAGATATACCCCAGGTAGGACACAATAGCTACGGTGCTTGATTATGGGCTGTTTGTTGAATATTGGTTAGTACCGGCTCTCCAATTTAACATGGACCAACACTGTCAACTACGGGTCACACTCTCTAAAGGCAGAGTGAGCTTGAACAGAATTCCTAGTTCATCCCTACCTTTTACAATTTTCTTATCTTTGGGGGTCTTGACTATTAAGAATGTTTAGCCAAACCTGTGTCGTGGTGCTTGCCTGAAATCCTAGCAGAGGGGGGAGTGAGGGTAAGAACAGTAAGTATGAGGACATGGTGTCATCTGTCCATGAGACCCTGGAGATCCTGTCTAAATAGATAAGAATGCATACCCAAAGCAATGCTAGTGATGGGTGATCTCTCCTCAAAAACTCCTTGGGAATGCTTTTGTTTGTTTGTTTGTTATTTGTCTGTTTCTTTTTGTTCTTTTGTTGTTTGCTTGTTTTGTTTTGTTTTGGTTTTGGAGAAAAGGTTTCTCTGTGTAGCTCTAGTAGGTCCTAGAACTTACTCTGTAGACCTAGGCTGGCAGGAAACTTACTGAGCTCTACCTGCCTCTGCCTCCCAAGTGCTGGGGTTAAAGGTGTGCACCTCCTCAGCCCCAAGGGAATGCATCTTAAAAGGTCTGTTGGTTTCCTCTCTCATGGCTGGCTTGCAGACCAAGACTGTTACATAGAACATTAAGCTGGGTAGACTCTGTAGAAATTGGGCTCTTTTGGGTAGTAGCTTGGCCTGTCCCAAGAATGACCATGAAGCTAACTATTTAAGCAGATATTTGAGAGTGGAAGTGGATGCTATTGAGGTCAAGCAGACATAGGCCTACAGTGGCATACTGTGAAATACCTGTAAGGAGTCATGGGGCAGGTAGTTCTTAATTGTATTTAAATGTTACTTTCTAAAAGGAAAGGGATTGCCTTGGGGGGGTCATACAGGAAAGCCTCAATGGGGAGCTCACTTGGTAACCCAGACAAAATAAAAAAATGTCTGGGTGATACCAAAGAGTTCAGTGTCTTTAAAGGTTCTTTCTTAGAGACTCATTCAGAGAAGCTGACTTGAGGCCTGCCCTTAGGGGCGCTATTTGGAAGCAGTTTGCCCTAAACCAGAGGCACCGGAAGGTAGAGGTCAGCACCTGGTCCAAGCTGGAGCAAACCTGTGTCACAGGTCTTTGGGTTAAGTAGGCAAAAGAGAAAGAAGCCCAAATTCTTGCTGACTGAAATTAAGTGTGTTTGTCTTTAACAGTCGTTCAGGCAGAGCTATAGGATGCTGACTGCTTTTTCTTTGTTCAGGCTCCAGCTGGGGTGAGAGCAGCTCAGGGAGAATAACCAATTGGCTTGTTCTGAAGAACCTCACACCTCAGGTAAGGAGGGACCCCACACAGTGGGCCAGGAGTGCTTAGTGTTCCGAACAGGCCTGCCATTGGTCACCAAGGCTAAGCAGAGGATAGCATTCAGCTGCGTCCAATTCCATCCAGTGGATCTCATGCAGTGGCTCTCGTGTTGTGGCTCTCATGCAGTAGTAATCACGCTGTTATATTTAGGGCAGCACAACACCTCTGTCTTACCAATCCCGAGTGGTGCTGGGCTTTGCAGGCGTGTCTTTGTGGGATTATATCGCCCCTCCAGAAACTGTGGCCTACTCTTTCCTATCTGAGCACTTTCTTAGCCCCTGGGCTACTCCCACTCCTAGGGAGCAGCATCTTGAGGTTCTGTCGGGGTGTGGGGGAATATGGAGCCTCTCCTGGGGTGATAACTCATCGCTAGCTCTTGGCCCACTGCACATAAGGACGGGGCAAGGGGCACTGAGCCTGGCATGAGAAGGAGGTACCTTCCAGTGGCTCTTAGAGTGGAGCCCTAACGGTGTCCTGCTCTGTCTAGATTGACGGCTCCACTCTGCGCACCCTGTGCATGCAGCATGGCCCACTGATTACATTCCATCTGAACCTCCCACATGGAAATGCTCTGGTCCGTTACAGTTCAAAGGAAGAGGTAGTGAAGGCACAAAAGTCTCTGCACATGTAAGTCGGCCCCGACCCCTGTAGACCTGCCTAGTGTGGCCCTGGAGAGACGTAGGTGGAGGGATCACTTGAGCCCAGGAGTTGAAGGCTACTTCAGGAAGGATAGCAAGACCTTAGATCCTGGAGCAGCCCTTGCATTGCCCGTGGGAGGCACTCTGGTCTGGATACCCCATGGCCCCTGCTGGGACACGCTCTCTGGGCACGGAGCAGGCAGGGCTCCTTCTGCACCTCCTTGGTTTTCTCTCAGAGCAGGTCCCACCGCTAGTTGAACTTGTGAAGCTATGCAGCTCGAAGACCTCATGTTGTGCCCTCTCCTTTAGGTGTGTGCTGGGGAACACTACTATTCTCGCTGAGTTTGCCAGTGAAGAGGAGATCAGTCGCTTCTTTGCACAAAGTCAGTCTCTGACCCCTTCTCCTGGCTGGCAGTCTCTCGGGTCCAGCCAGAGCCGGCTGGGCTCCCTCGACTGTTCCCACTCATTCTCCAGCCGGACTGATCTCAATCACTGGAATGGTGCTGGGCTGTCGGGAACTAACTGTGGAGACCTTCACGGCACTTCCCTCTGGGGGACCCCACATTATTCCACAAGCCTGTGGGGTCCCCCAAGCAGCAGTGACCCCCGGGGAATTAGCAGCCCATCCCCCATTAATGCTTTTCTTTCTGTTGACCACCTGGGTGGGGGTGGAGAGTCCATGTAATCGCATAGGTATAGATGTAAACTGTGACCTCAAGAAGAGAAGGAAAGGAGCACTAAGTTGGGCTCGCCGCCTGCAGCCAGGGCCACCTGTGGGAACAGCTTTTTTCTGCACATTTTCCACTTTGTTTTCCCCAAAACATATCAGTTTGAATACTTGAATCATGCAGGCCAATATTATAATGTGAAAGGGTATCTATCTATTTACACTCCCAAATAGCGCCATACAGCTAACCGTGTGGAATGAGCTCACTAGTGTATTCATCATGTGTAGCCTTCAGATTCCTTCTTTCCTTCATTTCCATCCCCCATCCCCACCTTTTATTTTTATTTTTTTATTTTTTTTTTGTTTTTTTTTTTGTTTTTTTTTTTTTTTTTTTTTTGCAAAACCGTTTTGGGCTGATGTATGAGCTTTTACCTTTGCACTGAGTGACGTTCTCTCCGTCTGAGCGGCAGCGTGGGGGGCAGCTGCTCCAGTGTAAATGTTTACTCAAGGATGTTCCTAAAGGCGTGCGCTCTCTACTACGCCTCGTGTTGCCTACCTTAGTGTGGTGTCGTGGAGTTCAAGATCAAGTTGAGATACTGACGTAGGGTTCTTAATGAAAGTATTGCACCAGTTTTTTCATGTTGTAAAACTAAAGAATTTCGCTCTACAGTTTGAGAAACTGTGGCCACCGCTGTGACCCGCAGCCCGCCTGCTGCCCAGGTTGGGCCCTGCACTTTGAACAGGCTTTCCATGTTGTTTTGAAGGTTCCCACGGTGAACCTTCTTGTTTACAGATTTTTTGTTTGTTTTTTGAGAAAAAAAATGTTTACTCTTCCATCATTTAAAAAAAAAAATTAAAAGACAAAAAAAAAAAAAAAGCGGAGGGTGGTTAAAGACGCTTCTATCTCTGGGAAAAGAGCAGCATTGGCCATGTTCTTCTGTTTTCTATCCCCGTCCTGAATCAAAGAGCATGGTTCTCAGGAAACCAGTCCCCGGTCAAACAATCTTGTAGTTTCTTATAGGAAAGAAGAAACCCAACTCTTAGCACTGATACTACGTATTGCTCTGTTCAAGATTTTCTCTGCCAAAAAAAAAGAAAAAAAGAAAAAAAAAAAAAAGAAAAGAAAAACCGCGCTTCGAGCTGGAGTTGCCGCCTGCTTTCAGATGCTGTCCTTTAGTAGTGGGTGATGATGGTTTGCTAATCGCTAGGTGACTTTTGTAACCCCATCAGTGGCTCTCATGTCTCTGCTCTCTTGTGACTGTGTTCATGTTTAACTGTTGTACCTTAAAGCCGAGATCAGTAACTATGCATACTGTAACCAAGACATTGGGCTTACAGAGTTGTTTGTTGTATAAAAATTTTAAATGTTGTTGCAAACTAACGAGTTACACCATTTTAAAATTTCTTTCCTCCCCAGCCCCTGTTGTTCTGCCCACAAATGGTATTATAATGCTTGCTTAGTCAGAGAGACTAAACAAGGGTAAAGTTTTAACAGTACAGAGTATGCCGTCATTTCATTGCCTTGATTCTAACGTTTGTGTCCTAAGACGCAAAAGAGGTCAGTGGCTTTTAACTGTTTACAAATAGGATGTGATTGTAAGTGTACACTTTGGTTGTGTTTGAATTATGAAATCTTCAGATAATAAACCATGACTTTTTGGCTGCTCAACATTAATTGTCTCTTTTTTGTGAATTTATTCGTAGGCTCTTTTATAATGAAAGTTACAAAGTTGCTGCATGTGAGAGGTCTTCTCATAGAGCAGCAGATTAAAAATCTAAGCAAATATTTGAACGTTTTACCTGAACTTCTCCACAATCACCCTGAGATAATGTGAGAACAGTGGAAACTGTAGCTTGCTCCCTCCTCCCCTGAGCATCTTTGGGAGCTT
Source organism: Rattus norvegicus (assembly GCF_021556685.1). NCBI lineage: Eukaryota > Metazoa > Chordata > Mammalia > Rodentia > Muridae > Rattus > Rattus norvegicus. The sequence continues at coordinate 190,651,963 of NC_141534.1, forward strand.
GTTGCTCAAAGCTCTTCTCTGGCTTCACCTTCCCCACCATCTGTGCCCATCTCAAGCCTCAGCGGGACCATTCGGAACACGAAGCTTACTGACTTGACAGCATCCTAGCGTTAACCTCTCATACCTCACACAGTGGGGATGCCACCACCTGGACTGGCCTCTCTTCCCCGTGCCCTCCGCCCCTCCTCGCTGCAGGAGCTCTGGGCGCAGAACCTGTATGACTTCAGTCACGCTCCACTTGCCAGGTGTAAGCTAATGTTGGACACCGTAACCTAAACAAATGTTTAACGCGTTCGGTGTGTGTTGACGTCCATACTGGTTTTTCCAAAAACCAAAGGTAGCTTTGAAAAACCATGTGTGGAGATGTTTGGAACATTAAGCTGAGTGACCGTTAGGGGCTTTGAGTAGTATATAACTGACTTCATGACTTCGTTAATTGTATTGTTAAAAGTGTTTGGGAGTTTTTTGCGCTTGTTATGTGGAAATAAAGTGTTTGATTTAAAAAATATATTTTAAGTGGTTTTGATACTTGCCTTATTCTTAATAACTGCTTCTTATCACCGTTGGGTCTCCAAATCCCTCCCAGTTATCAGTACCTCATTCTTAGCCGTCCCTTCCCACAGGCCAGTGTCTGACAGACCTCCACCTGCTGACTGACTGACCCAGGCCCAGTGCAGTGTGCTCCCACTTCCACTTCAGCCGTAAGCTGCCCTGCAGTTGCTCTTCCCTCCATGGCAGACCTTCCTGAACTTGTCCTCAGACACGACCCGCTCACCTCTGCTTGCTGCAGGGCCAAAGGCTCGCTGGTGCTCTCTCCAGTTAGAGGAAGAAGAGTGCCTCACACCCTCCATCTGGGACCTGCGGAGTCCTAGCTCCACAGGCAGTTTTTTAAGACTTAACTCATTCTATGTAAGTGAGTACACTGACACTCTTCAGACACAGGAGAGGACATCGGATCCCATTACAGATGGTTGTGAGCCACCATGTGGTTGCTGGGAATTGAACTCAGGACCTCTGGAAGAGCAGTGGGTGCTCTTAACCGCTGAGCCATCTCTCCAGCCTCTAGCTTTTATTTTCTTAATGTCTGTGTGTGGTGCGCACACCCGTGCCAGAGGAAGACATTGGGTGTGTTCACTGCTCTCCACCTTCTGCTTACAACACACTGTTTCCTGGACAACCTCTGCCAGGACCCACAGGCCTCACTTAAAGAAGCTCACCATAGTATCTAGTGAGTGGTACAGCCTTTAATCCCAGTGCTCGGGAGGCAGAGGCAGGTGGATCTCTGAGTTCGAGGTCACCTTGGTCTACAAAGCAAGTACTTGGACAGTCAAAAAGTCAAACCCTTTCAAAAAGACCAGGGGCTTGGGGAGTGGGCAAGGGCAGGTGTGGTAGAAAATACTTGCCAGGCTGCAGGGAGTGAGTTAGAGCTAACTGTAGGACTGACAACCTTGAGCTTGCAGCCCTGCCCAAGCCCAGGATGTCTTACTCTGGCCAGGGGAGCCAGTCCACAGGCAGGAAAGCCATGTAAAGTGACACTTAGGTCAGTAAAGGAGAACTTTACTTGGAACCTTATGACCTCTGGACCAATGTGTGTGCAGTGTGTGGGCCTCCGTTTATTGGAGGGGGGTTAAGTTTATTTTGTGTGTATGGGTGTTTTGTCTGTATTTGTGTACCATGCCTGTGGAGGCTAGGGGAGTGTTGGGTCCCCTGGAACTGGAGTTACATTTGACTATGAACCTCCACGTGGGTGTTGGGGATTGAACCCAGGTCCTCGGTATGAACAGTGCTCCTAGCTGTTGAGTCATGGCTCCAGTCCCAGTCACCTAGGTTTTAAAGAGTTTGATTGTTTTAGAAACAAAACTAAACACAAAAAGAAAAACCCTAACTTCCTTGCTAAGGAAAGCTGGCATCATTCCCTTATACAGAAAAATCCCAGGAGAGAGAGAGAGAGAGAGAGAGAGAGAGAGAGAGAGAGAGAGAGAGAGAGAGAGAGAGAGGTCCCCCCTAAGGGTTGGGCTCTGAGCGGATACCTGAATAGCACTGTAGCAGTCACACATGGACATCTGAGAGCGAGGTGGACTTGGAGGGGCTCCGGAATGCTCAGGTGGGAGCCAGGGAACAGCAAAGAAGCTGGTGGAGCAGGACAGGCTAGGGCTCTTAGGAAGGAGCCATGCTTTTCAGTCCTGCCTGCCTAGGAGGATGGCCTGCGCCCTGACCTCATTTCATAGGGCCCAAGGTTTCAGCGCCTTAATACTTCTACAGCAAGTGTGGAGCCATCCCCTGGGTTCTTTTTGTCTGGTCTTTCCTGTAAGGTGTGGCCCCAGGCCCAGCCTTATTTCCCACATTACTGACCCTGGTGGAAATAGAATGCTTGGTGTCCTGACTGCTTTAGTCAACAATGCAGTGTACACCAACTGACATGTACACACACACATACCTGTAACCTGGCTCTGGCTGCAGGTTGGAGTTTCTAGATGCAACTTCTAGTTGTGATGTTGTGCACTGATAGCTGTGACCATCAAGGAAAACTTGGGAATCCATGTTTCTCTTTATTTCTTACGGCTGCATATAGATCTACAGATATAAAGACAGTTTTGGTTAAAAAATGTAAACTGGGGGATAAGGAGATGTCCTGGGGGCCAAACTGCTTGCTGTATCAGCATGAAGACCGGAGTTCAGTTCCCTAGTACTCACTCAAGAAGTGAGTCTGGCACTATGCTCCAGTAATCCCAGCACTGAGTGGCACAAATGGGATCCTGGGTATCTGTCTAGTCAGCCAGTCTAGACTGTCTTTTAGAGGACCCAAGTCCAATTAGAGAGCTCAAGCTCAGTGAGTCTCAAGAAGTAAGGTGAGGGTGCTGGCAAAATGGCTCGTGGGGTGGGGAACTTGCTTCAAAAACTGATGGCCTGAGTCCTTCAGTCTTTGGAGGTCACATAAAGGAGTAAGGAGGTAACCAGGGCCACAAAGTAGTCCCCTAATCTGGACTCGAGTACCCTACCCCCACCACAACCCCCCCCCACACACATACACACACACATAGGTAGGTAGTGACAGAGATACCAACAATTGCCCTGGCTTTACAGATCCCCCTACTCATATGTACACTCATACACATACTCATGTGCACACACTCATACACACTAATGCACAAGTCGTGCACACACATATACCACACAAATGCACGCACGTCACACACATGCACATGCTCATATGCACACTTTCACTCACACACGAATGTGCACACTCATACACCACCCCAGCAGGGGTGCAATTGAGTGGTAGATCATTTGCCTAGCATGCTCAAAGCATGAGGAGGAAATACAATTTTTTTCCTTTGAAATGTGTGTGTGTTCTGCGGGAATGTGTGCATATGCTCCACATGTAAGCAGTGCCCAAGGAAGCCGGAAGAGAGTCAAGTCTCATAGAACTAGAGTTACAGGTTACCGGTAGTGAGCTGCCATGTGGGTGCTAAGAACCCGGGTCCACTGGGAGAGCAGCCAGTGCTCTCAACCACTGGTCTGTCTCTTCAACCCCAAATAAATATTCTTAAATTGAGTCTTGACTTTGAGGTAAACCAAATTTTAGAAATCTCCTAAAGAGGGCTGAAGTAATGTCTCATCAGTTAAGAGCGCTGACTCCTCTTTCAGGGGACCCAAGTTCAATGCCCTCATGGAGCAGCTCTTACTATCTGTAACTACAGTCCCGGGGTACCTACTATCCCAACTAGAGTCCCACGCCCTCTTCTGGCCTCCGAGAGCACCAGGCAAGCACAGACAGCTCATAAATGTGTGCAGCCAGTCACAGCCATAAAGAACAATAAATCTTTAAAAGTAGATCAAAGCTCTTAGGTGAAACTGTGAATGTCCAGGGGCGAGGGAGCGGACCAGGGCAGAGCTCTTACACTTGCCTGTTACTGCTTGGAAGCGCCTCTCCTTCCTGGTTAAGGAGGTTTTGGAATTGGAGCTACCTAGGGTGAAAGTCCCAGCAGACCACTTGCATAGCCCAGCACTGGCCCTTGCATAGCAACCAGCCCACCTGTCTTCCTATCGAGAGTTTCTGGCAGGGCCATGTCAGCATCCTACCACGTCCACCCCGCAAAACCCTCTCTGCCTCAGCATCTCTCTGTTTCTTCATAACATTCAGCTCCTTGTGTTTTCTTAAACAATTTTCCTACAGTCAGTTGCCAGAGCTCACAACATGGCTTCAGACAGAATCTTGCTCACTGGCTTACAGAGCCACCACCACAGTCAAAATGAAATCTGGCCTTCATTCCTCCGTTCAGTCTGATCCTTGCTGTGATTTCAGCCCTTCAGTGACTTTCTTCAGCAACTGGCGAGAGCCAGTCTCCTCACCCCAGCTCAGGAGCCAGGACTGCAAGGTGGTCTCCTGGCATCTGAGTAGCCTCCCTCCTACCTCAGAGCACGAACTCTTGCCTATACCACTTTAATCCCAGATGTGCGGCTGATTGCCTCCTGACCCCACAGCAGGTGCTACTTTAGGAAACCCTTTCTAAGGGCAGTGCCCCCTCTCAACTAGGGCAAATTTGTCCTCATCAATACTGCGACAATGTGGCCACACCTGTAGACCCTGTTAATGGAGAGAGCCATGAACGCCATTCCCTACCAACAAAGAAAATGTGAATGCTGTTAATTTAACATGCATCCTGCACCCAGCACCCGGCACCCAGCACCCAGCACCCAGCATCCGGCACCCAGCAGCCTACGAGCCCAGTATTGACAGCAACACCAGTCCAGCACTCACCAGCTGTCTGCACCCTCGGGGCCTTGTTGTCTCAGATAAATCCAGTGCACCCCTGCCAAGGCCAGTAAGCCGTCTATAGGCTCCAAATGTAACATAGGCAATGAGAATGTTCAATGGGACTTCCAGCTGTCAAGCCTTCGAGAAATGCCCAGATCTTACTGTGGCCTGGGAGTCTTGTGTGATCCTCTTCTATAGCAGACCTCTGAATGCCTGTCCCTTTTCGAGCACTTCAGGGCTTCTAGCCCTTTCTTCTCAACTTGGCTTCAGGTTTCCTGGTGCCTGGCAACTTTCCTGGCCCCAACACAGCTACCTGTGTGAGAGACTGGGAGGAGCTACAGCCAGCAAGCTCTACTCACAAGGTAACCTACACATTCCAAAGAGGACCCCACAGCCAGGAGAGAGGAGACAGGAGATAGAAGGGATATGGCCCAACCCCCTTTTTTTACTTTTGAGACAGGCACTTACTGTGTAGCCCAGGCTAACTTCAAGCACAGGATCCTCTGGCTTCAGCTTCTTGGGTGCTGCTGAGGTTACAGGAATGCATCACTGCTCTAGGTAGAGACTCTGCTTAATGCACTGGGTATAAAGTGATGAGCATTTGCTGGGGCGGCCTGGCTCTGTCCTCCCATTCATTACAATTCACATGCTAGAAACTTGATCTCACTCGCATAATGGTACTTGGAGGCTTTCCCGTCCGTGGCCTAATGGGTTAAGTTAATGGGTATGGAATGTGGCTGTGTCATAAATGTAAGCTCTCTCCAGAAAGCTTGCTCTAGCTCCGAGCTAAGACATAGCAAGAAGACCCTTGCTAGATGCCAAATACAAGCCAACACCATGTTCTTGGAATTCCCAGCCTCCAGAACTGTGAGCTAAATAACCCTCTATTTTTTATAAGTTATGCAGCTTCAGATATTTTGTGACAGCAACAGCAAGTAGACTGAGGCAGCAGGCAAGCAGGGAAAGGGTGGGCTAGAAGAGCTGGGAGGCTGAGGGATGACAACACACAAAGGCAGGAAGCCTTGCTTCTGTGAAGTTCTGTGGGGCGGAGTTGTATAAGGAAGTTAGGTTGGAAGTCAGTGAACTGTGAGAAGGAGGTGGGGAATGAGGCAGGGCCAGGAGCTGCACCAATGCGCATGTGTACCCTTAAAGAAGCAGCCAGACCATTCAGAATACACCCCAAGAGGAGTAGAAGGCCTCAGATGGGAAAAGCCAAAAGGGAGTTCTGAAAGGCAGAAGTCACAGGAAGGAGGTGGAAGCAAGACACTTCCTGTCAGGGAAGAAGAATTTCGATATCAATAAGATAGAATCTTCCAAGGCTAATTTTGTGTGTCAGGTTGGTTGAACTATGGTATCGCAAATATATGATTACTATTATTCTGGATGTTTCTATGAGGCTATGCCTGGCTCTGATGAACATTTAAAACTGAAGATTGTGCTCCATAATGTGGGTGGAGTCACAGGAAATCAGTCGGAGGTTCGACAGAAGAAAGGAGTGACCTCCCTCACCCTGGGGACTTCTGGAGTAGTTAGCCAGAGAAGGAATGCTATCAGCTTTTTCAGAATCTGCAGACAACCCCATAGTCCACCGGCAAATTTTACACTTGCCGACTTCTATAAGCACAGCAGCTGCTCCACAAAATCAAACACTGAGGCACCCGCTCCGCACCTCTCCCTCTCCCCCCCCACCACAGAGAGAAAGAGAGAGATTAACAAAAAAAATCAAACAATATAAGCTTACAAAAAAATAGGAGGAGGAGGACGAGGAGAAGGGGAAGGGAAAGAAGAAGAAGGAGAAGGAGAAGGAGAAGGAGAAGGAGAAGGAGAAGGAGAAGGAGAAGGAGAAGGAGAAGGAGAAGGAGAAGGAGAAGGAGAAGGAAAGAGAAGAAGAAGAAACAACCCAGTCTGGCAGTGGTGGTTCAGGCCTTTAACCCCAGTACTTGGGAGGCAGAGGCAGGTAGGTTCTGTTGAGTTTGAGGTCAGCCTGGTCTACAGAGTGAGCTCCAGGACATTCAGGGCTACACAGAGAAACCCTGTCTCAAAAACAAGCAAGCAAGCAGACAAAGCCTGGCTCCTTACTCTAAAAGCATTTACTTATTAGAAAGAGCCTAACTATTTCAATGACAGAGTTCCCATGCAGTAATCCATTCACCAGTCAGAGGCGCCTGGCTGTGCTCGGTGGTGCCGGTTCCTGTTAGATTGTCAGCAGTGTGAAAACAAAGCAGTGAGTGTGCTCAGAGTCCAGGGGCTCCGCGGACAAGCTCAAACCTGACTCATCACTGTGTTTGCTAGATCTCCCCCATTTCCTCTGCAGACTGCCCTTCCTTACTCTACGCAACCATCAGTTGGCTGGGTCTTGGGCTGGAGTAGAACCCTCCATGAGGTCATGAGCATGCAGTGCTCTACACTGAACAGACAACGGTGTCACGGTGTATCCTGGGCTGGTTTGATTTCCTGCCTCTGCCTCCTGAGTGCTGTCAGGAATGGCTCACTCCACCTGTCTGTTCTGCATGTTTCTATAGCTGTAGTTGTCCAATATGTAGGTTGCCGGTTCTGCCTGTATGGTTTTGAAGCTCTTCCAGGTTGTAACGTGGATCAGAACCTCCTTCTTTTTCATGTCCTAATAACACTCCTCCGACAGTCTAGAATGCGCTGTAGCCATCCTGTCCTCTGTACTGGCGTTGCAGGGTCTTCTCCTCTGGGACTGTCAAGGACAGAGCTTCTGTGTTTTGTGTGAAGTTTCTAAGAGAAGTGTGGGTATATCCTTCCTCCCACATCCCAGTACCCACAATTGCAATGGAGGCACAGCATTGTGATGTATGTGACATTGTGATGGGCACCTCATTGACACTCCAAGTCTCTGCTTCCTCAGATGTAGATACGTCATGAGACAACTTGTCTACCATTCTAAATCTTTGAGCACCAAAGACTTTTTTGGTGAATTTGTGTTAAACCCATGCAGTATAAAATTGATGGGGTGGAGTCTATGTAAAGGTTTTATTGTCATTTATTTAGGTGCTGAGGATGGTGCACAGGGCCTGGAACATGCCGTTCTCTAGCACTGAACCATGCCACTATTGCTGAACCATGGCTCAACCTTTGTGGTGGTTTGAATATGCTTGGCCCAGGGACTGGTACTATTAGGAGGTGTGGCCTTGTTGGAGGAAGTGTGTTACTGTGGAGGTGGGCAATGAGATCCTCCTCCTAACCACATGGGAGTCAGCTCTTCCTGCACATGCCTGTCTAAACGCTGCCGCGCTCCTGCATTGATGATAATGGACTGAACCTCTGAACCTGCAAGCCAGCCCCAGTTAAATGTTGTCCTTATAAGAGTTGCTTTGGTCATGGTGTCTGTTCACAGCAGTAAAACCCTAACTAAGGCAATCTTATTCACAGGCTTTATTTTTCTTATAAAAAGTTCTGTCTAGGGAGGAGGAGATGGCAAAGTGAGGACCAGAGCTTGCAGTGAAAGCATGAGGATCTGAGTTCGTACCCCTAGCTTTGAATAAACAAAGTCAGGCATGGCCATGTGCAACTGTTAACATCAGCGCTACAGGGCATGGAGACAGGCGCCTCATTGAATTCAGTGGCCACCAGCCTGACTGCAAACATCAAATTCCAGATTCAGTGAGAAACCCTCAGGACTGGAGAGATGGCCCAGCGGTTAAGAGCACTGCCCTGGTTGCTCTTCTAGAGGATCCAGGTTCGATTCCCAGTACCCAGATGGCAGCTCACACCTGTCTGTAACTCCAGTACCAGGGGATCCGACACTCTCACATAGACACGCATGCAGGCAAAACATCAATACATATAAAATTAAAAAAATAAATTATAAAAAAGAAGAAATAGAGATCCTACCCTGTGGGGGAAGACACCTAATATGGCCCAACATGCATGCCTGCATATGTTAGACACACAACATAAAAGTTCTTTAATCATTAAATGAAATAGAAAAGTCTGTTCTCTGGTTGAAACATCTTAGGTGGAAACATGACTGTATTTACTTCATTGCCCCAGGTGCCACCAGTGTTCCTATAGAGCAGGAAGAACAATGCCCTATGCTACTCGAGCCAGGCTAATTTTGCCTGCTATGTAGTATTCCAGTAGCTGAATTAGGTTTTGCAAGTGTTTGTTGGCCAAGAGGCCAAGTGTGGAAGCAGGATCCCCCCCCCCCGCCCAGTCTCTAATGCATCTCCCTAGAACAAGCCCTTGGTGTGTAGATAGGATACAGATGCTGGTAACTCAAGGTTACCAGACAAAGCTGCCTGGAGATGCTCTGTGCCTTCTGTGTTCAGCACCCACCACAGAACTTCATAGGATTTCTGCTTAGGAAATAGCAGTGTCAGCATATCCCAAGAATAGAATTTTGAGCCCTGGGAAGTTAAATGTCACCCATCAGAAGGCCCAAGTCAAGAGTCAGTGGCCTTGACAAGAGTGATCTTCAAGTCCCTGATAAGTAACCTGGGTTAACTGTTATTGTCATAGCTAACATGAGAGATGCTAGCTACACAGAGTTGGCAGAAGGCCAAGACTATGTCACACAGTGCACATAAGCACATGAACACACACATGCATATATACACATATTCACATACACACACAAACTGGCAGGAGACTAAGACTATGTTACACAGTGTACATGGGCAGGTGAATACACACACACACACACACACACACACACACACACACACACACACACACACACACACACACACTGTTTCCCCATTTTGATTCAGAGGGCTTCAAGCTTACAGGGCAAACATTCAATCAACTGGGTGTATCCCTAGCCTCAAATTAGTGATTTTCAAAGTTAACTAAGAGCACCTGAAGCCAGGGAGTTTGTTCAAATTTCTCTTCCGTTTCATCTAAAAGTATAAAATCCTGAGTTTTCTACATCCAGTCCAGAGACTTGGGATCAAAGGCAAGGCAAGGTGGAGAGTGCAGGATATTGATGAGGCTCATCCACTGTCTGAAGCTTGCAGTTGGTAAAGTTTGAAGATGTGCTGTTCTGAGGGGATTTCTGCTAGGCATGGTGTGGTGGTGTGTTAATGAGAATGTCCCCACAGGCTCATATATTTGAATACTGGGTCCCCAGTTGGTAGAACTCTGGGAGGAGTAGGTGGTGTGGCCTTTTTGGAGGAGACGTGTCGCTGGGGCAGGCTTTGAGGTTTCCAAAGCCCGCAGTATTTTGTTAGCTCTCTGCTTTGTCCTTCGGATCAATGTTAGTTCCCAGCTACTGCTCCAGTGCTTGTCTGCCTGCTGCCATGCTCCCCGCCATGCTGGTCATGAGCTATAATCCTCAGGAACTGAGAGCCCAGATAAACTCTTTTATAAGTTGCCTTGGTCATGGTGTCTTATCACAGCAATAGGAAAGTAACTTAGACACATAGCAGGTCTGGTGGGGTTTACGATAGACTAGCCCAGACCACCAAGCCACCCAGAAGCTGCACAAACCAAGGCCTGGGGAAATCTAAAATGCCTGTTCCGAAGCTACCTGGCTGGTGAGGTGGGAAGCAACAGAGCTGGAACTTTGTGGCTTCATAACAGCCAAGAAAGCCTTTTGTGCGACTCGTTCCCCACTAGGCAGATGGACAGTGCCGCAACCACTTGGGGACAGCTTCGCTATTTCTGAGGCAAACACGTACTGACCACAGGTTCCAGCTGCTTCCCTCCCCAGTCATTGCCTAGAGAAAGGATGTGTCAGCATAAGAATGTCCACTATTTTCCATGGCACTTGGACCACAGAGAAGCCAGTTCAAACGTCCGCTAGCAGAGGAGCTGATGTGAGTGACATACTGTTGTGTGTCCGACTGCTGATCCAAGGAACAGAAACAAGTGCCAAAATCAGTACCAAGTGAAGCAAGCAAGTGCCAAAGTATAGAGCACGTGATGGACCGCAGACACATCTCTAGAGACTCCAGACATAACCTGGGGTTGTCTGTGGGCGAGGCTGGGGGAGGGTGACAGCACTTGGGACACCAGAAGGGACAATGGCTGCTATTTTGTGGTGATGGTGTTGTAGGTACATGAATCCTCCAGACTTGTATTTTCAGTGTGTGTGGTTGTCAGCTCCCATAACACCATTTGTTTGTTATTTCATTTGGCCCTTTAATTAATTAGCCTATTTAGTTTACTCATCTTTATTTGTTTTATGCTTATATTTATTAATTGATTGGTTGATGGTGTCTGTGTGAGCTGGGACAGCTTGAGGAAATCCTTTCCTACATAGGTGTGAAGGATCAAACTCAGGTCAGCAGGCTTGGCAGGAGCCTTCACTGAGACATCTTGCTGCTCTTGTTTTTTATTTTTATTGCTTTACCTTTAAAAAAAAGTATTAACTGCTTGATGTGTGTGTATGCTTGTGTTCATGAATGTGGGTGGCTCGTGGTGTGAGGCTGCTCGGGTACCCGCCTTGTATGTAAGTGGAGAAGGCAGCCACAGGGGGGCGCCCAGAGACAGTCTTCTGAAAAAAACAAAAAACAAAAAACAAAAAAAAAACAAAAAAACAAACTGGCAACCTCAATTAGGAGCGGGCTCAGCTGAGTTTCCCACATAATTCTACTTAAAATTTAAAATCCCAAACTTATAGCACCCAGATACATCACTGACCATTCTCTTATAAATCTCCTCCCTGGCGGGCACAGCAGCCTCACGTCTCTGATCTTGCTGACAGACGTTAGCCTAGGGAAGTAAAGCATCTCCTCACTGCTGATGTGACCACCCATCATGAGCATCTGGACGGATCTCTTCCCAAACCTTAAATGTCCATGGACTCATCTAGGGTGGCCATTCTCAACCTGTGGGTCACAACCCCTTTGTCGGGGTGGGAGTGGGGGTGTCAAACAACCCTTTCCAGGGGTCGTTTGAGACCATTGGAAAACAGGTTTATCCAAAAACATGGTTTATAGCAGACAGTAGCAAAATTATGGTTATGAAGTAGCAACAAAAATAATTTTATGGTTGGGGGTCACCACAGCATGAGGAACTGTATGAAAGGGTTGCAGCATTGGGGAGGTTGAGAACCACGGCACTAGGGGATTTCATTCAAATATAGAGCTTGACTTGTGTGGGTGCTGCTACTGTAGGCCAGAGGACCACGAGCTTAGGTTAGCACTGAAGTCTTCAACCACAGAGAACTGTACTGCTGCACTCTGTCTCTGATTGCCACTGTAAGTGGTCCAGGGATGCCTTACTCCCTCTCCTTGGAAATATGAGGCTCCTCCATCCTCAAGGGTTCACTTCATCTACTGGGACCAAAGTAGTATACTGTCACTCTCCTGTCACAACCAGGGGAGAGGGAGTCACCGTGGTGCTGTACAGCCTTGATTCCCCAGGCTCCACACCAAGGGTGAGTGCTTTCCACTGGGCAGAGCTTGCACAGTGAAGCTATGACTTATGTGACTGCACTGTTACCAGCTCTGTTACTGGAGGAGAGGGCACTGCCCTAAGAAGGAGGCCAACAGTACTTGCTCCAAGAAGGGACCAGTCAAATAAATCATAGTGCACCCAGAAACTGAAATGCTCGGCCACCAGATGATTAAGTATGTCTATGAAGATGATACTAGGTGTCATTTTTTTAATTTGGGGGAGGGGGAAATAGCATTCATGAGCCATACATTCATTCCAAAGACAGTGCTGAGTCTTAGAAAGCACCCTGGGGTGCTGCTAGGTGCAATTTGGTCTCAGGGCAGGGTTGTGTAATTAGAAAAGGATCAAGGTAGATTACGAAGGGCAAACCGCATTCCCTGCCTCAGATTGGATTCAAGATATCTGACGTTAGGGTTCGCATGGAGACACACAGGGATCAAGTCAAAGTCACGCCAGACCTTGCTTTTTCCAGTAAATCCTTATTATCCAAGACAGCAACCAGAGGCAGTGGGTCTGTTGACTTGTCTGTCCCGCACATCTTCCCATTTCCAGACACTCCAAACCAGTTTCCTCCCAGAACAAGTGGATGTGCAGAAAACTCATCCTGTCCCTCCACAGTGATTGGTGCATAGTTGAGCATGTGACCAAACGGGAACCAAAGATAGTCTGGCCAAGGAAGTAAGGCTTGTCAAATATGTTAAGGAATCTTTGCTTCCTCTTGACCTTGAACTCTTGAGGATGTCTGATGAGTTTTTCAAGATCCTAATGAGAAAATATTCGCTAGAGAGTAGAGACAAGACGAAGCCCTGAGAATCAACACTGAGTAGGTCAGACCCTGAGCTTTGGGTTTGGATCATGTGAGCCAACCTTTTTGCTTCCAATCAGTTTGAACTGAGGAGCTTGCTCTCCTGTGCTAATAACAAGGACACCTAGGACCCTGATGCGATTGCCCATTGTCTGTGGGCAAAACAATGTTTCGCTTGTTTCTTCTAAAACCTTTTCTTTTGAAAGAGCAAGCTGCTAGACCCAGAGACTGTTTTCTCTTAGAAACGTATTAACGTTTTATATTGCTCAAAAGCAGAATTGTACACTTTTGTGTACAATTGATGAGATGGAGGGAGCCTGGGAGAAAGTAACCTCCTTGGCCCTGTGAGTTCCCCCTGCAGACAGCAGGAGGTCCTTTGAGACACATTCCAGCAAGGGAGTGGTTATCACATAGCAAAGGACTCCAGTAATGATTCAGGGGGAAGGGCACCTCTATGAAGGGGTCCTAGCAGTGTTAGCTGAGGACTGGTGACCCTGCTGCTTAGCATTGTCAGGAAGCAGTCGTTTGTTAGAACTTGGGGAAGCAGCGGCCACAGAGGACTAAAGCCCGAGGACACAGAACCTGGGGAGGTAATAAGGAAGCCAGGCTAATCCTGCCTTCTGCTGTCAGCAAGGGGAGAGCCCCTGAGAGCACAGGCTTCTCCCTGCTTGTTATGGGATGAAGGCTGTTATAATGGTGAGCACTGTAGCCCTGGGATGATAATGGACACTTCTCATCAGGAAGCTAAAGCCAGGAGGACGATACATTCAAAGCCAGCTTAGGCAACATTTTAAGTTCTAGCCGGGCAGCTTAATGAGACTGTGTCTCAAATCAAACGCACAAAACCAGCAGTAGAGGGTCATGGTATAACTTATGACATATGAGCATTTGCAGCTACCTGCTTCTTCCAGCCAAGGGGAGAGAAGGCACAGACTGTGTGTGACTATGGTGTCAATGGGCACCACAAAGGCAAGTGATGCTTCCCCAAGCATGATCAAGGGTCCCATATCTGCCTTCTCAACTGTAACGCAGCCTCCTAAGGGATGTGCTGATAGGCCTGGATCTAGGTGTTTTGAACTGTCAGTGAATGGACCTGAGAAGTCCAGGTGAGGAACCTAGTTATGAGCCAGCAACACCGGTAATCCTGGAAACGGTCATGAAAGTCACTTAACAAGCAGAAGCATCTTTGTTTCTCTCAGAGCAAGGCTCTGCAATTGGCTTGCATTCTCTGGAGCCCTCAGCTTTCTTGCAGATGTACATCAAGTTTGAGGAGGTGAAACAACTTATTCAGGTCACACAGCTGAATCACAGGGGCCAGATGCAAAGTGGATGGACAGTAACATCCCAGGATACTGTGTCCATCCATCCTAGGCCAAGGATGGAGTCACCCTGTCCTTCTAGAGCAAGAGGGCAGAACCTTCATTTAAAAATGTGCCCTGTACTCTCACCATAGGCCATTCCTTCTGTGAGCTTTGGGCAGATATGTTAGGGCCAAGTCCCATGCTGTAGTAAAATGAGGCTCTTCCTGTGTAGATGTGAAGTGGTTTGTGTGTTGAAGGCCTGGTCCCCAGCTCTAGGTCTAGCCACTAAAGGAGGATGACATTTCTAGGCTCTGACTTAATTGATGGGTTTAAGCATCTGTCTTAGCCAGGGTTTCTATCCCTGCACAAAACATCATGACCAAGCAGCAAGTTGGGAGGAAAGGGTTTATTCAGCTTACACTTCCACATTGCTGTTCATCACCAAAGGAAGTCAAGAGTGGAACTCAAGCAGGTCAGGAAGCAGGAGCTGATGCAGAGGCCATGGAGGGATGTTACTTAGAGCTTGCTTTCCCTGGCCTGCTCAGCTTGATTTCTTATAGAACTCAAGACTGCCAGCCTAGGGATGGCACCACCCACAATGGGCCCTCCCACCCTTGATCACTAACTGAGAAAATGCCTTACAGCTGGAGCTCATAGAGGCATTTCCTTAAGGGAGACTCCTTTCTCTGTAATAACTCCAGCTTGTTTCAGTTGACACACAGAACTAGTCAGTATAGCAGCCATGCATTCACAGCAGCTGGTTTTACTATCCCCAAGGTTTAATTGCACACTGACCACAGACCCCAGGGACATAGGCCTTGCAGGTCAACCCCCATGCCATTTATCAAAAACACCCTGAGCCCCAGACTTGTGATGGCGCAAGTTTTGGCCTGCTGATACCTTAGTTTGTTTTCTGTTGCTGTAACTGAATCTGAGGGCCTGGGTGATGTATAAAGCATAAAGCTCTTCCTCCTCATGGTTCCAGAGGCTGCGATTCCAAGGTGGAAGGACTACATCTAGTAAAGACCTTCTGGATGAAACTCTTAAGATTCTTGTTTTTAGATGTTTTTTATGTATGTCGCTGTCTTCAGACACACCAGAAGAGGGCATCAGATCCCATTACAGATGGTTGTGAGCCACCATGTGGTTGCTGGGAATTGAACTCAGGACCTCTGGAAGAGCAACCAGTGCTCTTAACCACTGAGCCATCTCCCCAGCCCCCAGGAACTCAAGGTTCTTAAGGAAGCCCAGAGTACCTCATGGTGGGAGTGGCACACACTCAAAAGGCAAAGCCATCTTGTGGTTGGCCCAAAGTCGTGGGCAGAGCCGTAAGACCTCTTTCGTACTCTCTACGATCCTCCCACTGGTCCAGCCCAGCATCTCTGTGCAGCTTTGGGAGTTAGAGGTTGGGAAGAAGGAATTCTCTGTCGAACCCTTAACTCATCCATTCAACCCTTCAACACAACACACAACAGTTGCCTGTGACAGCCCAGCCTCAGGTCCACCGCTCATAGGTTATTGAATGGGAGTGTCCTTATGTTAGGTCAGTTTCCCCATGCATTGTCACACACAGTTTCCCCCACCACTTCCTTAGTTGTAACTTTTGTTTCTAGATCATTCCCATGAAAACAAAACTTATGGAGGAAGGGAGCAATAGAGGGGGAGGGGTGCTTTTATAATTCATGCACTCAAGATCCAGAAATGACACCCTCCATCCGAATCACTTTTCCCCAGGTCTCACCTCCAAATGCCATTAACCTCTGACCCTGAGGATAAAGTTTCCCACAGAATCAGGTACAAAGCGCAGCACTTGCCTTCCACGGATGCTGTTCCACTCCGATCAACGTCCAGCACGGTCACATTCCACTTCAGACCGCAGCTGCTGCCAACATTGAGCTTTAACCTCAACCCCCGAGGTTGAAGGACTTAGAGATTAAGTTAAAGAGGTCGTGCGCTCTGACAGTCTCCTATGCAACTCCCTTTCTTGTTTATTGAGATACAGACACCTGCATTACAGTGTCTTGCATTACAGCGCGCGCAAGCATGTGAAGCCCTGAGGTCCGTGTCAGATGTTCTCCTAGATTCCTTTCCACCACCTTACTTTGAGACAGGGTCTCTCACCAAACCTGAAGCTTGCCAATTTGTCTCTGTCCCACCCTCCAGCACTGGGATTATAGGCAGAGACTGCTTTTATATGGGTGCTGGGGATTCAACTTGGGTTCTTTCTGGTACTCACAGGGCAAGCATTCACTGACTGAGCCCTGCCACCTTTTCACACACACCCTGTGGCTCTGGGCTTAGGCAGGATGTGTTTCAGAGAGTTCACAAGACAGGCGCAGATAAGGGCTAGCTGCAAGGGCGCCATGCTTCTCAGACCTCTCTGCTGGGGGCATACCTCACTTTGAAAGACTCCAGAAAGTTTTTTAGTCAAATGTTCTGGTTCTGAGCTACCCTTACATGCAGTAACTTAGGCAGACTATTTCCAGAGTTATTAGACACTTAGGAGACCATTTTAAATGCTTATAGATCCTAAGATAACAACACCCCTTTATTTAAATCAGTTCCACTTCCCTATTTTTTTAAAGATTTATTTATTTATTATGCATACATGTTCTGCCTGAATATGTGCTCATACCCCAGAAGAGGGCAAATGCTCTCATTACAGATGGTTGTGAGCCACCATGTGGTTGCTAGGTATTGAACTCAGGACCCTCTGGAAGAGCAGTCAGTGCTCTTAACCACTGAGCCATCTCTCCAGCCCCCCACTTCCCTATTCAAATCAGTTCACTGTCCTTAGTGTTTGCAGTCCTTCTTGTTTCTTTCTTTTCTGTCATTATGGGCCCCAGGCTGGCTTTGAACAGCTGGCCTCAGCATCCCCTAGAGTTCAATTATAGAAGTGTACAACAGAGGACTACCCATTCTTTAAGTCATGGCTTCATAGCAGACTGCTGGATTCTCATGACTGCCCCTGCCTGTCTGCCCCTGGAGAACTTCACAGAACACTTCTGAGCCAAAGAGAAGACAAGGTAAATGACCCCTGGGCTGGGACGAATGTTATAGGCATCTGTTTGATGAACTGTCTTGATACAGTACCTACTTGATAACGGTACCACTTCAGATGAGAAAATCAGTGCTTAGACACTTCAGATATTTGCTCTGAACCTTTGTACTCACCTGCAGTTGCTTTAGGTGAAGGCAGCCTTAGTCTGTGAGGACCTTGGAACCCCAACCTCCAGAACCATGAACACAGTCAATCAACCTTTATGCTTTAAATGTTTTCCAGGCTCTGAGAATCAGCTGTAGCAGCAACAACAGCAACAAACACATGGAGATACCAGGGATCTAAAAATTCCAGCAGCATAAGTCTGGGTTAAAAGATCAGAGGGGAAGAGTGTGGTGTCCCCTCTAGGAAGCTACTTAAAGAGAAAGAATGAGGCTTGGAATTCTCGATGCTACTGGCAGCTTATGGCCAATCAGGGAGAGCTTGAGAGCCTCGGCTCAACTGTCTGCAGGCTCGATCTTCCTGTGTTCCATTTTTTAACTATTATCATGCTTACAGACACCTGCTATGCTGCTATGTTTGAAAGGTATTGAGGTTTGATCTCACAGGTGAATTCTCACATTACCAGCTTTTGTTGTGCAAACCTTGTCCTTAATTTAAAACTATTGGTTAAATAAAAATGGCCACAGCCAATTACTGGAGGGATTAGAGGTAGGAGGGTTTTGAGTTACCTGGTTGGGGCTGGCTGGAAGGAAAGGGGAGGAAGAAGACTGAGGAGGAGAGAGAAGGAAGCCTCCGTGAGGGGAGCACATGGCCAGGAGAAACAACAAGTATTTGTGGCATACGCCTGGGGAGTTAGCTAGGTCAGCAGTTAGAAAAGTACATTAGGGGTGACCTCCCCCCTCCCCCACTAATTGTCAGAACCAAATAAGCCAGACTCAGAAAGACAAATAGCACATGTTTTCTCTCATGCACAGAATTAGAGTTAAAAAAAATATAGGGGTTGGGGATTTAGCTCAGTGGTAGAGCGCTTGCCTAGGAAGCGCAAGGCCCTGGGTTTGGTCCCCAGCTCCAAAAAAAAAGAACCAAAAAAAAAATATATATAGACCTATGGATATGAGGGGACCATCAGGGAAGGACACATCCTGAAGAGAAGGTGGGAGATAGAGGTAAAGGTATGCACACACACACACACACACACACACACACACTCACACACTCACACACACACTCGTACACACTCACACATGCTCACACACACTCACACACACTCACACACACTCACACACACACTCACACACACTCACACTCTCACACACACACTCACACACACTCACACACACTCTCACACACACTCACACACTCACTCTCACACACACTCACACTCTCACACACACTCACACACACTCACACACTCACTCTCACACACACTCACACTCTCACACACACTCACACACACTCACACACACTCTCACACACACACTCTCACAAACACACACACACACTCCATCACTGCCCACCCCACTCACACCCCTTCTCAGGTGCTTAGAGAATATGACCATCACGAGCTCTGTAGAACTCAAAAGGTTCCTATGTTGTGATGCCATTGGGGCTGGGTCATGGCTGTCCCTCCGTCAGGGGTGCCTGTTCTGCAGTTGGTGGCAATTCCACTTGTCCTGTTTTGCGAGATACACAGGCTTCCTCTGAAAACTCCTGGAACCTGCTCCAGGTCCCCCCAAGATGGTGTCCAAAGAAATTAGGACTGGATTGGGGCTGCAATGTGTCATCCACAACAACCTACTTCTGTCACTGATGCTGAGTCCTCCAGCCACAGACCACATGGTCCTGACCCCCAGTATCATCGTCATCATCTTCATCTTCATCCTCGTTATCATCGTCATCCTCATGATCTGCTGCTGGCTCTCCAGCAGGCTCTGACCTTGGGACCAGTGCAGAGTCTGTGGTTAGCTCTTTCATTATTCTAGAAAGGTGGGGAACTCCGAGCAGAGTCTCAAGCTATTTGGGGGTTGCTGGTACAAACGTACCTGACAAAGCAAATTAGTCTGTGGTGACAAGGCAGGTACAGAAAGCAGCAGTAGCATGAGGCGCCAAGGCAGGGAGGGATGGAAGTGCTCAGCTCACTGTGTGTGTGTGTGTGTGTGTGTGTGTGTGTGTGTGCGCGCGCGTGCGCGCGCGAGTGCTCGAGAGCGAGCACACACGTGAATACTCACTCATTTACATATGCAGAGCCCAGGGGTTGAAGTCAGGAGTCTTCCTTTGTCATTTACTACATGATGATGATGGTGGTGGTGGTGATGAAGATTTATTTATGTATGTATGTATTTACACTGTTGCTATCTTCAGTGAGCCACCATGGGGTTGCTGGGATTTGAGTTCAGGACCTCTGGAAGAGCAGTCAGTGCTCTTAATTGCTGAGCCATCTCTCCAGCCCATGTTTTTATTTTCAAGATAGAATCTTACTGTTAGCCCTGGATATGCTGGAAGACATATGTAGACCAGGCTGGTTTCAAATTCACAGAGCTCTGCCTGCCTCTGCCTCTGCCTCTGCCTCTGCCTCTGCCTCTGCCTCTGCCTCTGCCTCTGCCTCTGCCTCTGCCTCTGCCTCTGCCTCTGCCTCTGCCTCTGCCTCTGCCTCTGCCTCTGCCTCTGCCTCTGCCTCTGCCTCTGCCTCTGCCTCTCTGCCTCTAGAGTGCTGGGATTAAGGCTTGTGCCTCTACCCCCTCTGCTAGCTTACTTTTTGAGACAGTCACAGAAACTGAAGTGTATTGATTGGTAGATGGGCTGGTCATGAGCCATGGCATCTCCTGGCCCCACCCACCTAGTGCTAGGGTTACAGACGTACACACAATGCCCAGTTCTTTGTAAGGGTGCTGGGGATCCAAATTCAGGTGCTTGGGCTAGCACAGTCCTGCGCTTCTGTTTTCGTTTTAACCCATTCCATGGGATGCTGCTACCCACATTCAGGATAGGTTCTCCCGGTGAAACATCTCTGGAAACCTCCTGACAGACAGTGACTTCAGCATAGCAGCCTGCAAATGCTAGAATTAATTAAATTCCAGCAGCCCTGAGCAGCTGGAAGCCTCATAGCTCTTCTCCTGCCGGTGTGCTATGTGAGCTCTGTCCATGGCTTGGTTTCCTGAGTCTGGATGCTGTGTGTCTGCCTGCCTTGGTCTGAGAGACGAAGCACAGTTGCTGCTGCTGTCACTGTTGGGGCTGGAAAAGTCCTGGGCATGTCCCTTTTATCTCCTGCACCCCCCTCTCTCCCTGCTCCTCCAGCTGTCCTAAGGCTGCCTGCTCCCAGAGTGGAGGGGAGGCGGGAGAGCGAGTGAGCGAGGCAGCCCAGGACCCAAGCTCCAGTCTCCCCTGCCTCTCCAAGCCATGGGCCCCCTGCCAGGTAAGGGCACTGGCCAAGGCCCAATGAGGGCAGGGCAGGCCCCTTTCCTCACGGGGCCTGCTCAGAGTTCAAGGGTTCTGAGAGATCATCCAGGCTTCCTTTAAACTGCTGCTGCAGCTGAGGCTGGAGTTTGGAGTTTGACCTGTGTGGAACCTTTCTCAGCAGCAGGCAAGGAGGCAGGGCCTCTACTGTCCTCTGCTGCAAAGAACAGGAAATCCCAGGGGGTCTCCCTTCTCACAGCCACTGCCTTCTGCCTCTGAAGTCCCTGAGAACCTAGGGCGGTACAGCCTGCAATCCTGAAGAAGGTAAGATCCCTCCTCCCTGAGACACCCACTGTCTGAACTGGGACGCTCCTCGGGTCTGAGGATTGGACAGCCGCTCTGGTCGAGCTCCCATCTGTGAACTTCGTGAAGTCAGAGAAGTTTCACTTGCTCTTGGCCTACGAAGTGCAGTTTGGGTGGGGGGAGGGTGTCAGCAGCTGACAGCATAGGCAGGGGTCTCAGCTCTTCTGTTCAGGATCATTTAGGGACAGAAACCTCAGGTTCTTTATCTGTCAGATGAGAATGTGGAGGTGAGCCTGGCTCAGTCCTCAGGTGTGGCAGAGAAGACTCTGTAGAGTAAGGAGGAGGACAGCTGCACCAGTCATAGGAATCTGAACGGCTACTGTTAATTAGTAAGGCAAAGCCAGGTCCTACATGCGCAGACCACCTACAGGGCCTGGATCCCTTCCAACTGCACAGCGAGGGTGGGTAAACAGACATCCCCTAAGGCCACTGAACAACGTGCTCAAGGTGACACAGAGAACAGGGCAAAGCTGAGATCCAGCCCCCATGGCCGTGAGCTGGTCAGCTCTGGAGAATGGTGGATAGACGATTCTGGAACTCTGCACTTGACAACTGCTGCCCTTGTCGGGATATTTGTTTGTAAGATTAGTGTTTATGGAGTGTCTGCTTTGGGGGCACAAGGTAAGGTAAGGCAGATGTTATCTCTGCCTTCCTGGTGCTCATAGTGCTGTGAGATGAGGAACTACAGGAGAGTTCTACGAACCATGTGCCAGGCTTCATTAAACTGTGAGCAAAATGACATTTGATATGAAAGGAACCTGACTTAGGCTGAGGTCAGGAAAAGGGCAGGTGGGATCTATGTCTGTTGATGTTTAAAGAATGAGTAGGGCTTTGTGAAACTGTGGGTAAAAGCATATCAGTCAGGGACTGGAAGCCAAGCACCCTGAGCTCATAGCAAGCTTTCAAAGAATTGACAGAACAAGCAAGCGATTTGATTTGGGTTCAGAGTCTTCTTTGGCTTCCAAAGCAGGGAGAAATCAAAAGGAATCTAAGGAAGCAGCAGGCAGGAAGAGAGAGAGAGAGTAGCTCCTGGCTCTGGGCTGGACAGGAGTTAGGATGATGGTTATTCAAGGTATGTTTTGGAAGTAGAGGAAAATAGAACTGCAGGTGAATAGATTCGGAGAACTAAGAAGGATATCGTCAATTGTTTGATGGATGCTTGTCTGCTCTACATCTTTGGCTCTTAGAAATAGTGCTTGGCATACCAAGACCCTCAGATATCACTTGTGGGATGTCTGGAAGGATATATAGATGGAACATAGATAGATGAATGGGTAAATAGATGGATGGATGGATGGATGAATGAATGGATGGGTGGATGGATGGATGGTCAGATGGATTCTTGGGTAGGTAGACATGTGGAAGGATGGATGGGTAGACAGATGGATATATGGATGTACAGATGGATGGATGGATGGATGGATGGATGGATAAGTGGAGGGACAGATGGATTTTTGGGTGGATAGACACATGGAAAGATGGATGAATAAACTAGTAGATAACTGGGTGCATGGGAGGATGTGACTTAAGGATGCTTTGGGCTTCAGATGTAAGCAGTTAGTGACATGGTCAGAGTGTCAGAGGCACCAGCCTTCTGCTGAAGAGCTTGATCTCTGGCCTGTATTTGCTAATTTTGGATATCTGTGGGCATCTGTAAGAGAAGCCATGTTGGCATTTGAATGAACATGTCTGGGTTAAATAGATGATCTTGTGACTTCTGTTCTCTGGTATTTCGGGACAGGGCCATGCCCAAATGGGGTAGGTGGATGGAGAAGACTCATCTAAGCCCCCCAGTACGCCCATCTCTTACCCCCTGTAGCCCATTAGGGAAAACTGCCTTCTCTGCCACGCTTAGAAATTCTTCCCTCACCACCAGAACAGTGGTTTCTTTTTCTCCTAATGTGCTAGGATGAGTCTGTCCATAAGCCTTTTTCTTTAAGATTTATTTATTTTATGTATATGAGTATACTGTCTTCATGCACACCAGAAAAGGGCGTCAGATCCCATTACAGATGGTCGTAAGCTGGGAATTGAACTCAGGTCCTCCGGAAGAGCAGCCAGTGCTCTTAATCACTGAGCCACCTCTCCGGCCTCCATCAGCTCTTTTCTATTCTAAGCATCAAGAGGCCAGAACTCACAGAGGCCGGTGGGCTCCTTCTTCCGGTAGCCCTAGGCCCTCTCAGGTTTCCTGGCCTTGCAGTGGACCCTCTCCCCCTAAACAGGCTGGTCCACCCCCAACCTCCTTAGACAAGGCCAGTCACAGGGCCAGCTTGCGGCTATGAAATGTCAGGTTCCTGCTGAGGCACAGGAAGGAGCCTCGCTAGAGGCTTGGTGTCACTTCTGGGCGTCTCCTGCCAAAGTTTCCTATCTCGTGGTGGGTAGAAGTCAAAGAGTCAAACCTGGGCCGGGGCCTAGTTCAGTCATTTACCAGTGGTGCTTTACCTGTTAAGTGGAGGTTCCTAGAGGCCTGGCCTTGTAATGCTGAGTTGCAAATGAGATTCGCTTGCAAGCATCCAGGCTCCCTGGCCACAAAGTGCACACTCCTTTCTTTCTTCCCCACTGCTTGCATTTGAAGGGTGTGAACACAGCAAGCATCCTCTTCCAAACCATGTGAAGCAGCTCACTTGTTCACTGTGGTGGACACCTGACTGCCATTCCCATGTTATAGATGAGAAACAGCCTGGGCGGAGTTATTGCTCCAGCTAGGGGCAACAGTGAGACCTGAGCTCAGGTCCTGAAGTCTGCACAGTTGGTTTCCCAGGGGGCCTTTTGCCCATAGTTCAAATTTATAATTAGGTGGTAGTTGCCATTTTCTGCTGGTGCAAGGGAACCACTTCCTGCCTCCCCGCATGTGTTTGTTTTTTTGTTCTTTTTGTTTTTTTGTTTTTTTTCCTTCCTGGGAAACCTGCCAGCATCTTGGCAGAAGCATCAAATTTGACACTTTGTGCTGGGAGTGTCTCTAATGTACACAGGAAGGCATTAAGCTGCGAGCAATGGGATGTGAGTAACACTTTTTCCCCACCCCTTGTGAAAAGTTTGGAACACACAGAAGTTGTAAAGAATGTGATTCTCATCAGCGGACACACACAGGAGCCAGACTGAGACCAAAAAACCAGAAACAAAACAAAAACAAAACCCTGGAGCTAATATGGTTGGCCGCAGGTGGCTCTGACTTAGCTTGCTTTCCGGGTTTGGTTTCGCTTGCCCTTGCACTGTGGTGTGGAAAATTTTCGCATCTCCCTTAGCACAATCATTCTGTAAAAGGCCAGAAGGGAAGGGTGAGAGCTGTCCCTGCTTGACTGAGCTTCCTTTTGTGCTCTGGCCACTAGGCAACCTCAAGGGCAGCCTGTTCTGCTTGCAAAGAAAGCCTTTGTCAGGACTGGCTGCCCTCACCCCACCCCTCCGGAAAGGAGCTGGCAGGGGCTTTGAGAAGGGGATCGCAGGGCCCACCCATCACTTGGCCCTCTGAGGCAGGCTGGGTTCAAATAATCATGGTGCTCTGCTCAGAAGGCACTGAATGCAGCTCATTTCACTTGGTGGTTCTGGGCAAGGGCCTGGGGTGAAAACCACAGGGATGGAAGCAAGGTTGCCTCCCTAACTGTGGCAAGCGTGGTATACAGCTAATGCCTAATAGAACTTTGCTCTGCTGAGCCCCCAAAGTCAGATAGAGCTCACTGTGTAGAACCTGGCACCCAGGTGATAAGTAATGAATGTAGCTTTGGACTTCTGGGGACTAATACGGACCCTGGCACACAGTTGGTACCTACTAAATGTCTTACTAAGGGGCTGGAGAGATGGTTCAGTGGTTAAGACCCCTGGCTGCTCTTCTGGAGGCCTTGGGTTCAGTTTCTGGTACCACACAGTGCCTCATACCATCCTATAACCGGTGCCAGAGGATCCAGAGCTCTCTCCTGAGAGCACATGTGCATGTGCATCTATCCAGGCATATGCATGTAAAGTAAAATAAAACATTTTAAATGTCCTACTGCACGTCCAGGGCATAACATAGAATGTGCCGCATAGATGGTGCCAAACAAATACTTTACTGGGTCCTAAGTCCCAGCACAAATATGCCCGCAGGTACATCTGTGGGACAAATCAGTCAGGGAAGAAAGAGAGAGGAGAGGGAGGCAGAGGGAAGGGAAGAAAACAAAACAGACAGCTGCCTGGACACAGTGGCCTTCTGTCCTGCGTTCCAATAGCACCTGTGGCCTTGAATGGCACACCCAGGGCCTGCCCTGGTGCCTTGTTTCTTACCCACAGGCCAAAGGTATGACCAGGAGGGTGAAACGAGAGGGTGCCATTGGAGAGTACACAACATACTTTGCACTCAAGCTACTTGTCACTAAGCTCACAGTTGTACAGTGTGCTGTGGGTCACGACAGGTGCAGGGAGGCAGCCCTGGGTCCCCAGCATCTGCGGTTCGGCTCCTGTCCCCAACGTGAAGATGCAGCCTCCCAGCTCCAATGTCTCTGAATCACTTAGAAGCTGTGCCAGCCTCCCCCCTGCAGTGATGAAAGACTTGCTTATGTGTGGGCCCCTCAGTGCCTGGCAGGCAGTGGGCAGAAAGGGGTGGGGAGCAGGGGACACTGATGGCCCTGAGGGTTCAAACTAGGAGGCTGCTGTCCTTCCTCCTCCCCTCTTGCTTCTTTTCCTCTCCTGAGATTTCCTAGATCCACCCACCACTTTTCTCAGGTACAGCAACGATCCCTATCTGAATTGCATTCTGAGCTTCCCCAAAGTTCCCTGTTTCTGGAGCAGTGGGTCTGCCAAGCTGGGTCCCAGGCTGTCCCATCGCCTATGTGATTTCAGACAGGATGCTGCTACACCTCTAGGACCCACAACTTTCTCACCTCTCAAGGCAGTGAGAACATTTCCTACCCAGTGGGGCTTTGATCCTTAAGACAGCCCCCAAGCCCCATGGAGCTACCTTCTCCCCAAGCCTCCAGAGTCTTTCAGAGTTGGAATCTCCCACCCCCATCCCCATCCTAGAGCCTGTCTCTGGTCACATAACACCACAGCTCAGGTATCATCATCCCAGTCCACAGAAGCAAGGGGCCATAAACTCCAGACCTGCCTGGGCCTCAAGAGAGGGTGGAGCTGGATGGGAGCTTGCTTGCTTCTTCCTCATGTTTCATAGACTGTGAAACACAATGCCTGTCCTTCAATGCCTTCCTTCCTTTCCTTGTTTCCCTCTTTGCTATAAGAGCTTGTATTGGCACTTGCCCTTGTTTTCTCTTCCTTGGAGAGTCTCCTGCCCCAGATCTGCAAAGCTGGGAGTGCTGTTGCGTCAGGACTAAGAGCAAGGTCCTGCCTGGGGAAAGACAGTCAGGGCTGCACTTGCCGTGAGAGGGGCCTTGTAGGCCTCGGAGCATCCGTGGCTTCTCAACAAAGAGCCTACAATTAAGGGGCTATTTTAGCTCTCACCACTTGGGAGATGCTTCTGGCCTGTAGGGGCTCAAACGAGAGATGCTGCTCTGCGTCCTGTAATGCCCATGAAATCCAAAATAACTGCCCGGTCACACAAGATTCCTTGTGATTACCTTACACAAAAACAGTTTGAAAATGGGTCAAAGACTGGAGAGATGGCTCAGAGGTTAAGAGCACTGGCTCCTCTTCCAGTGGACTGAGTTTACAACCATCTGTAATGGGAGCTAATATCCTCTTCTGGTGTGTCTGAAGACAGCTATAATTTACTCATATACATTAGATAAATAAATCTTTAAAAAAAGAAAGAGAGAAAGAAGGAAAGAAAATGGGTCAAAGACCTGAATATAAAGCATAAAACTCTAGGTAGGATCTGACCAGGCCTTTTTAAAAGTCCTCCCTCAGTGTAGGGTGTACAGCAGGAGTCAATGTGTGGGACTGTGTATAATTGAGACACTTCTGCAAAGCAAAGAAAACCACCAGAGAGAAGAGACAACCTCAAGCATAGTGAAAATTACAGGGGATTACTACATAGAATATATAAAGAGCTACAAAAGTTAAATACCAAATGCCACAATCATCCAACCAGTGAACAGGCAAAATGAAAGGCCAGCTATGACACCATAGGGTAAACTGAGTCAGGCTGCAGGTGTGGCATCCACGATTAGGGTCCATGCTGATAGCAGCTTACGGGAGTCACAGAAAAAGAGTGGTTGAAGCAAAAGCAGGCTCCAGTGTTTTGTTTTTTTCCTCTTAATCCTGTGTATACATACCCCTTAGACAAAGCTTTTCCATTTAGGAAGAAAAATACTTCATAGTCACAAGTTAGACATTTTCTAAAAACAATCACCACAAAAACATTCTTTGAAAACAGATTAAAATCATTACACAAAAGGAAATTACAACAGGATTCTTATGTATTCCTTTTTTGAAACTTTTATCTAACTAAACAAATCTCATCTTTCCACAAGCTCATTGTAACTCCAAAGCAGTAATTCTCTCTCCATAGATTAATAAAGTTTAAGTAGGCCAAGTCTATAGAACAAGTTTCTCCCCATGCTTGGCTAAGGACAATCTGTCTTTACTAAGGAACTGGTCATTTGTCTTACGTCTTATTTTTGAAGTCTCGATTGGCTAGACTGTTCTCTATTTTTATACAGAACTGTTTATGCCGAATTTACAACCTTCTTATTTCCTGGTATACACCAATATCCCTAGATCACAAGATCAAGGAACTTGGGCCCAACCTAGAGTGAGTGCTTTCTTTATTTTCTTGCTACTACAATTACATGCTTGTAACGCATGAACGATCACTGTTCTCCTTGCTCTAACTCAAACGTCTCTCACCGTTCTATGAGAAAGGGACACATTCTATTCTTGATTCTGACTTTAAACTTTATGTCAACTACCATAACTCCCCAAAACTCCTTAAGTCAAACTAGGAATTCCAGAAAATCATGAATTCATCCAAACGGCGTTATCTCAAGAGCTTTCTCATCTTCGTGTTGATTTTCAGGAAAGTTGCCCAACAGAGTGGGCTGTTACCCAGGAGGTAATCACACCAGGCTGTAGGAAGTGAGGGTCTCCCGGTGTCCACTCACACCAAGCCAGATGAACAAGGAGTGTGGCAATGACAAACCTGAGATGCACATCAGTAGCAGGAAGCAATCCTGGGACAAAGTCTCTGGGGCCATGCCTTTTCTGAGTGCACCCACTGGGGTCCAGCAAGATGGTGGGCCATCTTCAGGGAGCTCACTTGCTCATCAACAGCTCTTTCTGTAGCGTGTCTATCAGAATAGAGATAGACATGACCAATAGATACTTGAGTAAATGATCAACAACCTGCAACTAGAAGGAAATTAAGATCAAAACTCATTTACGATTCCATCTCACTCATTATCTCACCATTGAGTAAAGCAAGTGTCCACAGACGCTGGCGGCGACACGGCAAAGAGGAACTCTGATGTTTGGAGAGCAAGCTGGTGTGGCCACTATGGGCATCAGCTAGCTGCTCCTTCAGAACCGAAAAGCAGAGCTACTGTGTGCTGTTCTGCTGGCCTGTGCAGGAAGGCTCAAAGTCAACATTCCACAGACGCACCAGCATGCCCTGTTTACTGCTGCACGCTCACAACAGCCACAGTAGGGAGTCTACCTTGATGCCCATCAACAGATGAAGACATAACGAAAATGGAATTTGAGGACTGGAGAGATGACTCCACAGATACGAGGATGCACTGCTGTTCCACAGGATCCAGGTTTGGTTCCCAACACCCACAGGGCGCAGCTCACAAGGCCTACAACCCCAGCTCCAAGGTTTGACCCCTGGATTAACCCCGTACTCGTGCGCACATACCACAGACAAAATTGCATAAATTAAATAAAAATAAATGATAAAAAGAAGGGAATTTTACTCAGTCACAAGGAAAGAAAGGATAACATCGGCAGGTTGGTGGATGGAGCTGGAGATCATCATGTTAAGCAAAAAAGCTGATACGGAAAGGCGGTCATTGCATGTCTTCCCGCATATACAGAGCCCAGACTTTATAAATGTAAATGGGACATGAGTGTAGAAGTAGAACTGTAAGAGGGAGGAGGGGGCAAGGATAAGGGGGGGAGTGTCCAGCAACAGTGGTCTCGCCTGCCCCCGTGGTTTCCCCACCAGCTGCTGCCAAACCGCTCACACTTCCCAGGCCACCCACCCCCTGTGGCTAGCCTGCAGAAAGCCAGCTAACACTAGCTCAGATCCCCTTAACCCCACAAAATGATAACACCAGAGACTTGTAATATACCAGCCAGATTTATAATGGTAAATCTCCAACCCCAAAATGTCCACACAAAGAACACAAAATTCAATCGACAGAAATGCAGGCTGCACGCCTAAGTGGGGCAAATGTCCTACACTGCTTATGGCCCATCTATGAAGTCCCTGGTTACCCGAGGCTTCTCCAGAGCGTGTGGGTCCACCCCATCTTCTTCTGGTTCCATCTTCTGTCTGTGTGTCCCATCTCATCTCCCTCTCTGTCTCTCCATCTCTCTTTTCCCTCTCTATACTTTTAGAATAGACAAAGTAGGAAGAGTTGGAGAATTAGAAACTATGAAAAGTTAAAAAGTGGTGAAATGGGACACATGGACTCCCCTGAGGAGACTACCAGGAGTCTAAGGGGGCTTGCATGGGCAGGGGACCTGGGCCTGCTCGTGAACTCATGCAAAATAAGGGAAAATGGAAAAATCTCAGATATACCAATGGAGTGATGCATTTTGTCTGACCTCACCTGAGTACAGGCACCCCTTTTGAGGGAGCAGAAAAAACAGGCAGCAATCCACAAACAATTTGGAAATAAATTTTATAAGTGACAAGAAAGCTGAAGGGGGGGTTGAGGGAAAGAAGAAAGCCAGTAGGAGGGAGGAGGATGGCCGGGTGACATGGGTAAGGGCCACAGTGTATATAAGTGAGAGCAAGGCAGTGAAGGCTGTTCCTGGTTAGGAGTGCTTGGCGAACTATCGCAAGGGCTGGAGTCTGAATCCCAGCACCCATGTGACAAGCCAGGCATTCTACAAAGGCCTGTAACTCCACACATGCACAGACACATGTATCTGCACACACACGATTGTGTGTGCGATACATACACACAATAAGTCAGACAACTAAAACATCAATAAGCAGGCTGGGCATGCCTAGAGTCTTGGTAGTTGACAGCTAGATGCAGGAGGATCAGAGTAGGTTTAGGGTCAGCCTGGGCTACATAATAATTCAGGCTACACTATATAGCAGGATCCTCTCTCAAAGCAAAAGTGAAACAAACAAACCACTCAAAGAATCAATAGCATTGAGGAAGAGAGCTAGCTCTAAGGACCAAGAGTACACACACACACACACACACACACACACACACACACACACACACACACACACACTTCCTCATCACCTCCCACCCCTGCTCAGGTGGGGTGCTTAGACCAAAAAGTCAATAGCACAGAGAAAGAAAAGCCAGCTCTAAGGACCAAGTGTGTCCTGTCCAGGTGACCAGGCCGCTTTCTGGAAGCTGCTTGTTTCTTCTACCCTGGGAGGACTCAGAAAAAGTGTTGTTTAATGAGGACCAGCTTTCACCAGATAGCAGCAAACTGTTGTCACCTTGATCTGCGGCTTCTCTAGAACTGTGGCCCACAGATTCATGCTATTGATAAATCATTCCAGGGGCTGGAGAGGTGACAGTGTCATTAAGATCATTTGCTACTCTTCCAAGGGCCTGGTTTAATTTACACCACTCATGCCATTGCCTATAATTCCAGTGCCAAAGGATCTGACATCTTCTGGCTCTGCCGACCCCTGCATGTCCACAATGCACATATATACACACTCAGGCACATACATGTACACAGAAGACAAACCTTTAAGATTTATGCAGGCCAAGGTTTGTTACAGCTGCAGTAACAGACCAACCAGCCTTTGCGGCCACCTTGTACTTCACCCAGGAGGAGCCATGGCCCTCACACTCACCCTCCTGCCCATCTCTGTTTGCTACTGGAGCCCATCTCTCCGTCCTCAACTGCTCATGCTGCCTTCCTTGTTGTAATTATCAGCATTTTACTGCAGTGCTGGGAATGGAACCTAGGCCTGGCACACTAGGCCAGAGCTCCACCTCCAGGCTGCATCCACAGGCCCTCCACTGCTTTATTAGAAATTCTTTAATGGCATTATTTAACCTGGAGCCAAGGTGTGAATTGGGGATATTGATCTTTCAGGACATGAGAGATCTTTATCATGACAATTTATACCACCGGACACCTAACATGTAGAGACCAGATGCAACACGTGTTGTGGCGGACAGAACGACCTCATAGCTAAGGCTTTCAGACATCCCAGACAGTCATGGGGCAAAAAGCCATGCTTGTAAGTATAAGTCTAGAACCTTCTTATGGAAGACACTAGTGTACTTGTTTTGCTTTTGTTTTTTGAGACAGGGTCTCTCTACATAGCCTTGGCTTTCCTGAAACTAACTATAAAGACCAGGTTGACCTTGCACTCACAGAGTTCCTCCTGTTTCTGTCTCCCTGTCTCTGGAATTAAAGACGTGCACCACTAATTACATCTAGTTGTGTACTTGTTTTTAATATTCACGGTATCATCTAAAATATTTTTCTTAGGACTCTTTTGTAAATGGGAAGCATGGTATATATCATATGATATGATCTTGTCATCTCAGCCCTTGGGAGGCAGTGACCGTAGGATCTTTGGGGTTTTCCAGCCAGTCAGACTAGCCTAATTGGTGAGTCACAGGTTCCACTGAGACACTATCAGTTTATAAATTTAAATATTTTCCTTCCTTCCTTCCTTCCTTCCTTCCTTCCTTCCTTCCTTCCTGTGCGGGTCAACTTTTCATTCATTTGTCCCAAGCTGGAGTCATCTGGGAGAAGGGAACCTCAATTGGGTAAATGTTGCCATAAAGCTGGCTTCTAGACAAGACAAGAGCACTTTCTTAACTGACGACTGATGAAGGAGGACCCAGTTCACTGTGAGTGGTGCCTGGGGCAAACGGTTCTGGGTTCTATAAGAAAGCAAGCAGAGAAGACAGGAGGAGCAAGCCAGTAAGCAGCATCCCTCCATAGCATCTGCTTGAGCTTCTGACTTGGCGCCCCTCAGTGGACATGACCCAGGCTATGTAAGCCAAACAAACCCTCTCTTTTCCAGGTTGCCTTTGGCGGAGGTGCTTATTAGAGCAGTGGAAGGTAAGCTAGGGCTTCGTCTCGTTTTGTTTCGTTTTACAGTATGGGGGACTGTCTCAGCAGATGGTCATGGGGATAGACAACGTGCCTCGCACAGCCTGTCTTCTGAATTCCTTCATGTAAAATAAGGGGCTCCTTGCCTCAGCCACTTAAAGAAGTAGTAAATATATAGTAAAGGAACAGGTGGTGGTGACCGTATTTGTGCAATGATGAAGTTCAAGGCTCTGCACTCAGTGTCAAACAGGCAGCTAGCCTTGGTGGCGCGCACCTGTGATCTCTGTTCTCAGGGGGCTCAGCTACAAGGTTGCAAGGT
The DNA here is from genome assembly GCF_021556685.1 of Rattus norvegicus. Lineage (NCBI taxonomy): Eukaryota > Metazoa > Chordata > Mammalia > Rodentia > Muridae > Rattus > Rattus norvegicus. Next base: position 190,684,420 of record NC_141534.1, read on the forward strand.
AAAGATTAGCTGCATTATGTAGTGAAAGCCCCTAGCAGGCTTGTAACCACAGATTTGTACTGTGTCATATCTGTAGCTTTACACAGCTTGCTCTGCCGGAATCCTTTTGACTTTCTCTTTGTTTCTCTGCCTGTCTCTGTTTCCCTCCCTTTCCCTCTCTGCCGCCTTCTTCCCTCCCTCCCTCCCTCCCTCCCTCCCTCCCTCCCTTCCTCCCTCCCTCCCTCCCTCTCTCACTCCTTCCTTCCTTGTATGAATACAAGTACATGTGTGCTGCAAATATGTGTGCATGTATATGCACATGCATGTGGACACCGGAATTCATTTGGATCAAATTCAGGAGTCTTTCCTTAGGAACTGTCTACCTTGGTTTTTTGTTTGTTTGTTTGTTTGTTTGTTTGTTTGTTTGAGATAGTGTCTCAGTGGAACCTGTAGCTCACCAATTAGGCTAGTCTGACTGGCCGGCAAACCCAAAGATCCTACGGTCTCTGCCTCCCAAGGGCTGAGATGACAAGATCATATCACAATGCCCAAACTTTTCACAATGTTGTGTTTTTCCCTGGGGACAGGGATCAAGCTCACGCAGAGAACATTTTACACTGATCACTCCCCAGCTCCCAGAGCAGGAATTCTTAAAAGATCTGATTTGTCTGAGTGTCTGCATTTATGCCCCAGCCTGGAGGGGGTTCAGCGGAGACCTGGGAGGGGGTGAAAGAATGGGGAACAGGAGGCGCAAAGAAAGAGAGCAGATCAATTTTCTGATCAAGCTCTCAAATTTTCTGGGCAGTAGCTTAGAAAGCCCAAGCAAGCCGGAAGACCATGCAGGGCCCAAGGCCAATTTACTACTGTCACCACCCTCCCATTGTTCCTGTAACCCTGAACTGAAATTGCAGGTGTGCTGATAAGAACAGACAACTGGCTAGGTTTCTCTGAGGGTGTAAGTGGGCTTGATATTTCTAAAACATTCCTGAGACAGAGGGTGGGAGAGCCGGCTTGACTGTCCGCACAGAGTATGTCCCTGGGTGGATCTGTCCCTGTATTGGGCTGCACAGTGTAGATGGTGGTGCTGACTAGTCCCGGCCCCACGGCTGATAGGGGATCATGTAAACTATTTCCCATACCCCACTCAGAACCACCTAAGGATTTCTGTTGGATTCTCACTGTTGCTGCACCAAATCCCAGATTTAGTGGCTAAAACCGCACAGGCTTATTTATCATCTTGAGGTCTGGAGTTCAAAGCGCCAGGTGGTTCTTACTGAGCTCAAATCCAGGTACCAAGAGATGGCTGAGGAACTAGCCCAATGTGAAAGTACCTGGTGTGCAAGCACGAAAATCAGAGTTCAGATTCCCAGTGAACAGCTGTGTGGTGCCTGCTTGTAACGTCAGCTCTGAGAAGGACAGAGAAGGCAAATCCCTGGGCTCTCTGGGAAGCCAGTCTAGGCACTGGGTGAGCTCCAGGCTCAATGAGAGACCTTATCTCAAAACACAAGGTAGAGATAGCCAAGAAAAAGATTCCTGATGTTGACCTCTGCAGACTCCTACTGGCCCGTGCAGTGTCACATACGCAGGCACACCCACAGTTTACACACTGATGGCTATTCCAGGTTATCAACCTGACTAAATCTAGAAAGGGAGGGCACACCTGTGATCCAGAACTTGAGGCTGGAAGAAGACACAGGCTTTTGATCTGGATCTTGAGGCATAGTGGCCATGAAAATCTTAGGCCCAGGCAAGGTGGAACATACCTTTAATCCCAGGAGACAGAGACAAGCAGATCTCTGAGTTTAAGGCCAGCCTGGGAGAGACCCAGTTTCAAAATAAGAAAAATTTAGGTCCAGGCATGGTGGTACAAACCTTTAATCTGGGCCACACCTGCTGGAAGCCTACATAAGGACAATGGAAGAAGGAAGGGTTCATTCTTCTTTGCCTGCTTGCACCTACTAACCAGCAAGCACATCTGTTGGAACCTACTTCTTCAAGATTCCATCTCATACAGAAGACCAGCTGAAACACACAGACTGCAGACTGTAAGTCATTCCAATAAATCCCCTTAATATATAGAGACGTTTCATAAGTTCTGTGACTCTAGAGAACCCTGACTAATACAGAAGTTGGCACTTGGAGTGGTTCTAGAGGAACAGAACTATAAGGATGAATCTTTTAAGTATCTGGAGTAGGCTTTATAATTTGGCAGCACCTTCTCTCTCTTTTTCCATTTATTTATTTGTTTATTCATGGTACATCCCAGTTGCTGCCCACCCTACTGAGTTCTCCCTTCTCCTCTGTTATATATGTGTCAGGGGGCTTGGTCCAGCCCGTGCATGCTCTTTGGTTTGTGGCTCAGTTTCTGAGAGTCCCCAAGGATCCAGGTTAGTTGGCTCTGTTGGTCTTCCTGTGGAGTTCCTATCCTCTTCGGGGCCCTCAATTCTTCTCCAAACTCTTCCATAAGAGTTCCCAAGCTCCTTCTAGTGTTTGACTGTGGGTCTCTGCATCTGTTTCAGTCATCTTCTGGGTGGATCCTCTCAGAGGACAGTTATGATAGGCTCCTATGTGCAAACATAACAGAGTATCATTAATACTGCCAGAGATTGGTGTTTGCCCATGGGATGGGTCTCAAGTTGGACCAGTTATTGGTTGGCCATTCTCTCGGTCTCTGTTCCACCTCTGTCCCTGCATTTCTTGTAGACAGCACACATTTTGTGTCAAAAGTTTTGTCTGTGGGTTGTCCTTATCCCTCCACTGGGGGGTCCTGCCTTTGCCAGCACCTTCTAATTCACCAGCATCTTCAGCTAGTGAAACCTCTCCAGTCACCCTCTCCTAGGAGCTTAGAGAATATTGGAAGCCAATGGTGGAAACTATATTTCAAACTTAAAGAAGTAAAGGCCTTTGATTATGTTTATTTATCAATTCTGAATGGCAATGGCGTAAATGACCTGGTATATGAAACTTTCTGCAGTTTGGGGGAAAATAAGGAAAATGATTTCACTGGTTGGTTGTTCTTAGCATTTCTGTATAAATTGATAAAAGAATGAACTGCATAAAAAAAACTGACCAGCTCCACATGCAAATAAACAATCTAAATGTGCCCGTGAGGAGAATCTTCTCTCCAGCAGTCATAGAGCTTAAGTTGCAGAAAATCAAACTGAAGACCTCATGAGAAGTGTCTTAGCCAGGGTTTCTATTCCTGCACAAAATATCATGACCAAGACGCAAGCTGTGGAGGAAATTGTTTATTACACTTCCACATTGCTGTTCATCACCAAAGGAAGTCAGGACTGGAACTTACACAGGGTAGGAACCTGGAGGCAGGAGCTGAGGCAGGCCATGAAGTGCTGCTTATTGGATTGCTTTCCCTGGCTTGTTCAGCTTGCTTTCTTATAGAATCCAAGGCATGCCCAGGGATGGCATCGCCCATAATGGGTCCTCCCACCCTTGATCACTAATTGAGAAAATGCCTTACAGCTGGATCTCATGGGCATTTCCTCAAGGGAGGCTCCTTTCTCTGTGATAACTCCAGCTTGTGCCAAGTTGACACACAAAACCAGCCGGTTCAGCAAGTTTGGTTGAATTACAGTGAAAATTCAAGTCTCAGCCTCAGAGGGCGTCAGCAGCTAAAGTAAGGGCGTTAATTGGCAAAGAATGGGATCCTGTAACTTGGGATAGGGATGTGTGGGAGGACCCTGTTGAAGCTGAGAACTTTGAGTCCTCAGAGTCTCAAAGGTTTACCTCACCTGATGAAGTAGTTCCCTCAGTTCCATCTCTTGAAATTTTGGCCATTTCGCCTGAAGAAATTAATACTTCATTGCCTGATAAACCAGCAGTGATTTTTCTTTGAAGAAAGTGCCAGGAAAGACAATACTGATATTCCCCAAGACCCACCAATAGTTGCCTCTAGACCTCTAACCAGACTCAAGGCAAAGCAGGCCCCTTGAAAGGAGGGAAAACTGTAGTCTATGAGGAAGTGTGCTACATTACTTAGGAGCTTCAGTGTCTTAGTTAGGGTTTCCTTTGCTGTGAAGAGACACCATGACCAAGGCAACTCTTATAAAGGACAACATTTCATTGGGGCTGGTTCACAGGTTCAGAGGGTTAGTTCATTATTGTCAACTGAGAAGCATGGCAGCGTCCTAGCAGTCAGGCAGGCTTGGTGCGGGAGGAGCTGAGAGTTCTACACCTTTTTCTTTCTTTCTTTTTTTTCCAGGGGAGTGGGGGTGTTCACTTCATGGAGTGTGGCAGAAGAGGGCATCAGATCCCATTACAGATGGTTGTGAGTCACCATGCAGTTTCTGGGAATTGAACTCAGGACCTCTAGAAGAGCAATCAATGCTTTTAACTTATGAGCCACCTCTCCAGCCTTCTACATCTTGATCTGAAGGGATCCCTGACAGGACAGTCTTCTAGGCAGTAGGAGGAGGGTCTCAAAGCCCACCCCCACAGTGATACCTCCTCCAACAAGGCCACGCCTCCTAATAATGCTACTCCTGGGTCAAGCATATTCAAATCATCACAATGAGTTTAATAATTCATTCAAGCAGAAGTCTGGGGAACATGTGCGGGAATGGATTTCAGGGTGTAGAATAATGGTGGAAGGCTGAGTTTATTGGTATAAATCCTCTGAGTGGAGATTCTAGGTTTAATATGGAAGCTTCCCATTTAAAAGAGTTGTCCGAAGTTTGTTTGGATGGTTGGCTGAAGTCTTTATCAGAGGACGGCCTACTGAAGAGGAGTTGGAGATGCCTGATATTCCTTGGCTTAGTGTGGATGAAGGGATTTTAAGGCTTAGGGAAATTGCAATGCTAGAGTGGGTACACTATGTATAACCTAATCTTCCATCAGATTGGAAGGCCTAGAATACATGGCCTTCACAAATCCTATAAGATACAAACTGGTGACAAGGACACCAGCACATTTGAAGAGTTTTGTTGTCACCCTTTTCCTTGTGCCAGACCTTAGGGTTGGAGACGCTGCTGCTCAGTGGATGAATTAAATGCAATGGGTTTAACTGGGCCCTGAGGTAGCAGGGACTGGGTGCCAGCACTGAGCGCGTTGTAGTTATTATAATGGCCAGCATAGGCAAAACAACATTCATAGTCACCTAACTCATGATGGTCAGCACAGGTGAGGTCAATTTTATAATGGCATGACTTGTTCAGACCTTTGGTACTGGTTAACTACTCATGGTGTTTTCAGGCATGAAACAGATAAGAAGCCTATAGCATGTCTGATCTGTATAAGCAGAAAAATTCTCAAATGAAGGGAAGTCTACATTGAATCATAGCAAAAGGCAATCTCGGCCAGTGAATCAATTTCCAGACTTGAACCAGTTTGCAGACCCAGAATCCCTTGAATGAAGGGATGGCCAGGTTCCCCTGAGGAAGGATCCTGCTAAAACATTTAAAAGTTTTACTGTTAGCCTTTCAACTGTTCTTCCCCAGAGGGACCTACTGTCTTTTACAAGGGTAACTGTACACTGGGGAAAGGAAATAACCAGACTTTCTGGGATCTCTTGGATACTGGTTCTGAATTGATGCTGATTCCAGGCGATCCCAAGAAACACTGTGGCCCTCCAGTTAAAGTAGGGGCTTATGGAGGCCAGGTGATTAATGGAGTTTTGGCTGATGTCTAATGACTTACAGTAGGTCCAGTAGGTCCCTGAACACATCCTCTGGTCATTCCCCCAGTTCCAGAATGTATAATTAGGATAGATATATGTAGAAATTGGCAGAGATCTTACATTGGTTCTCTGACCTGTGGGGTGAGGCTATTATGGTTGGAAAGGCTAAATGGAAGCCTTCAGAGTTGCCTCTGCCAAAGAAAATAGTGAATCAGAACAGTGTGGTATTCCTGGAGGAGTTGCAGAAACTAATGTCACCATCAAGGACTTAAAAGATACAGGGTTGGAGATTCCCACCTCATCTCTCTTTAGCTCTCCTATCTGGTCAGTGCAGCAAACAGATGGATTGTGGAGAATGACCATTGACTACTGAAAACTAAGTCAGGTAGTAACTCTGACTGCAGCTGCTGTACCAGATGTAGTTTCCTTACTTGAGCAAATCAGCACATCTCCTGGTACCTGGTACACAGCTATTGATCTAGCAGATGCCATTTTCTTACTGCCTGTCCACAGGGACAACCAGAAACAGTTTGCTTTCAGCTGGCTAGGCCAGCAGTATACCTTTATAGTTTTGCCTCAAGGATTATACTAACTCTCCTGCCCTGTGTCACAGCTTAGTTAGAGGGGATCTTGATCGTCTGTCTTCTCTGCCAAATTCACACTGGTGTACTGTGTAGACAAGATTACACTGGTTGGACAAAATGAGCAGAAGGAAGCAACCGCTTTGGACTCGTTGGCAAATAACACTGTACCCAGATCAGAGGATGGGATGCTGGTTATTGTTTTCTTTGGGATGTGGAATATGATTTGTGTCAAGTTGACAAGGGGTGGACTGGGATGGTTATTCCCAGCTGCGAACTTGACTATTTGGAATGAACTACATACCCTCTGCTGGAGGCCAGTGTAAGGACAATGGAAGGAGGGGCTCGTGCTTCACCTGCTTTCAATTGTTTTGCCAGCATACCCACTGGACGCCTACTTCATCAGGATTCCAGCTGATGCAGAAGATCAGCCGAAACATCCAGCCTGTAGGACTGACCAGCTACTAGACTCTTGGACTTCCCATCACAGCTGCCCATTTTGGGATTAGTCGGACTGCAGACCGTGAGTCATTCCAACAAATTCCCTTAATATACAGAGACATCCCATAAGTTCTGTGTCTCTAGAGAACCCTAATACACACACCTTCTACCATACACATAGGCACCTACACATGCCTTGAGTACCCTCTACCACACACACACACACACACACACAGGCCTCAGCAGAGCTGAGTTCTTTCTGGAGGCCCTGGGTCAGATTCTTCACATTTGCTTTGTGAGCTTCTAGAAGTCACTTGCATCCCTTGGCTCAGGGCCCATCATCCCATGCTCAAAGCCAGCGATGCTGAGCTGAGCCTTCTTACCCTATCACTTCTCTGGCCCTTCTGATTCTGTGCCACTTGTGATTGCATTAGAAGCTCCCAGCTGTGCCGGGATCATCCTATTTTAAGGTCAACTGGCTAGCATACAATCATACAACCATACAATCACAGGTTCTGGAAATTAGACATTATCCAGCCTATCATAGGTCTCTCATAAATTGCCTATGTTAAAGCAGTCTTCGGAGAAGTGGTTTCTTTTTTTTTTTTTTTTTTTTTGGTTCTTTTTTTCGGAGCTGGGGACCGAACCCAGGGCCTTGCACTTCCTAGGTAAGTGCTCTACCACTGAGCTAAATCCCCAGCCCTGGAGAAGTGGTTTCTAATAGTAGTTCTAAGCATGGATTCTAGAGCAAGGTCATTCAGCTTCGAGCCCAACCCTTCCACTTGAATTGTGTTTCCTGGACAAGCTACTTAACAATTCTGTCTTAACTCCTAGGAAATAAGGATGATAACAAAGAGTCCACTCTGCAGTGTAGAAAAACACTTTAGAGGGAGTCCGGGCAGACAGTGAATGCTGTGTGCATATTAAATATAAACAATTTATGGAAGGATGCAGCATTAGAACAAGACTGCCTCCTCTTATTTCACTCTGGCCATGTGCTTACTAAGCAGAAGCAGAAGAGTGTGCTGACTAGTTTTTTTTTTATTATTGTTATTTTTCATCCATTCAACACAAACATGACATATGGGAAGACAGTTTCAGTTGAGAAACTGCCTTCATCCGACTGACCTGGGGGCAAGTCTGTGGCCCATTCTCCTGATTTAATGATATATATATATAAACTATATACACACAAACACACATGTACTACACACATGTACACACACTACACACAATATACATATGTACACACACTGAACACACACATGTACACACACATTAATCTTTTCTCTCTCTCTTGCTTTCTCTCTCTCTCTCTTTCACACACACACACACACTATACCCCCCCATACACACACTAACATTTGCTCTGTCTGTCTCTCTCACAAACACAATGCTTTCTATATCTCTGTATTTCTCTCACATGCATGCACACATGCATACATACATTTGCTCCATTTCTCTGTCTCCTTCTCATTCTCTGTTTCTCTGTCTCTCTGTCTCTGTCTGTCTGTCTCTCCTTCAGCTTCTGCACCGAGCATGGTTCAGAGATGGACCACAACATATATGATGAGATAAACCGTTTCCTCTCCAAGTTATGTTTGGTCTCGGTGTTTGTCACAGCAACAGAAACTAGACCAGGACAAAAAACATGCTGGAACTTTCTTTTTAATTTTCTCTTTCTGACAGGGTCTCACTATGTAGTCCAGGCTGACCTCACATTCAGCAATCCTCCAAAGTGTTGGGATTGCTAACATGCCTGGTGTTGTCTGTACTCTTTGAATTGTTTGTTCTTACCTTTTGCTGAGTGAATAGTTGAATTGTTAAAACAAAAACAAAACCAAACAAGCAAATCAGCTGCAGTGGTGTGAGTTTCTATGAATTTTCTGAGTAGATGGAAGAGTGGATAGTCAGAGGGATGGATCTGACTTCCCAAAGCCCTGTCTCCACTAGATCTCCATCTAGGTATCTCTCTGTCTATGCCTCTGTCTCTCTCTGTCTCTGTGTCTCTGTCTGTATGTCTGTCTGTCCATCTCTCCCTCTCTCCCTCTCTCCCTCCATCCCTCCCTCCCTCTCCCCACCCCCATGTGGCTTGGGGGGCAGCCACAGGTCAAATGAAGAAAAGAATCTAATGTTGCTTTGCTTTCCCCAGGACTGAGAAGTCATTCAGCACCATGGAGAGTACCACCTCCAGCCCTCAGCCTCCACCATCTGATGCCCTGGAGGCCTTTCCCCAGAAGAGCATGGAGCCTGCGGACATTGTTGTCTTGGTTCTGTACTTCCTCTTTGTCCTGGCTGTTGGATTATGGGTAAGCCAGGAGATGAGGCGAGAGATGGGGCAAGGTGAAAATATCTGGCCAAAACCCCAGAGTAAAAGCCTATTGGTTGGGAAAACACGATACCAAGAAGGGAAGAAGTAAACTATAGCAATTAGGACTTAAAACATGTGCAGGCAGGTGATCTCTGTGAGTTCAAGGCATTCTGGTTTATATAGCAAGTTCCAGGACAGCCGTGGATACACAGTGAGATAATATATATTATATATATCACATATATGCATGTATGTATGCATGTAATATAGTTTCAGTCACATGGTTCAAAACTTATAGTAGCTTAATAAATATCATGTCAAGTTTTACTATGACCATTTCCTTCAATGTGACCACAATTATTAACTCATGAGCTTTGGACATACTATTTATTAATATATTCTTCCAGGTTTAAAGGCAAATCAAAACAAATTATATGTACTTTGGAGACAAAGTCTTGCCACATAGTCCAGTCTGCCTTCAAACTGTGGGCCTCTTGTCTTAGCCTCTGGAATGCTGGAATTACAGGTGTGCAATATCATGCCCAGACAGCAAACATTCTCTGTGTGTGTGTGTGTGTGTGTGTGTGTCTCTGAGAGAGAGAGACAGACAGACAGAGACAGAGAGACAGAGAAACAGAGAATGAGAAGGAGACAGAGAAATGGAGCAAATGTATGTATGCATGTGTGCATGCATGTGAGAGAAATACAGAGATATAGAAAGCATTGTGTTTGTGAGAGAGACAGACAGAGCAAATGTTAGTGTGTGTATGGGGGGTATAGTGTGTGTGTGTGTGTGAAAGAGAGAGAGAGAGAAAGCAAGAGAGAGAGAAAAGATTAATGTGTGTGTACATGTGTGTGTTCAGTGTGTGTGTATATGTATGTGTAATGTGTATATGTGTGTTTGTGTGTGCACATATGTGTAGTGTGTGTACATATGTATATTGTGTGTAGTGTGTGTACATGTGTGTAGTACATGTGTGTTTGTGTGTATATAGTTTATATATATGTGTGTACATATGTGGGTAGTATATGTGTTTGTGTATGTGTATGCATGTATAGTGTGTGTATATATGTGTGTAGTGTGTGTATGTGTACATGTGTGTATACATGTGTGTTTGTGCGTATATAGTTTGTATACATGTGTGTACATATGTAGGTAGTGTATGTTTGTGTATGTGTATGCATGTATAGTGTGTGTACATATGTGTGTAGTGTGTATGTGTGTACAGTATGTGTACATGTGTGTAGTATATGTGTGTTTGTGAGTGTACATGTGTGTAGTGTATGTGTGTGTGTACATGTGTATACATGTGTATGTGTGGTGTATTGTGTTTGTGTGTGGTGTGTGCATGTGTGTGGTGTGTGTATGTGTGGTGTATTGTGTTTGTGTGTGGTGTGTGCATGTGTGTGGTGTGTGTATGTGTGTGTACATGTGTGTGTATGTGTACATGTGTGTGCACATGTGTGTGTGCTCTGTCCTCTTTTTGCTAACCTTGCTGTTTCCGCCCAGCTCTGTCTCCTGGACATCTTTGCATCAGCGCATAGAACCATCTTCATTGTCTTAAAAGTTGCAGGGTGTTCCTGCAGATGCTTCCAGTGTGACTTATGCAGTGACCTGTGCTGAGGGCTTTTGTTCTCCTGTTTCTTACCACAGCACTGTAATGGTGCAACTGTTCACCCTGTTGTTCTGGAGTGATGCTATGCAGGATACTTTTGCTACAGAAGACTTGTCAGGCTACCAGACAGCACACATTTGTAATATGGCAGCTGCTATCAGATGTCCTCTTTGAGCTAGTTTTAGTCTGCACCTCAACAGTGATATATGCCAGCCTGCTTACCACCCTCAGTAGCAATGTATTGCTTGCATTTTGCCAACCTGATGAGGGAAAAGGATATCTCAGGGCATTGTTAGCACTTGCTTATAATGAATGAGGCTGGATATCCTTCCATAGGGTATGTTTAAGGCACTTCTGGGGTCTGGCAAGATGGCTCTGTGGGTAATGACACTTGCGACCAAATCTATGAACCTGAGTTTGATCCCCAGAACTGACCTGGTGAAGGGAGAGAACTGAATCCCACAAACTGATCCCATTACAGATGGTTGTGGTTGCTGGGAATTGAACTCAGGACCTCTGGAAGAGCAGTCGGTGCTCTTAAGCACTGAGCCATCTCTCCAGCCCCCGAGGTCCTATTTATATTCCCAGTGCAATACAAACTGGGCACAGTGATGTACAGTTGTAATCCCAACACCTAAAGGGTGTAAGCAGGAAGATCAGGAGTTCAGGTCACCTTCAGCTACACAGAGACTTCGATACCAAGCCTAGGCTACATGAGACCCTGGAGAGGGGGGTGGTATGAGAATGAGCCACTTATGTTCCTTCCAAACCTCATGTTGGATTTTAGTCTCTGTGCGATGGCATTAAGAGGCAGCACCTTCAGGAAGTAATTGTCAGAAGGGTGGAACATTATAAGAGAGATAAAGATATTGGCCAGTCTTTTTGGTGCCCTTCTTCTCTCTTATCACGTGAGGGAGGACACAGAGGAGACTGCATCTAGAGGGACAGGCCCTCCAGAGGTTGGACCTGCTGGCACCTTGACCTATGACCCTCAGAACTGTGAGAGAGATATTTTCATTTTTACAGACCCCTGTCTCTGGGTACTATGTTACAGCATCGTGGAGATACTGGAACTTCAGGCTCAGCCTTCCACAGCTGTGCTACAAACAGCAACCCGGTAGGGGTGGACGGAGGTGCACTGTTCGCTGTGCACGGTACACGCCTTTAATCACAGCACTCGGGAGGCAGAGGCAGGCAGATCTCTGAGTTATACTAGCCTGATCTACATAGCGAGTTCCAGGCCAGTCCATGCTATGTTGTGAACCCATCTCAAAATGTAAAGTAAAAAAGTATTAAATGTATTTTAAGAAACAATTTAGTGACGGATGTGGTGATTCATGCGTTTAATCCCAGCACTTGGGAGGCAGAGGGAGGAGGAATCTTTGAGAGTTCAAGTCCAGCTTGGTTTACAAAGAGAGTTTCAGGACAGCTAGAGAAACCCTACCTTGAAAAAATTGAGAAAGAAAAGAAAGAAAGAAAGAAAGAAAGAAAGAAAGAAAGAAAGAAAGAAAGAAGGAAAGAAAGGGAAAGGAAAGAAAAGGAAAGGAAAGAAAAGAAAAAGAAAGGAAGGAAGGAGCTGGTGCCTATGGAGAACCTCACAGAAACAGTGTATAGAACATTGAAAACAATGAACAATGAAATTTGCAGATGCCACTGGCAAGCCGCAGGTGTGCAGCTCAGAGCCTAGACGACATGCAGGGCATCCCAAACATGTGAATCGGGCACTGGCAGGACTATCTAAAGATAGTCACGTCAAAATTTCAGTCAGATAAAATGAATCTCGGTCCAAATGTGCGCTTGCAGTTCACAGCCTCTGCTCTCTTCAGATGGCCGATCGTGGCATTCTCCTCACCCAGCCCTCTTCTTCTTTGCAGTCCACGGTGAGGACCAAACGAGACACAGTGAAAGGCTACTTCCTGGCTGGAGGTGACATGGTGTGGTGGCCAGTAAGTGGTCTCTGGTTTAATTAATCTCTTCTGTGGTAGATGCTTGCTTAGTGTGTACAAGGCTCTGGTTCCCATTCAAGCACTGCAAAACTGTATGTTTTAGGTCATTTCTCAAAGACTCTTCAACTCAACTAGAAAAAACTTGATCCAACTTAAATTTATTTACACAGAAAGAATCTGTCATCCCATCTACAGGACAGCTGCAGAGATTCAATTTACCAACATTGCTATGACAGGAGAACCTAGCTTTTCAAACGTTCTCTCCCTTCTGTTGATCTAGCATCTACCTGCCATCTGTCTAGCAATCAGTGCACATACACCCTCTGTCACTTGTCTATCCATCCATCAATCCATCCATCATCTGTCACCTGCCTGTCACTTATCTGCTTTAGCCTCTCTCCTTCTCTAAGGTCTCTACAGACAAATGCCTTCAGCTCCACAAGAACATCACTCCAGACTCTTCATCCACCTCCAGGTCCAGGCCAGCATGTAAAGATGTAAAGAGCATCTGCCTCCCTCCCTGGCAGTTTCCCTGGTAACTGCTGTATCCCTGATTGCATCTCAAGCTCATCACTGTAGCAGTTGCTATGGCTAGGGTAGACTGCTGCTCTGCCTGGGCTTGAGCCTGGATGTCGAACTCAACACCTGACCTGAGGAGTTCACGCTGAGCTGTATATCGGAATGAAAATAGATGCTGTTCATGGGACCACGAGGACTGGATGTTGAAGGCACAGATAGCAAGCACAACAGTCCAATTAGCTATTCTTTTTTTAAGTGGATCTTCAGACACTGTCAAACACACACACACACATACACACACACACACACACACACACACACACGCATGCACATACACAGGCACACACACTTTGCTGAGCTGGGAGCAGAACTGGTTTGCATCACGAGGTATTTACCTGTAATCAACCACGGACACTGCAGACACTTTCTCAAGTGCACTCAGACACAAATCAGACACATAGGATGAAATGAGCTCACTTTATCCCCCCACCTGTCTTTGTCCTTTTTAAGAGCTAGGAGTCGGGACATTTCTCCAGGCCCAGCTTCATGAGCTCTCTCATTCATCTCCCCACAGGTGGGTGCATCCTTGTTTGCCAGCAATGTTGGAAGTGGACACTTCATTGGCCTAGCAGGGTCTGGTGCTGCTGTGGGCATTTCTGTTGCTGCCTATGAGCTTAATGTGAGTTTTGCCACGATACAGACATCTCCTCTTTGTTCTGCAGTAGAAACCAGGGGAGGCATAAGAATACTTACTTGGTACTTTAAAAGTGAATGGCATTTTTAGTTAAGCAGACAGGAGGCTTCGAGGTATCTGCTTGGTGGGGACCTATAGGGCCACAACCCCAAAAATCAAGAGGATGAGGGCTCAGGATGCTTGCTTGCCTATGTAGGAAGTGGCAGGAAGCAGCTGACAGAAGGCATAGCTGTGTATTTTAAGCATCAGTTGACCATCACCGAAATGTCATGTCCCTGGAGACACAGATGCATTCTTCACATTCCTTTCCATTGGAAGCATCTCACAGAGGAGCTTTTCCTAGGGGTGCGTGTATTGTTCATAATCACAAGTATTTGTAGGTGCTTACCCTGTGCCAGCCACAGACTTATATGTCACATACACTCTCACACAGTAAGGGTCCCCTACAGGTTAGAACCAGGTGGCCTCAGCAGTCACACTCAAGCTGTGTGACTGTGGTCAAGTTGCTTGACTTTTCTGAACCTCCTGTGTACATTAGGGGGAGGTGTGGAGATTAATTGAACTCCTGATTGTGAAGGCTGCAGAGGAGTGCCTGGCATGGACTAAATGCTCATTCAGTACTACTGGACTGATTCTGAAGCAATCTAGTGAGATCCTCTTACGGCTAATTCTTAAGGGAGGAAGATGGCGCTTCCTGTGCTAACTCCCCCAGAAGCCCTGTTAGTATAGCCCCCCACTACAGGGGAATATAAGGGGGTGCAGAACCGACCAAAGAAGACAATAGTATTAGGAGACAGAAATAGATGTCGCCAAGTCTTTTCTTCCTGTTTCCTCTCTCCTTTATCCTCTTTTGTTTGCTTATTTGGAGTTTTTGTTTTGTTTTATTGAGGGTCTCACTATGCTGCTCAAACTGGTCTTAAATTCTGTAGCTAAAATGAGCTTCCCATCTCACCTCTAAAAAGCTGAGAATTCAAGAACTCTTCCCTTTGCCATTAGTCGCTTGACATTTTAAAAACAGAAGTTTAGGGGTTGGGGATTTAGCTCAGTGGTAGAGCGCTTGCCTAGCAAGCACAAGGCCCTGGGTTCGATCCTCAGCTCCAGAAAAAACAAAAAAACAAAAACCAAAAAACAAACAAACAAACAAACAAACAAACAAAAAACCCCAGAAGTTTACAGGTCAGGGAAAACGAAGCACTCAGCAAGGAAGGGACGAAATCAGTGTGGAGTGCAGGCTAGACTGGCTCAGGGTGCAGGGAAATGGCTCCATCACGTGGGCGGGGCAGCTCTGACTGTGGTTTTTGGACAGGGCTTGTTTTCTGTGCTGATGCTGGCCTGGATCTTCCTTCCTATCTACATCGCTGGCCAGGTGAGTGTGAAGTGGGGCGGGCAATATGGCATGGGAACAAGCTTGGGAAGGCCAGCACACATCCCACTATGATATCCACCAGACAGTCACTAAGTCAGCCACTGGGAACAGATGCTGCACAAGTGAGAAAAAAAAAAGAGACCCCCATCCCATGCAGTTCTGATTGGCACCCAAGGTCCACTGTACACATGGGGTACTCAGAGACTGGTCAAAAAGATCTTTTCAATGTTAGAACCCAAAGGTAAACCTTACCATGCCCTGTATGTATAAGCCACAACATGTTGCTTTTAGCTTTTCAGCACGTATGCATCCATGTGCATGTGCGTGACACGGTGGTTGAGCTATTTCTGACTGAGATGACATGTCAACAAAGAATTGCACAGACGAGATATCTGCTTAGGGTTTTGTCCGTGTCTCCTAGGGATGGAATCCATCACTGCTACCGCCGAACCACATCCGACTCAGACTTGGTAGAAAGCAGCTGGCAAAGGCTTTTTGATGCCATTGTCAGCTGCCTGCCCCTCAGGTTCCTCAGGCCTTCACTTGTGTCAGGTCACACGGCCTCATAGCCACCCACTGAGCAATGACTGAATTTAACTTTGTAATGTGAAAATTTTAAAATAGATAAAGTAGGAGGAGTTGGGGGATTAGAAATTATGAAAAGTTAAAAAGTAGCCAAGTGGGACACATGGACTCCCCTGTGGAGACTACCAGGAGTCTAAACTAAAGGGGGCTTGGATGGGCAGGGGACCTGGGCCTGCTCGTGAACTCATGCAAAATAAGGGAAAATGGAAAATATCTCAGTTATACCAACAGAATGATGTGTCTGTGTGTGTGTGTATGTGTGTGTGTGTGTGTGTGTGTGTGTGTGTGTATGTGTGCACATGCATGCAAGCTTGTGTGTGTGCATAAGTTCATGTGTACCACAGACTGTGTTTAGGTCAAAGGACACTTTCAGGACCTGGTTCTCTCCTGCCATGTGGCTGGAAGGGTTGGCCTTGGGTTGTCTGATTTGGCCTGTAAGGACCTGCTAAGCAGTAGGTTTTAACTAACCAGACAGGGAAGGAGAAAGGGTGACCAGATTCAGGTTGTTCCTCAGAGCCGAGGGGTGATAGGCAGATGTTCTCAGATGATGGATCCCTTTTTTTTTTCTGGCAAGCAGACAGCAATGTCACATGCTCAGAGGTTGACTATGGGGAGTGGGATGAGGTTGAGAGAGCTGAGGTAACTCAAGCTGATATAACTGTTTGCAGTAGATAAACTATCAGTAGGGTACCTTCAAAGGCAGAGGGGACATCCACGTAAAGCCAGGAAAAGGGACACTTTGAATAGGGCTGTACACTCTTACTGTCTTGTAACAAGATGATGCAGGCCAATGGTACTCTGCCAACCCAGACACACAGGCCCTGGGCTCCATGCCCAGCACCACAAAAGCAGGAAAATTAAATAAAATTCCTGGGATTTTTAAAAAAGACACCCTTTGGCTGGTGTCGAGGAGAGAGTGAACCCACACTGGTAAGTGCCATGGTAGTGAGAACGTAAACCATAAAGGACATAAAGGCAGGTGTGGCAGCACACCATAAACACACAGTCAAGCCGTAAAGCACAAATGTGTTGTGTTGTAAGATGAACACCCATATCCAGATGCAAACCTCTTCTAGATGCTTCTTCCCCTTCAGTCATGGCCGCTCACTTCCTGGCTTCCCTTTGCAGTGGAGTTTAATGCAGTTGACTTGACTCCTTAAAGCCGTGTATGAGAGGAATCGGGATGTGTGCAGCTGACTCTCCTTAGCCATGTAGTGAGCTGAGATGAGAAGCTGTTGAGGTCTAGGGTTGTGGGGTCACTCTAGATCTTGTCACTACCATTCTGTGACTTTTGGGCTTTTAGTTTGTCCTATTGGGCTGTGGGGGACCATGATGCTAATGACACTTTCTTACAGGGTATAAATTTTGGAATTTGCAAATTCAGTTCTGGAAACAAGCTGTTGGGGGAACCTGTTCTGCGCGTGCGTGGGTGCATGTGTGTGTGATACCAGGCATGGAGCCTTGTACAGGCCAGGGACGTATTCTACCACTAAAGATTCACCTAACCATTCACTTAATTACTGAAGTTTTGTATAAACAGATTTCACTTTTACCATAGTCCCATTTATCATCTTTCCTTTCAATGTCTCATTTAAAAATGTCTTTTCCTACTTAGATGTGACAGTTCATGCCTGTTATATTACCGTTCTGGAGGCTGACACAGAAGGATTGCCATGAATCCGAGGCAATCCTAGGCTACATGAGTTCCAGCCCAGTCTAGCCTTCTCCAATCATAACAAAAACAAAAATCCTTACCTACCCCAAGGTCATAAAGATATTTTTTCTGTATTCTGTCTTCTAAACCTTCTCCATTTGCTGTTAACCACCGAGAATTTGTTATTTATTACTTGTGTGTGCACATATGTATGTGCACATGCATGTGTGGGTGAACATGCATATTTAGGCACATGCATATCCAGTCCAGAGTTCAGCCTTGGGTCTTGATTCTCAGGAGTCAAACCTTATTTTTTAAGAGACAAACTCTCACTGAACTCTGAGGCTTAGCAATTCAGCTAGGCTCACTGGCTAGGATCCTTGTCTCTGCTTTCTCTGCATTTTCTTATTTTATTTATTTAATGTATGAATGCACTGCTGCATATACATCTGCAGGCCAGAAGAGGACATCAGATCCCCTTATAGATGGTTGTGAGCCACCATGTGGTTGCTGGGATTTGAACTCAGGACCTCTGGAAGAGCAGTCAGTGCTCTTAACCACTGAGCCATCTCTCCAGCCCTGGCACTGGGATTTCTAAGTGTGTTCACATCTAGGTTTTTACATGGGGTGTGGGGATCAAAGTATGACCCTCTTTTAGCATAGCAAGCATAGACTGGATGCCTCCCCAGCCCTTAGATGTTATTGCATATTTACCATGTTAGAGGACATCAAATACTTCCCATCCTCAGAGACTAACTTTGCATATGAACATGGAGATTGAGCCATAGGCTTCAGGTGCCCACCAAGCAGCCACATGCTCTTCTGCCATTTCCTCTGTACATTCCTCTAGTGACAGTCGTGCATTAAGCTTCATGCAGGGTCATACCCAGGTGCATTGATTTCACAGGAGTAGTGAGGGGTTGCCATGGACATGGATGAGGGGCAGACTGGATTTCATCTGGAGAGAGTTTCTGAGGTTCTCTCTAAAGACTCCACCATCAAGACAGAGTGTATGTATAACCCAATGCAGAGCCACTGTCGGCCAGGGCCCTAAGACCTGGAGTGGTAATCTCTAAGGGTGGCTGTCTTTTGTTCCATTCATCTTGTTTTAGTTAGCTCTTGGGACAGTCTCAGTATGTGGTGACCTTGAATTTGTGATCTCCCTGTCAGGATTATGGATGTGGGCCACCACATCTGGCTGCTGAATTTACTTCTGCCCATCCAGCCAGCACCAACAAGAGGGGTGGTCCCTACTTGGTCCCCTGGTTCCTTATCACTGAATCCAGCTGTGGTTTGAGTCTATACCTGAAGATAGTATTGTGGTCTAGATCCTCTGACTCACTGGGCTATTTCCTGAGTGGCCTGGACTTTAGAATAAGGGTAGCTTTGAGATACAAGCTTATTGTATAGTGTGCTAACGATGCATTCTCCTTCGTTCCCTCCTTCCTGTAGGTAGAAGCTGCAGTTATCCTAGATTGACCCCAGGGTTAACTGATAGTCTACACCAGCAGCCAATGAGAGGAGTTTAGCTCAGGAACCAAGGCCAGATGCAGCTGTCTGTCATTCACAGATTAGATAGTGGTCGCCCGAGTGTCTTCTCTGGCACATTTATCTGAACGAACCGGAGCACCCATTGTGCTCTCAGATTAGGTCTTAGGTCCCACAGCGTACAAGGCTTGCTTCAACCTCTCTGTACAGTATTCCTGACAGAGTCAGAGCTCAGTATAAAACACTTCTGGAAACTTCCTGCTGAGCATCTTTGCAGTAAATAAAAGGACTCCAGCAGGACATCCACGAGAGTCAGCCTTTTGAGAAGAGGTGGACGACAAAGCTTTATTAATCCTACCAACGTATCTATTGCTATATTTATTTTTGGCAATATTTTAACATGAAAAATTCAAATGTGTGTCAACATTTAACTCATCTTGGAACACACCTACTGTCTAGAACATTCTGTCAGATTCTACTATGAATGTATCAGTTTAACTCTTTTGAGACAGGTTTTCACCAGGTAGCCCAGGCTGGCTTTAAACTCATAATCCTCCTGCCTCAGTCTCCTAAATGCTGGGATCACTGCCAAGACTTGTTGTTCCCAAACAGGTCTGGCTCCTCAGCTCACATTGGTTATTTATCTAAACTGTGACACAGTCCTTAAAATTAACGGGAGTGGGGGGGCTTATTTTCACATTTCCAGAGATTTCTGTTAGCTGGGCTTCCTTGTTTTAGACTCATGGCAAGGTAGAAACACGGAGGAGGGGGAAGCGTGGTGGGAAAGGCCATTCACTTCATGGCACCCAGGAAGCAGAGAGTCAGGAAAGGGCTGGTGACAGAATCTATCCCTCAAGGCAGGCCTGCCACAACCTACTTTCTCAATCCAGGCCCCTATCTAGTGCCCTAGTTTCCTAGGGAGCTTCCTAACTTCCTCTACCTTGTGATAATGTCAGCAAGTTATGAATCTATCAACAGATGAATCCATTATTAGGTCAGAGCCCCCGGGATCCAATCACTTCTCTCACTAGATCCATCACCTGGGGACCAAGCCCTCCCCATGTAAGTTTTTGGAAGATGCCGTGAGTCCAAACCATAGCATGGCCTCTCCAAATGTAAGCATGTACTCTGTGAATATCATCATCACCCATCCTTCCTCATCAGTCACCTGGAAACTTGTGGAAGAATGTCTGCTGACCCCAGGTCCCAGAGTAACCGAGAGGGACATTCCATAGCCTTTAGAAACTACAACCCAAATCATGGTTTTCAGTGTCACAACCACCCAGTCCCTGGAGCATCCCACATAGTTGTGACTGCCTCAGCCTCAGCCTCCCATCCCCAATGTCTGGGAGCTGTCAGAACTCAGTGCCTCTTGGACGAAGATGTTCTGTTCCCAGAATCCCTTGCTTCTCATTGAAGGATGGGCAGACAGGGATTCCTGTATTGATTCCAGTGTTGGTTGTGGAGTCAACCACACTGATCCATGGAACAAAACTTTTCTTTCCATTGTCATTCAGGGGTTTTATTTTTCCTTCTCTTCTCTTCTCTTTTCTTTTCTTTTCTTTTCTTTTTTCTTTTGCAACAGAGTCTTACTGAATAACCTTAAACTCACAATCCTCCAGCCTCAGCCTCCTGAATGCTGTGATTGTGAGCATAAACCACCTTGCTTGGTGGATTTTTTCCCCCTTGATTTTTGCAGTGAGCCTTATTTTGTCTTTTAATGGCATGCAATCACTCCGCCTGTTTATGTGGTATGGTCTGGGGCATGCTCGTCTTATCATGGGGCAGAGGGCAAAGTCTCCTGTGCAGCTTGGATGCCCTTAGCACTTCAGCAATGTTATCTCTTGCTCCTCTCTTTAATTTTTTAAAAAAATTATTCTTTGACAATTTCATACATGTATACACCGTGTTATGATCATATACCACATTTCCCCACCCTGGGTCGCCTCGGTGTGTCCCTTACAGCTGCTATCATCATCTCTTCCTCCCCTCCCTCCTCCTCCTGCCCTCCCCTGCTGCCTGTCAGTGCTGCCCATCTGCTCATGGATGCCTTCTCTCCCGCCCACGAGCGGCTCTCCGTAACAGGAAGTTGCTAAAGGAGAACAGATGATACCTGCTATGTTGCTCGATCTCTCCTTTGCTCATTTTTCTGGGTTTCCTTAAATTTGGGACTGATTTCCCACTTATAGTAGTAATTTAAATTTCATTTTCAAGGGTTGAAGTGTAGTTCAGGAATAGAACACTTACCTAAGATACAAGAAGCCCAGAATTCAATTTCTAGCACTGTTTTTTGTTTTTTTTTTAAAATTCTCCGAGCATAGCGGTGCTTCTAGTACTTGGGAGGCATAGGCAGGCTGAGTTGGAAGGTCTACAAAGTGAGTTCCAGGGCAGCCAGGGTTACATAGAGAGACCCTATCTTGAAGTCTCCCCCTCAAAAAAAAATCAAAAATATGAAGTTTTTAGTATCAGGTTAAATAAAAAGGTAAGTTCGCATAAATAGAAAAAAATAAGTTAAAGAAATCCAGCCTACAGCTAAAGTAGGATGGAAAACACCCGCCTCATGTCTGGGGTGGTGAAGTGGCTCAGCTGGGAAAGGGGCTTGCTGCCAAGCCTGGCAACCTGAGTTCGATCCTCAAGCCCTCATGATGGAAGGAGAGATTCAAGCTGTCCTCTGACTTCCACATTTGTGCTGTGGCATGCAATCTTTATATAACACACACACACACACACACACACACACACACACACACACACACACACACACACACCTGAAACACAAAATAGGTGCAGAACCCTCTCTAGACCCAAATGCCTCCACAGTCTGCCCCTTCCCAAGTCCTCTTCCTCCTTATGTTTCCCATGAAGAAGCCCCAAAAGATGTACTCTGTGCTTCTGAGTTCAGTGGGGATGGGAGAGGTGGCAGGGCCGGTGTCCAGGCTGAGAAGGCAAATGCCCAAGGTCATCTGGTGGCTACAAGCTGTCTCAACCCCCAGGTAACCACGATGCCAGAATACCTAAGGCGACGCTTCGGGGGCAGCAGGATCCCCATCACCCTGGCTGTGCTCTACTTGTTCATCTACATCTTCACCAAGATCTCGGTAAGGCGGACACGGGGCCTCACCATGCTGCTCCTGCAGGGTGAGAAGCTAACTGCAGTGCACTGCAGGAGTTTCCTCAGCATCACTTCTCTCTGGGGCAGGTTTGATGTTAGACGGAAGCAGAGAGAGGAGGAGGCAGAAGAATCATGCATAAAGGACAGGCAGAGGCAAGGAATCCCTCCCTTGAGCCACACATCTCAGCATGAATGGAGATCCAAGAACCACCCCCGCTTCCCTACTCTGTGACCTTCCTCCAGATACAGAGAGAGAGTGGTCAGGTCTTAATCAGACGTGCTGAGGACTGCCTGGGCATGCCTCACGCTGACCTTTGGATGGGCTGGTCTCCAGGAAGGTGGCAAACACCAGATATATTGTAACCTCTAGGCATGGACTGCTCAGAAGGATCAGTCCAAGATGTCACCCTGGGGGTGGCGATGTTCTTGTCCCCCAGGACAAGGATGGATGTCTGTCCTGCACGGGCAAAAGAAATCCCATCTAGTACAAACAGCAGCAACTGACTATCCCCGCTGCAGACTCAAGGCTCTCTTTTTAGAATGCTTTCTTATAGTCTGGCACAGGGGGACTGTCATGTTAGGAGCAATTCACTAGTTGGAACGAGAAGCATTGCCTGTCCAGACGGCTAGGCCAACACAAGCCCACCTGGAAGATGCATGAAGTCATGATATGTTAAGGGATGCAACCTGAAGCCCTAGAGATACAGAGTCAATAAAGACTATGAGGTTAACAACTGGCGAGCACTGAAGGGCCTGGTGTACAACTTGCCTAGTGTGGATGATGTGAGAGCCGCACAGGTGGACAAGACCACCTTGGCTGGAACATGCAGGTCACAGTGTGGAGGAGAGTGGGTGGGAAGACAGTAGAAGTAGGGGAGGCCATGAGGTTGTGGCCAGGATACAGCAAAGGTCTCTCAAACTTAACTGCCCACAGGCTTCATTTTGAGCCCCCTCCCTCCAGCTTAGGATGAGATGCATGAGGGAACAATGTGTGTAGCTTTTCTGTATTTGTGAGTTTGGGAGAGAGCCTGGTCATGGGGAGTTGCTGTGAATGCCCATCACAACCCATTCCTTCCTCTTCAATCACTCATCCACTCCCTGGCCCATGTATCCACCCACTCCCCCATCCATCCACCCATCCGTCTATCTGTTCATCTGTCTGTCTGTCCATCCGTCTGTCCATCCATCCATTCATTTGTCCACCCTCCCATCTGTCTGTCCATTCTTCCGTCCATCCATCCACCCACTCCCTAGTCTATCTACCCATCCACTCACTCGTTAACTTCCCATCCTGCAGGTGGACATGTATGCAGGGGCCATCTTCATTCAGCAGTCCTTGCACCTGGATCTGTACCTGGCCATAGTCGGGCTGCTGGCAGTCACAGCTCTGTACACTGTTGCAGGTATCATGGGCCATGGCTGATACTTACTTAGTTGGCGGGAGGGCCAAGGGCCCCCACTTTATCCTGACGCACCAGTGTGCTAAAGCCATTTACTCACTAAACCTCACTCTCACTCCACTGTCCTGAACAATCACACTTTAAAAATCGTTATCCAAGGGAAAGATGATTATTCAATCAGAAAAGGGATTATTTAAAGGCACCACAAATAAGCCAGGTAAGACAGATGGGATCATGCCCATCATCCCAACACCCGGGAGGCTGAGGCAGGAGGCCAGACTGGCTATGTAGCAAGACCCTGTTTCAATAAACACAAATCTTCCCACAGTCTCGCAATCTTTTCCTACTCATGTGCCCAGAAGGACTAGTAGAGAGACGACTAAGTGCCAAGCATGTGAATCCACATGTATGATACAGAGCTGGGCAATGTGAAGCTGGTTTGGGAGCCTAAGTTTAGACGGCTTCATCCATTTCCTCTTAAATGTATGTTCAAGTAGTGCCTGGCAATGGGAGGCTTTCAAGTAGCTGGTTTTTGTGTTTTGTTTTTTGCTTGACTAGTCTCCTGTTTATCTACTCTGGCTTCTCCCTGGTCTGCCTCCTCTTGGTGTAATTCATTCCACAAATATATGTGTACCTACACACACTCACGTGTGTGGATCACCTGTGTGCCATTTGCTGTAGAAAACTGGGCATGGAAACAGACCTGTGAAACAAAAGTCTCTACCGTAAAGCTGGCTGTGTTGCCTCAGGCCTATAATCCTAGAACTTGGGGGCCTGGGACAGGAGTTCAAGGACAGCCTGGGCTATACAGAGACCCTGTCTCTCCAGAACACCTCTCCCATACCAAAAGAAAACTATTGAAACCAAATTAACAACATAACCACACACACACACACACACACACACACACCTTCTAGTGGCTATGAGGAAACAAATCAAATCATGAACAAAGAAATGAACTGTCAGTGTCAGAGTATATTATTACACTTGATAAATGCTATGAAGGGTGACTAAGGAGCTGGGGAAGCTCTTTTTTTTTTATTTTTTTATTTTTTGGTTCTTTTTTTCCGGAGCTGGGGACCGAACCCAGGGCCTTGCCCTTGATAGGCAAGCGCTTTACCACTGAGCTAAATCCCCAACCCTGGGGAAGCTCTTTTAAAGGAGCTTTTAAGAGGGAGGGCTCTTTAAAAACACAGGAGAGTCAGCCAAGGGCTCTCAAAGTTGATCTTTTAACCAAATCTAAATAACATGGGAAGTGTGGAGAGTTCCGAGCGAGCAGAGGGGAAGATAGCTGAAGAGGCTGTGGGATGAGAACACACATCCCCCATCAGTGGAGCAGCAAGGCGTAAGTGACAATGACAGTGTGCCCATATCCACTGAGCTTCAGGGAGTGCTATTAGAAGGCTTTCCCAGAACAGGACTGCAGTGGCTCTGAGGAGGCAGCTAGGAGGCAGGGAAGAGACTAGCACTTTGGAGGACAAAAACAACAAAAACCTTGCTCCAGGGGTTGGGGATTTAGCTCAGTGGTAGAGGCTTCAAGTGCAAGGCCCTGGGTTCGGTCCCCAGATCGGGGGTGGGGGTGGGGGTGGGAGGATGGGGGGTGGGGGGTGGGGGTAGGGGTGGGGATGTGGGGGAGTGGGGATGTGGGGGGGTGGGGGGTGGGGGTGGGGGGTGGGGGTGGGGGTGGGGGTGGGGGTGGGGAGGGGGTGGGGGACACAACTTGCTCCAAGGGTCAGAGAGCACCACCCCACAGGAGGCTCTAATGGGGAGGGGAGGGGACTCAATGCACACAGAGGTCCCTAATGCAGAAAGACTACTGGAAGCCACGTGCTCAGAGCCGGAGGGGCGTGATCTAATTATCGTGTTCGTTTCATTTTTGTCACGGTCAGTTCATCTCGGAGTTCCTTGAATGGAGGAGTCTGTCTCCTCTTTGGAGGGCAGGAACAGGCCTCTTAGTGGCACACAGAGCCTGGTGTCACCAGATATTCAGTGACCAACTAAATAGAATGGCACCTTGGTCTGGAAAAGAGAAGGCCTCAGTGGGTACCAAACTGGCATAGAAATAA
This sequence comes from Rattus norvegicus, assembly GCF_021556685.1. Lineage (NCBI taxonomy): Eukaryota > Metazoa > Chordata > Mammalia > Rodentia > Muridae > Rattus > Rattus norvegicus. Next base: position 190,709,810 of record NC_141534.1, read on the forward strand.
GATGGACTCAGCAGGCTATGAGCTCTCGTGACTCCTGCCTCACTTGAGAGAACAGCAGAAAGCTTGTGTGGGATTGTAAGCCAGGTCTCCCATCACTTGGGAGAGGGCTCTATTACTGCTGATCAGGAAGGGGACGGTAAGGACCCCACACCCTTCTACATGCTTTTGTTAATTGCCCAGCAGTTTGTTCTCTGGTAAACACATTTGTAGGAGGTAACAGGTCAGTGTTCCTTTCCCCTAACAGAGGGCGACACCCAGAGGAGGCTGGAGCCATTGCTTTGTCTACACATTTATGGAGTTGTGAACCCACCAAGAGTTTTTTGAGAGGGCAAATTCAATGAGAATCCTCTTAGGCCACTGTGATGGTGTTAAGCCCAGGTGGTTTGTTTTAAATAGCTAGAACTCACATTCTTTTTCCAATCTTAAAAATAAAGGTTTTAGGTCAGAGACATGGCTCAGGGGATAAGGGTTCTTGCCACCAAACCTGTCAGCCTGAGCCCAGTGCCTAGAACCCACACGGCAGAAAAGAACTGAGTCCCTCAAGCTGTCTTCTGACCTCCATGCATGAATCATGCCATGTGTGTGCGCACACAAGTAAATGTAACAAAATATTTAAAAATAAAGTACAACTCTTGAAAATAATTTTCACTAATGACGTAGATGCTCCCGGAGAGAGGCAGAGGGCAGCAGGGCATATGTATAAGCAGAATGAAGCTGTGGTAAACAGGGAGGGGCCAGGCTGATGTGGGGAAGAAGGAAAGGAGAACTAACTAATTTTGTTTGAATATTCCCATAATGGAACTTAAAATTTAGCACGCTAAGCCAAATTTTTAATAAAAAAAAAGGGAGGGGGAATGTTCATTGTGCAAGCCCCACTTTCTGTGTGAGTGAGGAACTGCTGTGTAACAAGTACCCACGTGTCCTGTAGCAAGGCGTCCACACGCCTTGTGGGGCTGAAACAATGGCCAGTTTGTCCCGTACGTGCATTAGTTACCTGGGTGGACGATTTGATGGTTTCACACGGTTTGTGGAACTATACCTCAGTGTCAGCTGGAATGGCTGGGTGAAACATGGCCTCCCTCCCTCACGTGGTGGGTGTTAGCTCAGGCTGTTGGGAGCAGCTTCCGCTCCATTGAGGTAAGTGGGACTGAGGACTGAACCCAGGGTTCCCTAAGTGCCCTCTGCCTTGAGTTCCTTCCAGCCCCCTTGTTTTGGAACATGGTCTTATGTTTCCTAGCCTAGTCACGAGCAAGTGCAGTCTCTTCTGCCTCCACCTCCCACATTCCAGGATTCCGGGTGTGAGGTACCACAGTGCCTGAGGCTTCTTAAAGCGTGCTATTCTCAGGACAACAAAGTCCCAGGGCTCCTAGAGGGAAGGAAGGTGTGGAGTCCCATGCAAGCTTCATCCTACTTTTTTGATCACTGCAAGTCACAGAAGTAGAGGAATCACTGGGAACTGAAGGGAGTGGAAGCTGAAGCAACGCTGTGAAATATCCACAGCACAGGGAGGACCTGCTGAGGTAGCCATCCAGGAGGCTCCGCAGTCCTGAGAGGTCTGTGGGATCTCCACTTGGCTCCTCTAACCCAGAGTAATCCTCCTGTGGAGTGCCTGACCCTAACCTGTGCTCTTCCCTACAGGAGGTCTGGCTGCTGTTATCTACACAGACGCTCTGCAGACTGTTATCATGCTTATAGGAGCCTTCATCCTGATGGGCTACAGTAAGTGCGGAGCTCTGTCCTCATTTCTGTCCTCATTACTGTCCTCATTACTGTGATAAGTAAACCCAGAGATCAGGAAGCGTACTTAGTTACTACCTGCTCTCTTTCCTATTCCATCATATGTGTGCGCGTGTGTGTGCATGTGTGTGTGTGTATGTGTGTGTGTGTATGTGAGAGAGAGAGAGGGAGAGAGAGAGGAGGGATATCACCTATATGTTTGTATGTGTGCGTGCAACATCACACTTCTTCTTCAGTTACTCTCCTCCACCTTAATGCTTTGAGCCCTGAGCTCACTGATTTGCTTACACTGGCTGACTGGTCAACTCTGGAATCACTGGTCTGCCCCTCCCCCAAGCTTATAGCTCTGTGCAGCTCCCACATGGCCACTGACAAGCCATGTCCCCAGCTCTGGAATTGACTATTTTTCTTTTTTAAAACATTATAAATTTATTAAAATATTATTATTATTTAAAATTTCTTTTTAAAATAATATTTTTAAAATATTAAATTAAAATATTATTATGTCGCATTTTCCTCTCCCTTTCCTCCCTCCAACCCTTCCTATGTGGCTCCCCCACTCCCTCTCAAACTGATGGTCTCCTTCTTTGAGTACTGTTATGACACATAAAGGAGTATAGAAGTACAACCTGCTGAGTCTTGTTTTGTCGCTTGTAGGTGTACTATTTCAGAGCTGGCCAGTTTGCAGTGGATAGAGAATGAATTGACTATTTTTCAAAATGAAAAACGGACAATTCTCTTCTGATACTGGTATCGATAAACGATTACATAAGTGAATGAAAGAAAGGGAGCCGTCAGGCCTTGACAGACAGTGATGCTTTTGACCTTTTGAGATTTGGACTCGGAAGAGCAGGACAGCAGAACAGTGCTTTCATGTTCTCTGCCCATGTCACTGTATCATACAACATATCAAAGCACATGGCATTCAGACGCACGTCCATGTAAAACTCAGAACAGTGACATCGGAGATCTTCATTATTCTGCGTGTGCGTGTGTGTGTGTGTGTGTGTGTGTGTGTGTGTGTGTGTGTTTTGCATGCACATGCATGTATGTATGCATATTTGCTTGTGCGAGGGCACACAGGTGGGTGTGTGTACTTGCGTGTGGAGGTCCAAGGTTGACTTCGGTGTCTTGTGCCTTCAACTCTCCACACAAACCCACCAATTCTAGTATGGCTAGTCAGTTTGCTGTGGAGACTCCATCTCTGCTTACGACATGCTGAGATTACGGGTGGCTTGTCACAACTAGTTCATCCGTGGGTTCCAGGCACCCAGGTTTTGGTCTTCACACTTGTATATCAAGTGCCTCAGCTACTCAGCCTTCTCCTTGGCCTGTTAGTCTTTTAAATTGCAAGACTCAAGGCAGTGACTGCCAAACAAAGCCAATAGTGTAAAATGGCTGCCAGGTATGCAGATACACACACACACACACACACACACACACATAGGCACTTGAGAGATTGAAGACAGCTGGAGCCCAGGAGCTCACAGTCAGACATAAAGAGACAGGACGTTAGAAAACAAACAAAACACGAGGACTCCAGTCTGGGCAAGCGGCTTCAGACTTCAAACCTAGGCCATCTTGCCCCTGGCAGGGAAACATAACATTTGTGGAGAAGCCCGGCAGTGGGTGCCGAAGTCACAGGAAGAATTTGGCTTTTAGCCCTGCATGGGGCACGGACTGTGTTTTGGACCTATGTCACTTTCAACTTTCAAATGAGATTTCAAAGAAATAGCCACAGAGTCATACATTTTTTTCATGTTTCAAACCATAAATCACTTGCTAGCTTTTAGTCGGATTGTTCTGCACCCTGGTGAAGAAAAATAAGTTTCTTCATCTCTATTTTCTCCCCCTGCCATAGTAAAGTTTTGTATGTCTGAGAACACCCACTTGTTGGTCCCTTTTGAAAACCGCCTTTACTGTATATAGTAATCTTCTGCACCTCAGCGGGGAGGTCTGCTGTTCTCACTTCTACTTCTCCATGTCCTGAGACCCTCCTTTGGTTGCCTTGAAGTTTTCTGCATCAACTTTTTTACTGTTTAACTTTTTTCCCCCTCCATCTTTATTAACTTGAGTATTTCTTATTTACATTTCAGTTGTTATTCCCCTTCCCGGTTTCCAGGCCAACATCCCCCTAACTCTTCCCCCTCTCCTTCTATATGTGTGTGCCCCTCCCATTCCTCCCCCCCATTACCGCCCTCCCCCCAACAATCACTGGGGGTTCAGTCTTGGCAGGACCCAGGGCTTCCCCTTCCACAGGTGCTCTTACTAGGCTATTCATTGCTACCTGTGAGGTCAGAGTCCAGGGTCAGTCCATGAAAGATGGATGAAGCAAAGAAGTGCAGGCCGACAGGAACCGGATGTAGATCTCTCCTGAGAGGCACAGCCAGAATACAGCAAATACATAGGCGAATGCCAGCAGCAAACCACGGAACTGAGAACGGGACCCCCGTTAAAGGAATCAGAACAAGGACCTTAAGAGCTGAAGGGGCTCGAGACCCCATATGAACAATCAACCAAGCAACCCGAGCTTCCCCGGACTAAGTCACTACCTAAAGACTGTTTAACTTTTAACACTTTTTGCTTTTTTTTTTTTTTTTCCTGTGTGGCTGAGGCCATCGCTGAGCTTCTAAGCTACTGTGCCTGCCTGGTCCCTTCACCCTTTAGCTGCAGCTTTTTAATATGTAAATATGTAAATGGGGGTTGTGCTTATCCTCACTGAGACTCTCAGGATTTGGGGAAGTGTGGTTTAATGGCACATTTTGATTTCTCACCTCTCCTCTTGCCTCCCCACCTCTCCTCTTTCTCTTCATCTTCCTCCTCCTCTTCCTCCTCTTCTCTCCCTCCCCCTCTTCCTCTTCCTCTTCTTCCTCCTCTCCTCCTCCTCTTCCTCCTTCTTCTCCTCCTGGATGTTCTGGAGCTTGCTCTGTAGACCATGCTGGCCTCCATCTCCACCTCTCAGGGTTGGGTTACCGCTGGGATTAAAGGCCATTGCATCATCATACCCGTTAGCTCCAAGCCTCACCAACCCCTATGTCACACTTTCCTTCTCACGGCCTCTTCTTCCTACCTCAGCATGAGTTATTCGGATTTGCCTGTTTCCCAGCTTGCTGATGGCTTCTTTGGCTGTGTTGTCTGCTGACGGAAGAGCGATTGCCATCTCTGTATCATCTCCATTATAACCTTTCACCTTTTTGTTTTCTTTCTCTCCCTCTCTCTCCCCTCCCTCCTTCATCCTTTATCCTTCTCTTTCATTTTTTCCCATTATTGGGGAGAAAGCCAACCTCCTTATGCTTACCCAGCATGGGCCCTACCACCAACCACAGCCCAGTGCCATTTAGCCCTTCCTCATGTATCTCTGCTGAGAGCGTCCCTCTAGTCATGAATATCGACCGCATCCGCACTGCAGCCTGTATAACCTATTAATCACGGTTATTTTTCATTTCCGGTCTGACAGTTGCAACATCTGGGTCACCTCTCAGTTGGTCTTTATCACTTTGTTTCAAAACGGTAGGTCATTTTTCCTTTGTTCTTGGGCACCTCGTTATTTCCTTCGATGTTGAGTAAATTGAATTTATGTTTGGATGTGAGCTTAGCTCTTTGGCCAGGTAGTTAATGAGGGACCAATCTGGCTAGGGGCTGAGCCGAGTTTAGATATTATTTATTTATTTATTTATTTATTTATTTATTTATTTATTTAATGATAGCTCTTTTGCACACCTCCAGCTTCAAATGCCTTGGGCATTGCCTGTGCTGTGATAGAGTCTGGTCTTCCAGAGGGTTTTTGGTTTTTGTTTGTTTTGTTTTTATGTCTGTTACGGACACGAAAACTTAGAAACAGGAGAGCTTTGTGTTGGCTCACAGTTCTGGGATTTCAGTCTGTCGCTGTGAGAGGACCTTATGGAACAGAAGTTTACATCATGACAGCAGGAGTCAGCCAGATGACAGGAGATAACCAGGTTGAGAGGCAGTCACCGTTCCTTGCTCATATATAGACTATGACTTATTAAATTTGATTCCAGAAAAAAATAGAAAACCTTAATAGTCTAATTTCTAAAGAAGAAACAAGAACATTTGATACTACAAGCTGTCCTGGTAGAAACAGGAAAAAGATATTTTTATGACTTGCTGCCATGTAAAATATAAGATACACCTATTGAAATCAAAGAGATGATGTTATTATTTATAGATACTGATATGATTGGCTGCTTAATGACCTGGAAAAATGACCTGGAAGGGGTTAAGTAGATCAAGATAAAATTCAGGAGCCATTATCTTTTATCTAAGTAGTGTTTTACTTGGTACTCTGACAGCTCCTACACTGGCGCTACCAGAGCGTGGTTCAAGGCCAGCAACCTCAGTGTCACTCTGAGGCTCATAAAAGGAATCCTAGTCCCAAGCCTCGTCTGTCAAGTCAGGGTCTGCACTTCAATCAGACAGAATGCCAGGCCCGGCCTTCACTCTGGCCTATGGTTCTGCACTTCATCCTTCAACAATCACCAAATGATTCATTAACTTAGGAAGCTTGATCCCACTCCTGTCTCAATTCCACACTCAACTCTTCTGTCTGCTGGGGTTTGTCTGGTTGGGGTCACTTGCTTCTCAAAAAACTTTTAATTTCTTTTATCGCTTGGGTATTGTGTCTGCATATGCCTGCATGTATGTGTGTGTGTGTGTGCGCGTGTGTGCATGTATATATATATATATACATATATATATGTATAGATATAGATATATAGATATGGGGTGGGGGTGGGATAGGGTGTGTGAGTGTGTGCATGTGTGTGTGTGTGTGCGTGTGTGTGTGTGGATATATAGATATAGATATAGATATAGATATATAGATATGGGGTGGGGGTGGGATAGGGTGTGTGAGTGTGTGCATGTGTGTGTGTGTGCGTGTGTGTGTGTATATATAGATATAGATATAGATAGATATAGATAGATATGGGGTGGGGGTGGGATAGGGTGTGTGAGTGTGTGCATGTGTGTGTGTGTGCGTGTGTATAGATATAGACATAGATTTATAGATATATAGATATATAGTATATAGATATATAGATATAGATAGATATGGGGAGGGGACAGGATGGGGGTACATGAGTGTGTGCATGTGTGAGTGTGTGCTTGTGTGCATGCATTTGTGTGTACAGTATCTGCTGAGGTCAAAAGAGGGCGTTGGATCCCCAGGGACCAGAGTTACAGATGGTCGTGAGCCTCTATGTAGATCCTGGTTATTGAACCCCATTCCTCTTAAGCACTCCAGCAAGTGCTCTTAACTGTTGAGCCATCTCTCCAGACAAGGGGTGAGGCAGCTCTTCTGTACTTACCCTTGGGCGGCTCACCTGTTCCTGTCCTGCCACCAGGACCAGCTCTACTATGCTGCCTAGGTAAGATATGGGGCCTGCTCTCCCAAGTGCCACAGCTGGTGAGGAGTGAGACCAGCTCTGCACAGCCCTTGAACATTGACACGGTCCCAGGCAGCAGCCTAGACCAGGGATATCTGCCTGGCCTTTGATGGTAATATGAGCCACAGACTTGGCACAACCCCTGCTGCTGCATAGCCAGGGACATGAACACGGCCCACAGCACCAGCCGGCACATTACCGTGGTTTCAGGGGGCAGCAGAGGTTACTCCCAGCAGGCTGTTCCTCACTACCCTCCGATTCCATTTCTGCCTTTCTTCACGCTGTTCAAACTGTTCAGTATCTTTTCCTCTCCCGACTCTCCACCACACACTCGCACACCACAGTGGCTCCCACTACAGGGGGGACACAAGGCAGAGGGGCCTCTGGGGCCTTCATCCAGTCCAAGCTGCATGGAGTTGTTGCTGATTGTGTGTGTGTGTGTGTGTGTGTGTGTGTGTTGCACTCACACTATTTCACTCACACTATTACACTCTCACTATGGTGTGTGCACATGAATACACCCATACGCCCGCATGCCCGAGTCTCTGTGTGTAAACAGATAAACAACAGAAAACTATTCAGAGGAGCAATCTACAGCAGGTATGAAGACATAAGAGGAAGAAGGACAGACTGAGAACCCTTAAGGGGACAGAGTTCCTCAGCAGCTCTGCCCTTACTAGGCCACCACCTGTCTCTACCTTGCTACATACTCCACGATGTCCTGGCAACCTTAGGCTTCTTCTGCTCCCTAGGCTTTGCAGCTGTAGGTGGGATGGAAGGCCTGAAGGACCAGTACTTCTTAGCTCTGGCTAGTAACCGGAGTGAGAACAGCAGCTGTGGCCTACCCCGAGAAGATGCCTTCCACATCTTCCGCGATCCATTGACATCTGATCTCCCCTGGCCCGGGATCCTGTTCGGAATGTCCATCCCGTCTCTTTGGTACTGGTGTACAGATCAGGTAGGGAGCTGGCTGAAGGCCTCCCCAGGGCCTTGGGGTGAGTGATGTCTGTGGTGTGACTTTGCTATATGCTGTCCTCTGTTTCCCCACCTCCTCCATTCCTTCCGTCCTCTCCTCTACCAGTGGCTTTACTTCTTACATTTACAGATGCTAATGGTGGATCTGGAGCATCTGGTCACAAGGGGTGGGTACCACTGCCCCATGTCTGGGGAGTGCTAGCCATAAGCTCCCTTGTAAGAAGATAAGAAGGAGATGATAAACTTTACTTCAAGATTTGAAGTGCATGTCATTTGTTCAACCAACAGCCCAGACGATCCAGGCACTTAGGAATCTGGAGCCAATCTGAAGCTACTCTGCCATTGCCTGGGGACACAAAGAGATGACAGATAAGCATGTCCCATGAGAGGTTAAGATACTTTTTAAAAAGTATGGTGAAACAAAAGAAGTGAAAGCACACAGAATCAAAAATACAAAGAATCAGTCGACTGCTACAATTTCTATCAGCTTCAGAATTTAAAAGCCACAGACTGATATTGTCTTAGTCATGACCAGGGCCTTTGAGTTCTGAGTGGATGAATCTCTTGGATTCTAACACTTGTCCTCTGGCTCAGTTTCTGTCACTATTTCTGCAGTTATAGCATTAGCATTTTATACTTAGCACCACTCATGCAAATTATGGCAATTATCATCTGTGAGAAATTACTATGTGTTAGATGCTGTCCTGAGTACTCCAAATACTTCTACCTAATTCCAAAGCTGTCCATTTGGTCGGTGAGAATACTAAGGCAAAGAGAGGCGGCCCTGGGTGCTCAGGTTCACACAGCCAGGCGGTGAGGAGACAGGCTTGAACTCAGGCTGTGTAACTCCACCTCTAAAGTTCCTCTGAGGTGACACCATCAATGTGATATCATCAAGGTGACATCATCTCCTATGAGATATCCAGGGTGCAGCCTGCCAGGTCATGTTCTGTCCATGGTTAGCGATCCCACTGGGGCTATTCTGGTAGAGTACATCTTTCCTTTGCCTTCCTCAGCATTTACTTATTTTCACCGTATGTCTATGAATGTTGGCCAGGATGTATGTCAATGTACTATGTGTGTACCTGGTGCCTGTAAGTGAGAAGAGGGTTTCAGATTCTCTGGGACTGAGGAACAGAAGCTTATGAGTAACCATGTGGGTGTTGGAAACTGACAATAAATCCCCTGCAAGGGCAGCCATCTCTCTGGCTCCTCCTTTGCATATATATGTGTATGTATAATATGCAATGTGAGTATACATATATTTATATTCATATACATATATGCATATTTTATTTAATACCTATATATATATATATTTCTACTGATAGATTTAACTGGACTATCTCTAGTACATTCTTTTACCTAACTATAATAGCCAAAGAGGTAGGTTAGTTCTGGAGTGAACTGTAACTGATGACAAGGTCTAACAATAGGAAGGGGGCAGTAAGGAGTCATGGTCACCGCAGGCAGATCAAGGGATAAAGGTGAAGAAAAATGCCTTCTCCTAAACAAAGACCCAGATCTCAGTTCCTTCGCTCCTCTGAGGAGATACACACAGCCAGTGAGCACACCGTCTTCAGCTTTCAACCACCTTCGTGTTCCAGGTGATTGTTCAGCGGAGTCTGGCTGCCAAGAACCTGTCTCATGCCAAAGGCGGCTCCCTGATGGCCGCATACCTGAAAGTGCTTCCTCTTTTCCTAATGGTGTTCCCTGGTATGGTGAGCAGAATCCTCTTTCCAGGTGAGGAGGCTGTTGAGGGATCTAGAGGTCATTGGTCTGTCCGCAAGTCTCAGGTTTAGGAAATGGTCTCCCGATCTATTGACTGACTTCACCCTGCTCCCCAACATTGGCTCAGCAGACAAGACCCACTGGTGTGGATGCTTGTGGGAGTCTTCACTCTTCACACCATAAACTACCCTAAGGTCATGTGGTTCCCAATGCTTATTCCCCAAGACAAGTCAATATGCTTGTGCTCTAGGGTTTGAGCTCAGTGTTCTGATAACTTTGGTCTGATGGAGCCCCTCCCGTGACAATAAATATCAGGGTACATAAATAACTCTATAGTCTCACACACACACACACACACACACACACACACACACACACACACACACACACACATGGCACCACCACCACCACCACCACACACCCCATAAGGTTTTGTTTTTGAGACAGAATCTTATATGGCCTAGGCTGGCCTTGAACTCATGATGCTCCAGCATCTGCCTCTCAAGTGCTGGAATTACAGGTATGCACCACCATGTTTGGCTAGCTTTTGTTCTTTAAATGTAGTCAGGAGGTTTATACACAGGGATAAACAGTACTTAATAGAATGATGTGGCCAGGAGCCTCTGTGGAGCTGTGGTGTCAGGAGCTGGTGATTTGCACATAACAAACCTGTTTTTCCTTGAGCAGCACCAAGGGAACCATGAAGTGGAAATTGTGCTCCCCCCCTCCCCACCCCAACATATGTTATACAGAAGCAAAGAAAGGATAGGATGAACGACCATCCAGTAGCCGGTTGTTTAGAATCTTTAAGAATAGGAGGAGCTGGAAGAAGGACGCCATCCATGGTGCTGAATTCTGAGAGCTTGTCTCTTTAGCCCAGATGGGGATCACAAGTCATGTCCCCATGTAGAGGGCAGACAGCTTAGGAAAAGCCACCAGGGTGTGGGGAAGGCAAGATCTGAGATCTCAGCTTCTTGGTGACTCCATGGAAAAGTATACAGCCGTCGAGTAACAAGGAGCACAGTTAACAAGGAGCACAGTTTAAAGCAACACTCACTGTGCACCTGCTAAGGGCGGTCCCTGTGCACGGGCAGGTCCTGATGGTTAGGGCTGTTCTAGACTGTGTGTGCTGGAGCCTCAGCTCTGCTTCATAGGAGCTATGTGGCCTCAACCTCGTCATTTAACTTCTCTTCCCTTTGTTTTCTCATCTGTAAGGTGGGTAGGGGGTGAGGTCTCTGTCAAGCAGATGTGTCATATATAGTTATTAATTAACAGGTAAGTAATTGTTATTGAATGATGTGCTATCACAGGGCTGCTGGGGTCATTTAAAACTTAGTTGAACCAATTAATTTCATCAATGTGAACATTCTATCTCTCCCACTTCCTCTCTCACCCCTCCCTCCCCTCCCCCCACCCCCGCCCCCTTGTGTGTGTGTGTGTGTGTGTGTGTGTGTGTGTGTGTGTGTGTGTGTGTGTATGAATGGCCGATCTCTGTCACTACACCTTACTTTTTGAAAGGATCTTATTGACCCTGGAGCTCGCTGACTCAGCTGGACTAGGGGGCACTGAGCTCCAGGGTCTGCCTGTCTCCATCTTTCCTCAGCATTTGCTTTACAGACCAGCTCTGTGCTCAGCTTTCCATGGGTGCTGGGCACCTGAGCTCAGCCCCTATGCCTGTGTAGCAAGCACCTTACCAGCAGGTCATTTCTGGTCCAGACCATACCATAGGAAGAGCACTGTGTTCCTCACCGTAAGGAGAGCACTGTGTTCCCCACTGTAGGGAGAGCACTGTGTTCCCCACTGTAGGGAGAGCACTGTGTTCCCCACGGTAGGGAGAGCACTGTGTTCCCCACTGTAGGGAGAGCACTGTGTTCCCCACTGTAGGGCGAGCACTGTGTTCCCCACCGTAGGGAGAGCACTGTGTTCCCCACCGTAGGGTGAGCACTGTGTTCTCCATTGAACATGCTTCGCGAGCTTTGCTCCCATCATGTGGCCTGAGCTTGAAGGTTGCATTTTTAGGACAAGCCCTTGGTAGTTAATGACTAAATGTCTGTGAGAGGGCCCTCCTCCTTCTCCTCTGCAAAGAGAAGAAGAGCACTTCCCAGGGTGGAATGAAACACACAGGTTTGAACTTCAGCGGTGGGAGGCTTCTGTGCCCCAGCAGTGAGGCTGTTGAGCATTTTCTTCTCTGCTCATTTCTTCAGAAGTTCTTAGTCCTTGATTCTTCTGAGGGGTGAGGTGTGCATGCATATGGCCTATGGGTGTCTATGGATTTGTGTGTGTGTGTGTGTGTGTGTGTGTGTGTGTGTGTGTGTGTGCATGCGCAGATACAATACATGTGTGTGCAGGTACATGTGGAGAGCGAGAGTTGCTATTGTCTCCTCAGTTTTGGTCTATCTTATTTTAATTAAAGACAGAGTCTCTCCGTGAACCTGGAGATCACTGATCTGACTAGAACGGCTTGAGAATGAGCTCCAGGGATCTGGCCAGCTTTTCCTATGGTTTCTGGGAGCTGAACTCAGGTCCCCAGGCTTGCTTAGCAAGCGTTTTACTGATTGAGCCATCTCCCCAGCCCAGTCTTAACCCTGTCTGAGGGATACATCCCCAATGATCTAAGGACTTCCTACTAAACTCCGTCTCTTAAAGGGCCTCCAGACATTGCCACACTGAGGACCCAAACTCCCAACACATAAAGTCAAGCCACACCCTAGCCACAGCAGAGGTGCACCACTGAGACAAACTAGAGAACCAGGATGGATAGGCAATTTTATGCTGGAGAAATCAGAGAGTTTCTCAGGAGAGGAAAAAAATTGGGGGAAAAAAAGCAAAACAGTAGGGCTGGAAAGATGGTTCATAGTGAAGAGCTCTTAACACATTTCCAGAGGACCTGAGTTCAGTTCCCAGCACCCAGGCGAGGCAACTCACAACCCCCTGAAACTCCAGTTCCAGGGGATCCAACACCTTTTTCTGGGCTCTTGTAATCACATGCACAAGTCCATTTACAGACACATACGTGGACAGAGAATTTAAAGATAAAGGTTTTTGTCACTGCTGTTTGGTTGTTTAGTTGGTTTGGTTTTTCAAGGCTGAGTTTCTCTGTGCAGCTTTGGCTGTCCTGGAAATCACTGGAATTAGATCTGTAGACCAGGCTGGCCCTGAACTCAAGAGATCTGCCTGTCTCCTCTGCCTCCTGGGCAGTGCTGGGATTAAAGGCAGGACCTCTACCACACAGTGTAAAATAATTTTTTTAAAAGGTGAGAAAAGAGAGGAAAGATATTCAGGGTTAGAAACTCATGGAGAGCTTGAATCTAAAATGAGCCCCAATACCTGAGCCCTAGGAGCATCTGAGGGAGGCAGGAAGTGGGGGTTAAAAGCACTGACAGGGCTGGGGTGCAGCTCAGTAGTAGACTGCGTGCCCGGTATACACAAAGCCCTGAGTCCTAGACCCAACACCCATGAAAAAAGAAGTCAAGTATTCTTTTAAAAAGTAACATAGAGGGACTTCAGTGTAGATGTGATTAGCTGTCCCCCATTCTAACAGCCGAGGAGATGAAGTCTTAGACAGGATTCTTCCTATAACTGGCTATTAGGTAACACATCTGAGGTGGAATTCTACCTATGACTGGCTGTTAAGTGTCACAGCTCTATTTGACGTCCAGTGATAGTAGTGATGTGTTCTTAGTATGTTCTGTATGATCAGACTTGGGTGCTGAATTTTTAATGTGTATTAAATTGGTTTGGTCTTTTTTCCATTGACCTATATTTTAGCCATTATTTTAGTGTGTGTGTGTGTGTGCGCGCACACACATATGCATCCAAGTATGCCATGTCACCTGTGTGAGGCCTGAGGACAACTTGCAAGAGTCTGTTCCCTCCTTCTATAATGTGGCACCGTGAGATTAAAGGAATGTCCTCAGGCTTGCTGGCCCTTCATCTGCTATGAACTGTGTGCATGTCGGGGCTAGAGTGGAGTAAGTTTGTCTTTGTGTATGTGTGCACAGGTGTCATGACATCCGTGTGGAGGTCAGAGACAACATGTGAACGTGAGTTCCCTCCTTCCACCACAGAGAGCCCAGGGATCAAACAGGTTGCCGACACGGTCAGCACCATCTTGCCAGCCTTGTTCTAATCTTACAAAACGAGTTGCTTTTGCAGACAACAGTCACAGTAATGCTATGAAGTAGTATGTTATCACCCCCGTTCTATAGATTGGCAGCAGGAGCTCAGAAAGCTGGAGGACATGGCCACAGCTTAGAGTTGAGGCTCTTTTCTAGTTCTCTTGGCTATAGCTCATGGGCCCTTCTAGGGCTGGCCTGGTTCTGGCACACTGTAGCCGGACCTGGGCTCAGGACCTGTCTGTCTCACTGTGGGCTTGCATTTCCTTCGTAGATCAAGTAGCCTGTGCGCATCCCGACATCTGCCAGAGAGTCTGTAGCAACCCCTCTGGCTGTTCAGACATCGCATATCCCAAACTTGTGCTGGAACTTTTGCCCACAGGTAATGTCCCCTCCCCCCCTATACTCAGCCCCCTGGACCACCCAGAAAGAAGGACACTGTCTGGGTGCTAATCTGAGGTATGGCTGAGATGGAGAGCTATGGGTACCCCAAAGGCCAGAATTTGGCAGGACCACAAAGTTTTGTCTGACTGTGCCAATAGAACGTCTACCTCCTCAGAGCTGAGCCATCAGGATCGGTTAGCTTTGGGCCTGGGTAATAGGGTCAAAAGGGGAGACAGAAGCTGCCATCAGAAAGCCCAAGGCCTATAGACCTCCCTTCTGCCCCCAGGACTCCGTGGGCTCATGATGGCTGTGATGGTGGCGGCTCTCATGTCCTCCCTCACGTCCATCTTTAACAGTGCCAGCACCATCTTCACCATGGACCTGTGGCACCACATCCGGCCACGGGCATCTGAAAGGGAGCTCATGATTGTGGGCAGGTAAGGCTTTATAGGGTAGGACTCTGGGCAGTGGAATGTCCAGATGCTGAGGAAAGAGGGGACCGAGCTCATGACCAGGCAAAGTCAGAGTACCCAAGCTGCCTTGGTCTCAATTGCTGCTGCTGAGAGGGACCTCTGTCAGAGCCACTTATTCAAGAGATGTCCTCTGAACGCCCCTTGTGCTCCAGTATTAGAACAAACAATCCTGTAGTATAAGCACACAGCACTAAAAGGTCTGTATCTGCTGGCCTAATGCTAGATGTGGAGAATCGGACAGTTAAAGCCCCAATGAGTGTCCTGACTGGGAATCAGGAGACCTAGACATCCAGAGGAGAAGCAGCAATCTGGATTGGGACCGGGGGGGGCAGCAGGAGGTCTGGGTAAGGCAGTGGGGTGTTCTGAAGCTGGGGCAGGGATAATTTCTATTCCAAGTCTCTTTCAAGTCCTGATGTCCAGGAGGAGAGCAGAAAGGAGCACTGTGATAATGTGACATCGAGTGGGCACAGATAGGCTGCTCCCTGAAGCTCTGCCACTTAGGAGGAGGCATGTCGAGGGCTGCCTCAGCCATGGCTCAGGAAAAGAGTCCTTAGACTTGACCCCAAATGCTGACTCATTACAGAAGAGCCAGATGTACTGGACTTGATCACTTCAAAAGCCACCATTAAAGAGATATAAAGACTAGCCACAGCCTGGAGAAAATGCTTGCAAGCCACCTTACATGCCTAAGAACTTGTAATCTAGAAAATATGAAGCCCTGTTAGAACATAGTGTGACTAACTGCCAAAACAGCTGAATAGGCATTTCAACAAGGAAGATGGAGAAATGGCCACGAGCCTGCAACAAGACGTTTAGCATCATTTACTACACGAGACACCACTTCTCCCCACTAGAATGCCAGTAACAGCCAGGCATGGCAGTGCACGCCTGTCTATCACCCCAGTGCTTGGAAAGCTGATGCAGGAAGATAGAATTCTTGTGCAGTACAGATGAGACTGGATGATTCCATTAAAAACAGCCTATGGTTCCTTATTATGTTAAGCATAAACTTCCCACGTCACTTAAAGGTTTGTATTCTTAGGTATAAGCACAAATGTCCAGAGACCACAATTGTATACATTTATAAACTTATAAATATATAAAATTCAGATGTTTATATAAGTAGTTTACAGTAGCAAAGGGGCAGGGGATGATTCTGCTCTCATCAGCTGGCGAAGGACAAGCAAAGCGAGAGAATGGCGTGTTCATGGCCAATGCTTTTCCATCACAATACGCTGATGGTGATTATGTGGATGGGCTGGTAAGATAGCCCAACAAATAAAGAACACTTAACTACCAAGCTTGATGACCTGAGTTTGATGCCCAGGCACCCCATGGTGGAAGAAGAAAGCCAATTCCTATAAGTTTTCTGACCTGCACATGAGGGCCATGCAGCCTGAATGACCCCTACAAAATAAATGTTTTACAGATTTATTTATTTAGTGTGTATGACTGTTTTGCCTGCATGTATGTTTGTGTACTGTGTGTGTGCCTCGTGCCCTTGAAAGCCAGAATAGGACACTGGATCCCCTAGAACTGTAGTTACAGACAGTTGTGAGCTGCTATGTGGGAGCTGGGACTTGAACCCAGGTCCTCTGGAAGGGCAGCCTGCGCTTTTAACCACTGAACCATCTCGCTAGCCCTAATGTTTTTGGTTTTTGTTTGTTTTGTTTTGTTTTAATCAATGCAACATCCTGAGGAGTTAAAACACACTTGTAATTCCAGCCCTTGGGAGGCCTTCAAGGTTTAGCTTGGGCGTGTACTGTCTCTGAAGAGGATGAAATATGGATGTGTGTTAACCCTTAGGTGGACCTTAGAGACCCTGGCACAGCTGAGGCAGCAGCTGAAGGGCAGAGGGCACTTGTAGGAACTCCAGGGAAGGGAAACATGGAGGGAGCAGAAATAAACTGTAAATGGGGGAGGGGATGTTTTGCCTGTGCTGTGTTGATGGTATTCTGCAAATTCAGCAAAGGATACTTCGTTGTATTCCTTGGGGAGGGGATGGGGAACAGGTCTCTTGCCTTGCAGATCTCACAGCTCAGTGAAGCTGCATAAGGAAGGTAGGAAAGTGGGTGTTCAGAGGGAGACAGGCACGCTCCCCTCTCTCCTCACAGGGTGTTTGTGTTAGCACTGGTGCTGGTCTCCATCCTCTGGATCCCCGTTGTGCAGGCCAGCCAGGGAGGTCAACTTTTCATCTACATCCAGTCTATCAGCTCTTACCTGCAGCCACCTGTGGCCGTGGTCTTTATTATGGGATGTTTCTGGAAGCAAACCAATGAGAAGGTAAACCTGAACTGGCTACACAATCCCTGGGGTGCTATCCATAAGCACTGGGAGAAATGATGGGGAGTGGTCTGGCAGGGACTTGTGTGGGCTAGCCTTGTCACCAGGGAGAGCAAACCCTGTGTGGGAAGCCACGGGAAGGGTGCCACCAGGCCATGAAAAGCCTGGATAAGGGTCCGCAGAAATGTCTCCTGGGTTTGTTTTTTTTCGAGTCAGGGCTTTACTATGTGGCATATTTCTATTTCTGTGTTAAACTATCCTGACAAAAACCTTAGGGGAGAACTGAGCTTGTCTTTCCAGGTCATAGTCCATTATTATGGCACAGTTAAGGTAGCGAGGACTTGATGCAGGTGGTCATATCAGCTCCAGTCAAAAGTAGGGAGGTTGACGCCTATGCGCTGTGTCCAGTCAACTCCCCTGCTCTAACACAACTCAGAGCCCCAGACCAGGGAACAGTGCTGCCCTTTCAGGCTGAGTCTTCCTACATTAAGACAATCCTTCCACTGACAGGCCCACAGACAAGCCTGGTCTAGACAGTCCCTCACTGAGCCTCCCTTCACAGGTGATCCTATGTCAAGTTTACAAAAGAAACCATCACGCTCAGGTTGGCCTCATCAGATTTTCCCGCACACATCTCCTGAGTGTGGGGGTTACAGGTGTTCACCACTGCACTTGGTTTTGTGACACACTCTTGGCATTGACGGGGAAACCAAATTAGAAGGGAATGTGTGTAATCAGTTCATTACAGTTGGGCATCTGCACCTGTGCGCTCAATCAGACCCAATCAACAGCAGGATAAAAATATTTGCAAGGAAAAAAAAACTGTGTCTCTACTGAGCAAGCACAGACATTTTTCTGATGTTATCATATAAATGGTACAGAATGGCAGCTACTTACATGGTATTCACATTGTGTGCTGGTGTTATACATAACCTGAAGATGATTTAACGTGCTTAAGTGGATACACATAGGCCATGTTCAAACGCTGTAACATCCTATACAGGGGATTTGAGCATCTGAGAAGTTTGTTATCTAAGGGGCCTAGAATTGACCCTTCAGGATACTAAAGGCTGACAGTATTTGGAGGACTTGGACAGGTCCATAACTCCATACCTTTGCAATACAGTGAGCATCACAAGAAAGACAAGCTCTTGAGATGGCTTCTTGAACTTTTGGTGACCTTGGCATCCCTAAGATGGCTTTCCTTTGGTTCACAGGGTGCCTTCTCAGGCCTGATCTTGGGCTTGCTGCTAGGATTGGTCAGGCTGATCCTGGACTTTGTCTACGTGCAGCCTCGGTGTGACCAGCCCGATGACCGTCCAGCTGTGGTGAAGGACGTCCACTACCTCTACTTCTCCATGATTCTGTCGTCTACCACCCTCATCACGGTGTTCACTGTGAGCTGGTTCACAGAGACACCCTCCAAAGAGATGGTACATTTGGGCTAACAGGCCTAGTCTCTGAGACTCATCAAAAGAACAGAACACAGACTCCAGGCTTAAGCAAGACGATTGAAATATTCGGAAAGTCTGGAGTAGGGCTTTAGGAACAGTGATGCAGAACTCAGAAAAGGTCATCAGACTCCATTTTCTGATTCTGCTTCAATTCATACATCCATGGGGAGCCAGGGAGTTTCTAGGGCCATGGAACTTTTTTTTTTCTTAGAACCGCCATTGTGTAAAGTCACAAACATTCCTGGTTCTTGGCAGTTCTTGTCAGCTCAGATGTAACCTTGTCCTTCTTGTCCTTGCAAAGTCTGAGTGGAAGGGCCGCTCTGTGGCTCACAGGGCTATAGCCTAGAAGTAGGACAGTTAGATACTACCGAAAGGAGGGCTGTCAGAAGACAGGGGAGCAAGTGCAAGGTATGGTTGTTGGTTCTGAGGGATTGGGGGAACTGGTGCTGCTTGGAGGACACGATGAACACTGTCCAACATGAAAGCCAAGGTGGGTGCAGGAAAAAATAAGGAAATATGGCAGCTTCCACCTGTGTCTCATGGTCGTCTCTGCTTCTTAGGTCAGCCGCCTGACTTGGTTTACTCGTCATGAGCCTGTGGCCCAGAAGGACTCAGTTCCACCAGAAAACCCCCTGTCTCTAACCATTTCTCAGAATGGGACTACAGAGGCCACAGGCATCAGCATCCAGTTGGAGTCAGTTCAAGAAGCTACGACCAAAGCCCACAGTGGTGAGTTGCCTCTGGTCTCAGTTGTAGAAGAACTTAAGCATTGTATGTTCAGGGGGATTCTGCCAGATCACCATCTAGAAAGGGGGAAGGTTATGAATTTCAGCATCCCCTGGCTCCAATGCCTGGCTTTCCCCACCAACTAGAGGAGACTCTTCAGAGATGCACTAACACAAACCCAGAGCTCACGGAGACTCCGTGTAATCCCACACGGTAGGCTGGAGCACTACAGCAGTCCTCAAATCACTGATTTCAGTTTAACTCCATTTATAAAATGTGAGTTAATGTTTTAAATTTGGAGATTTCATATGAGAGCCTTTATTTCTATCTCATGGACAATGGGAAAACCTGGTGACAAAAGGCCTTCATATTTATGTGGCAAAGTTATCTCTCGGGATATGAAGATTCAGGTTGTCATTTTAAAAAGTCATGGATACTAACTT
The DNA here is from genome assembly GCF_021556685.1 of Rattus norvegicus. Classification (NCBI taxonomy): domain Eukaryota; kingdom Metazoa; phylum Chordata; class Mammalia; order Rodentia; family Muridae; genus Rattus; species Rattus norvegicus. The sequence goes on from NC_141534.1 coordinate 190,729,539, forward strand.
ATGTCAGTTCAAGGTAAAAAACTCCGAAGATCCCCCTACTCCCACCCTTGGACTTTCTTTTTCTTCCAGTGCTAGGGATTGAACCAAGGGCCTATGCATGCTCAGCCTAGAAAGTGAGAAACCCCAGGTCACATGTTTGAAAAACTAGGTGGGTATTGTGGTCTAGGAGTCATCTCACAACCATATGAACACCGGTGTCAGTCAGACCGGGATAGTTTATCAAGTACACACTCCAGGACCGAGTGATCAGGCTGTGGTACAGACCTGGGAGTTGAACCATGACACTGAATTACGATCTTACAGCGCTTTTAAGCCAAAAATCCACAAACATCTATGCCCAAGTTATTTCCCCAGTCAGCATTTAGGGATAGGGGATTTCCTTAGGAACGTGTCTGTTATAAACGTACCCTGCTCCCATTGGTTGGGGGGTTCAACTGTGGCAGGGGACTGGCTTGTTTAATA